>NW_028258381.1:11505555-11806666 GCF_053883595.1 Heterocephalus glaber
ATTCACCCTCCTGCCTGCCTCTGCCTCCTGCCAAGGATTCACTGGGTGGCTGGGAGCCCCCTGGGAGCAAACGCTCTCTCACAATTGGGGTGGGAAGTGAGATTCAGGACTGCTCCTCATTCAGGAACTCCTGCACCAGGACAGAGAAGGTGGCAGATGCAGGGGACGAGGCGAGGCTGACACATTTTGAGCAACAATGTCAGTGACTGGGCCCAGAGGCTGGGGTCCCTGCCAACGAGGCAATGCCCAGGGCCCCGGGTGCTCTGCCCAGGTGAGGATCCAGTATTTCAAGCCCCGAGATAGACAGTTGGCTGCCACGCAAAGCCATGAGGGGGTCAGCAGCGGATGTGGGTCCCCAGGTCACCCAGGGCTGCCCCAGCCTCCTGACGGCAGAGCACCACCCTCACCATCCTCCTTGGAAACCCCACTTCTGATTTGGGCTCGTTTCTCTCCTGGCTTCTTCTTGCGAACTTCAGTCTTTCTAATCCAACTTCTTTCTGAATGAGTTTGTCAAATACGACAGACTCTTTTGTTTCCCAAACTTGGCTCAAACGGTGCATGGAAGACTGCCATTTATGCCAAATTTGTTTACTGCAGACCCTACAGCATTCTCCTCTCTCCTCTCCTCTCCTCTCCTCTCCTCTCCTCTCTTTGTCATTCTGACGATCAAACCCAGGGCCTCGAGCATTCTAGGCCAGTGCTTTGCCTCTGAGCTCCCTCCAGCCCCTGTAACATGTTTTCAAGAAGAATGAATGTGCTCCCGTTTTCGGGTTCTAATAGGGTGACACGTGCTATAGGTTTTCTTGGCAAAAGGCAATAACATAATAACAGGAGAAATGGCCCAAGCAGGAATCGTTTTGGGGTAGGAAACCCACCCTTGCCCTCCCCATGGGTCCCCCCTGAACAGGCACACAGTGCATTTCCCGGTGCCAGTGGTCTCCTGGGGTCTGTCCAGGCCCAACACAACCCAAGGCCAGGCCAGGCCTCGTGCTGCACCTTCCAGTCCTTGGCCTACAGTCGTGTTCCCACTCCATTCCTTTCTCTTTTCAGTTGCTGTTAAAATTCCAGCCATCCTCAAAGGCACCAAGTATAGGTAGGCCATTATCTTCTAAAAAGCCTACACCGCATAGAAACCAAGTCTTCCATGCTTATTCTGTGGTTTTCATTCCTCCATCGTAGCATCTTGAACGTTCTGACCCCTTAGCATTTTAAAATGCATCACTTTTATTCCTATAACATACTCAACAAATATAAGCCAAACTGGGCTGGAGAGTAGATATCATGACCAGATGTTCTTACCAGCTCACTAATGCTATTGAGAACTTGGTACAGATAGTCTCCACAGGTCATTCCGACAGGGTTTGCTTTCTCAAGGTAATAAAGGTCATAAACACACAGGCTTAACCTAAAAAAGAGTAAAATGTATGAGCCCCAAATTTAGAATCAGTAAACTTGGGTTCAGGCAAGTTGTGTGATTTGAAGATCAGTTAATAAAGCTCCTTAATTGTGTACACTCACCAACCATGTGACCAAGAAAGAGGTCTGACAACTCTAAGTGTCTGGTGGCAAACAATGCCAGAACCCCAGGCATGTGCTGGCAAGGTGCCCATCTTGGAGCATAGGGTGAGCAGGACTGAACTGTCAGAAGTGTCGCTGGCCTCGACCACATCTGGTATGGTAGCTTAGTTGGCTCATTCTGTGAACAAAATGGCCTGGCTCACTTCTCCAGTGAGCAGGGTCCCTCTATGTCTGTGGATGATGTCCACAGGCTCAAAACCACAGCGTCCCTGTTCTAATCTTGACACCACAGCAACGAGAAAGCAGCAACTTAAGAAGGTGTTTTACTTCAAAGAATGTGCCAAAAAACCAACCATTTCTTGCTGTACCTATCCCACTGCTATTTCTCTTTCTTTGGTGAGAGTGTTGCTAACAGCCCACTGGTGGGCATCTCGTGGAAGCACTGATGAACAAGTTTTCTCCTCTTTCTCTTTCTTTGGCAAGGATGGAGATGTATTCTAAAAGGTCAGACATGTTGTTCTCAGAGGTAGCAACAAAATACTTTAAGGAATTAATTTTTCTAACAAACTTAAACAATTCACTTCTGTCACTATTTAAGGTGTGACTTACCGATGAGAAATCAAATAAGGGAACTCTTGGAAATGTCCCTGGAGAATCCTGGGATTTTTGTGATTCTTTCTAAATAAGGAAAACTAAATACTCTATACTTTGATGACTGTAAAATAACCCTCCCTCCCTGGCTGGTCCTGTTTCTTTATGGATCTTGGAATACAAGCCTTCCTGGCCTTAGGGTTAGGGAAGTGGATGGTAAGGGGTCCCACTCAGCAGCTGCAGGGCAGCTTTCCACACAGACCATGAAGGTCACCCCAGGGGTCACCAGGACAGCCTGCCATGTGCTGTCATTATGAAGCACCCTCTCTGCCGGTTCCCCTTTCGCTGGAGCTTTCTAAGAAATCCTTCTGTGTGTATGGTATGTCGCCCGCCCTTACCGGGCCATGTGACTCGACACCCAGCATTTCAACTGCACTCGGGAAATTCCGGACTCCAGGAGAGGACCTATTTGCTTAAGGATAACGTTTCCACTCACCAGGGTAAAAATTCTATTAAAAACCTGACCGATGAAGCTACTTGCTACCCCGTCTTCACCTGAGTAGGCAGAATGGGAGTGGTATTTCTTAAGGGACAATGGCATGTTTTCCTGCTTTTGTTTAGGTGCTTGCTGTGACTTTGCTCTCTTCAAGGGACTTGAAAAAACTCGGTTCTCAGGTTTAAGAAGCGTGGCTTTGACGTTAAGCTTGGTTCTCCCACAAACCATCAGGAGCTCTTCCTCTCAAAGGTGTGTGAGCCCACAGGGGGTGTGGGACTGAGCCCTGAGCAGCTCAGGAAGGCTGCCTTCATCTTTTAAGTATGATGAGTTTAATGTACTAAGAGTCACATTACCATTGGACTGTTAGAAAGGCTGTGCTTTCAAACAGGCATCCTATGAGGTTGTGGAAATGAGTTGTTCTGGGTTTGGAATCTGTCCTAGCTGTACCTGGCATTTCCAAAAGGTCTTCGGGGCTGGGATGAGACAAGGTGATGGTAACTGGCAGACCCTGTCCTCTCCCGGGCAGGGAGTCAGGTCTTCAGAATCTTCCTGAGAACCTGACTCCTGAGCTCTAGGTCAGCCATTAGGACGAGACGGCTGCAGGACCCCAGCATCGCCATGGAGAGGAACAAGGAAGGGACAGCCCCACCCAGCTCTGCTCTGCAGGGCAGGAACAATCACATGTGGGAGCACTGAGAACTTGTCCAAGTCCCCATGGGTTCACAGACCTGAAGCAGCACGGCCGGCAGAGCCCCACAGCTGGCTGGAGGGGGGGCTGTCCCCGCATCCCAAGAGGAAGGGCGGAGGTGGTCACAGGCGAACTCCTTCCCAGGCAGTGGGGCATGTTCTGTGTTTCTTGCTAAGGCCACTAAGGTCTGTGGATGCCAGGTTCTAGGGGACTTGGGAACACCAAGAAGGCCAGTGTAGAGTGAGAACAGTGGGGAGATGCAGGCAAATGTCCTGTGGGTTTGTTTCATGATGTTCTGGGGAAAACAATACACATTAGCTAGGAAAAGGCAATCTTTAGGGAGCCTCCTACAGCTGTCCACAGTGAAGGGAGGGGGTGAGTACTAGAGAGAAGAGACGAATGGATAAGGGAAGTGTGGTGATCACACACAGTGGAGTCCTACTCTGCCATAGATGAGGATAAACGAGTCAACTGTGGGAAAACGGATGCCCCTTGAGACCACAACCTTGAGTGAAATAAAGTATAAAGAGCAAAAGAAACAGTGGTAGGAGACAAGGAGATAGATGGGAGATGGAGGAAACGAGCAGGAGAGGAGGGGAAGGGGACGAAAAAAGAAGTAAGGTGTGTTAGGTGCATGCACCAACGCCCTGTCAAGTATAATCACTAGGTACTGCAAACATCCACTGATAAAAATAAAAGCTTTCATAAAGGAGAGCACAGCTATGATGCAGGTGGATGCAGTGGTGACTGTAGAGAGAACCGGGTCTGGTTCAGTGCTTCGCTAGTGTTCTGTGCTCCCCTAAACCTGCAGTGGGTGCCTCCTGCCGTGGCGCCCCTGGCGGAGTGCTGAAGAATCTATGCGTGGAGGCGTAGCCGGCGAGGGTGAGGTAGACTTTGATCTAAGTGTTTCCTGGAAATAGGGATCTCTGTTACAGCAACTTCAACCTTGCTCACCGCAGCTGCGCATTGGCCGGCCCTCGGGCTGCCCAGGGTGGGAGGCAGTGCACGAGAGCTCGTCTGTGTTTCTATTTCATTTGTGTGCAGACGGGAGCCAGCACACGCATGTGCCAGTGAAGGCCAGGGACACCTTCCAAGAAATGCGTCACTGGGCAGTTCTGTCCCATTGCTGAGACATCACATGGGATGGAGTCTAAGGGGCCACTACTGCTCACGTGGCTGGTTGTGGGCTGAAACACTGGGCAGCTCCTGACTGTCCTCACCTCTCCACTGGGGAACAGTCATGCCGCAATTGCAGTATGTGATAAAAGTGGCCACGAAGTTCAATTCATCAAGCTCAATGTTTTCATTAACTATTTTAATTGAACCAGATATTCAAAACCAGGGCCGGGGATGTAGCTCAGTGGTGCTGCCGCCTGCCTCACAAGCACAAGGTTCTGAGTTCAATCCCCAGTACCAAAAAAAAAAAAACCCCAAAAAACAACAAAAAAATTACTACAGTTTTGGGGCCAGGGATTTAGCTCAGTGGTTCTGGCACCTGCCTGGCAAATGCTAGGTCCTGAGTTTGATCCTTGGTACCAAAAAAACCCACAACAACCCAAAAACAGATATTCAAAACCAGGCAGAATGGGTTGTGGGGCAAGGTGACATTTATTCTGCATTTTGTTTCTAGCTTTTCTTTTTCGAACAGTTCCCCCTCCCTCTGGCCAGCTGGAAACTTCTCTCCCAGAAGAAGGTAAACTCTGACCCATGAATCCTTCTCATTAACTTCTGTGCCTAGCAGGGTGCTCAGGACAGAGAAGGTACTTAGCATTTGCTTCATTAGCTGACCTTCCAAAGAGGCCCACTCCCCCCAGCCCTGTTGCCGGGTCGGCTGCATCCTGGAAGGCTCACACCACTCAACTCCTGAGTAGCAGTGCCTCCAAATGGGGCATGGAGTGGGACAGCGTCCTCTCCAGGTCTCCACAGTCTACTTAACTCCTTGACGGAACAAGTTCTTGCACACCTCTGATTCCCCAGGACAGTCAGCCCGATGGCTCACAATGGATTTAGCCACCATTCTCTGGAAACCATTTGGGTTTGAGTAATATGGCAATAAGCATTTATATTTCTTTTCAGTTTTCAGGAGTAAGTCAGATAAAACCATACCTATAAGCATTTTAATAAGCTGGTAAGCCAATGTAGAATGGAGGAATAATTTCTGAGATCTGAAGATTTAATCTCAAGATTTAATCAAGATTAAAAATAATTTGTATTTTTTGTATGCTTAAGGGATGGGAGAAGCCAGATGTTGTGATCATCCCAGATCAAGACTGCAAAGAAACTTCTGATTACTCAGAAAAGCTTAAAATATTCATTTCTCTTATTTTTTCCCACATATTTGAATTTTTAGGTGGCACATTTCATTTTTTCCCCAGTTGTGTAAGCACAGCTCCCTTCTCTCTTGATTTAAGTGTTTTCATCCTTATGGTTAAACTGTTGATTCCTGACTTTCAATTCCTTACTGAGAATATTTTCTATTCGTAAAGCCAGCCTGAGAAGAAGGGACTATACGCACGGTTCTCACAATGCATTGAGCCTAGTAAGTCAAGATGTTCATTCTGCTTCTGTTTTTCACCGAGTTGTTGTGCAGCTGAGAAACAAGAGAGAAGTGTGTGTTTCTCTCTGTAGGGATTTTGCAGTCCACCAGCACAGGGTGCACAGAATAACTGGGTGCAGCTGTAGGAGCTGTGGCAGTTAGGGTGCAGGTCAACTTGATGGGCTTTGGGATCCACCCAGGAGATTGGGGGAGATCACGTCTGGCTGTGTCTGAGTGGGTCATGGAGGCTGGATCCTGGGTCTATGTCTGGTCACTGCCCTTTTCTCTCTGGCACTGTTCCTCTGCTCCACTTCCTGGCCACCATGAACTAAGTGTCTTTGCTCCTCCACTCCCTTCCAACATGATGTTTCTGCCTTGGAGCAGCCAACCATGGACTAAATATCCTGAAACCATGAGCCAAGTTAAACCTTTCCTCCTTTACCTTGTAGATTCGGGTATTGTGTCCAAGAGTGGGAAAGCTGACTAGTGATACAGTAGCTTATTTCAGTTGCTGGGCCACTGGTATCACAGATCTCTTTATCCACACTGTGTTTGCATTTGTAACACTGATGTAAAGGAGTGAATAGCTCTAGATGCACTCAGATGAATTTAGGTAAACAGGGTGGAAGTTGCAACATCTTCCTGGAGTGCATAGAATGTAAAGCTGAGATGTGGGTGACCTGCCCGATGGCTTGGTGACGTGCATGAGGAGCTTAGGAAGGGGGGAAGCAACCTCATGGAGGCATCTTTGGAAAGGACAAAGGAATGAAGGCTGAGGCCAGCACGGCTGTGGCCAGGATCCATGGTCAGGAACATGGGCAGTCACCCAGGGCAAAGTCTCCCCCTCCACCCGCCTGGCACGTTGCTGCCGCTCTGAAACAGCCCTCCCACACCACACAAGAGGAGGAAGTAGGGTCCCGTCCAACAGAGTCTGCAGAGTCAGGAAGCTGGGCTCTGCTCATGGCCTGCTCCCATGCCCCACCTCCAGGGAGGCTGAGAGCTGGGCCCAAAGGCCAGAACTTCTAACTGGAATCCCCTGCATGAAGCTGGGCTCAGCTTCTGGAGTTTAAAGAAGTTCAGGGTAAATTTATATGTCCTCCCAGAAAATAATTCTCACTACTCTGCCTTAAAAGTTGTTTTTGAACCAAAACAGGATTCTTTGTGTTAAATCGAGACTGTTCAAAAGTGTAGGTTCTAAAAGGATTTTTAACTGTTGTATTTCAAAAAGAAAAAGGTAACCAAGCCTGAAATAGCTGCAGCATGTGCGTGGGCCTCTGGGGTGATGGTGAAAAGGTGAGCGAGGCGCTGTGGACCCAAGGTCAGGGCCTGCTCGCGTGCAGAGCCCTGGTCCTTACACAGGTTGCCCCATGGACACTCAAGGGTCAGGACTCACCACACCTCACTCCAGAACTTTCTCACTATAATGTTTTCCCTCCTCAATCAATCTTGAACTAGGCAATCCCTGACTCATTTGTGTAACAAGTTGCAAAAGCAAGCAGTGCACAGCTTCAGAAGTGTGCGGCTTGGGCTCTTCAGGCCCTGGCAGCTGCACCACACCCTGGGGGCTCTGCACACGGGCAGGGCCCTGGAAGCCTGTTTTCTCTGTCTTGGGCAGAACAGCTCCGTCCCTGGCCCCAGGCGCACGAGATGGGGTCCTGCTGACAATGGGCATGTGCTCAATGCTGGAAGGAAGGAAGGAAGGAGGGAGGGAAGGTAGGCAGGCAGGCAGAGAGTGAAGTAAGGAGGGAGGGAGAGAGGGGAAGAGGGGAAAGAAAGGGGGAGGAGGGAAAGAGGAAGGAGAAGAGAAATGAAAGGGAGAGAAAGGTAGAGGGAGGAAGGCAGGGGAGAGAAATGAAGGAGAGAAAAAAGGAAGGAGAGACAGAAGAGGGAAGGGAAAAGGAAAGAGAGGTCGGAGAAGGAAGACAGGGAGAAGGAAGAAAGGAAGAGGGAGGGAGGGTGGAGGGAGAGAAAGAGTTGAAAGAGAAACAGAGAGAGGAAGAGAAAGAAAACACAGGAACAGCCTGAGCGAATCCCAGATGAGGCCTCATGGCTCTGGGTCTCTGTGGCAGGGAGCTGGTGTCCCCGGGCTGGGAGGTGAGCATCGGGGCAGGCCGTGTCTCTCACGGAAGGCCGGACCTGCACCGCACCCAACGTGGGCCATGCTAGAGAGGGTGAAGTAGCTGTCTCCTGCCCCGGGCCCTGGGTTTGAGCCTCAGAACCAAGAACCAATAGTCAATAGAAAAATTACTTTTTTCATCCTAAAAAAGTGACCATAGAGAATGCAGGAATGAAACGGAGGAACGAAAACAAAGCTGAAATCCGCCTCTTTCTGCGCTGACCTCAGTGTCTCTGCTTTGAGAAGCGAGTGGATTTGACTTACGCGATTGGTGCCCTATGCACTTGTAACCCTGTGCTTATGCAGAGGCCCACAACGGCCATGGCCACGATGGACCTACAGGAAAGGAGGCCAGCGGCCATCCTCATGGGCATCGAGGTCACATGCGGCCTGAGCAGGACAGGGCAGACCAGCGGCGTTCCTCATGCATCTGTGGTGAGCACGGAGGGGACATGCTGAGGAGTAACCTGATTTAAAACCATGTTTAGAAAGCTGATGCATGACTGTTTCCAGCTAAGATTCAGCGAGGATTAACCTAGCCGAGCTTCCCCAACGCCATGACACACTCCTCTCAGGCACTCTCCCCTCATTTGGCTCCAGGGTACAGCAGACGTGGCCAATTCAATCTGGGATGTGCTGCAAGCTCGAAGGAAGGCTGGCTACAGCAAATGCAGTCTCTTGTGAACTGTTTGCATGGAGTACAGTTTAAAGTATTAACAGTCTAGTCTTCTGAGTTGAGTAAAATATATTAAAACTACCTCCACCTGGGTCACTTTTTGTTTATAATGTGGCTATTAGCAAATCAAGAGGTCACCTTGAAAGTCTGCCGGGCAGTGCCACATTAGAATATGGGATTTGGGGATCACACAGTGCGTTCCAGAAATGCTGGCTCTCTCTTGCCTCTGAGCCCCCATCCCTAGACCAGGACTGTCCGTGGCGGCTTCCTCTCTCAGGACATATGGCTGAGCTGGGAGCCCTCCGCCAGTTATCAAGGTAGCTACTGAAATGGGAAGTCTCCACCAACACACACAGTCCCCAACAGAAGCACGCCTGCAACTATAAAGTGAAATCTAAAAACCAGCGTGGAGCCCGCGTAAGAGCAGCGATACCCTTTAAAACTGCCAGTAAATGCACGCTTTAAAACGACAGTGGTGGCTGGATTATCTTCTTGGGGTCAAAGCCATTGTACATGCACCCTCAAATTCACTGTGGGGCACTAGTTTCACCCAAGCTCCCTGCAACCATAGTGCTGAGGTTCAAGAAGTGGCCGCACCAGGTAACAGTTAATTGTCAGTATTAGACATTACAGCAGAAACAGAAGCTGACAGAGTGCTCTGGGGTCACTGGCAGGTTCTTATTTTTATTGTCATCAAGTTCAACTGGAAAGTGCAGAGATTCTGCAAAGCAGTTGACATTCTGCCAGATTCCAATAATAATAATAAAAATAATCATCGAGCTGCCTGCAGGGCGACAATAAAAGTTCTTTTCTCATTATAGCAGGGTTTCACTTCTGGGGCAACAGTCCTTCACTCTGAAAATGCGACAGCTCACAGTCCCCACCCACCGTGCCACCTCCTGCAGGGCCGGGATGGAGGTCGCACCAGGGACCTTGGCAGACGTGCAGGGCTTCACCGGAATCCTTGCCCGGTGACTTCTGTGGAAATCAACAGCCTGCGGCCACATCCCCTGCAGGAAGTGCAGACACACCCCAGACCTGGCCCAGGCCGCCTGCCCTGAACTTGCTCCTGAAGTAGGTCACCGAACCTGAACTCCTGCCACTGGCAGGTGCCAGGAGAGTGTCCCCCTGGACACTGACACACTGCCAAGGCCTTGTGAGCCAGTGTCCCCAGGAAGCCACTGCAGGGAGCAGGACAGCCAGAGCAGCCTGATTGCAGCTCTGTACACACACTGCAGGGGGTACCTGATCAACGGGCGCCACCAGAGTCCTCGGAGAAAACCAAGTGATTCTATGGTTTGGAGGGAACCACAAGGCTGAGCTATTTCTAGAAAAATCATCGCAATTCAGTGATATATGAATGGATCTTAGATAAGTCTCCCCTTGCATTTTAAAATTCTTCAAGCCAACAGAACAGAAGTAGTAATGGTAGCTCATAAATACGATGGAGAATCCTCTCCCATAAGCCGAGAGGAATGCTGCAGAAGCCTGCTACTTAGCAACATGGGGCCTAGCTGGCCCAGTGTCTCCACTTGGTGACACTGACAGCAGAATACCGGGAAACCAATTCTCACTGGACAAACTTTACTTATCCTCACTGGTGCACAGCCCTCTTTCCTAATATCCCCTCCATAAAACACACAGACACAGAGCTGTCCACAAACGGATTCCTTCTTTCACATTTCATTGTAGCCATCAAGACATTCAAATGGGATTAAGTCGAGACAGGCAAACAAGCTCTCAAAAACCAAGACCAAAACCAACCAAAAATAACCCTAAATCGTAGCATTTGCCAATGTCTGTTGTAACTACTTCCACCCACTGTGCACTTCGAGCTCCCCGAAATGCAACAACAGCCTGGCAGATCGAGAGAGCACGCAGCAGCGGCTGGCGGATTCCTGCTGTGTACACTTGGCAGACAGTGTTGGGGTCCCCTGTTTCTGTTACCCCACAAATCTTGACACGCCAAGGGCTTTTAAGTCCTGAGCAGATCTGTGGTAGTTTGTGAAACAGAGCTCCTGTGAAGACCCCAAAGAGAAGCGGGCTTGTCTTGTGGAGAACGGAAGTGAGGCCCAACCAGGCCTACTGGGCAGAGGGGCTTGGGGGCTCGGGCAGAGGGCTGGGGGCGCTGCCTGCTCTCCAGTGGTGTCTGCCCCTCCCGGCTCTGGAGCCTTCAGGCTCTGCTCTGCTTCTGTTTAAACCTCTCTCCTTTTGCATAAAAGGAGAGGAAGCTCTCTTTTTTTCTGGGTTATATTTACACTTCCCAAATCAGAAAATGTCCTCACCAGATAGGAGCACAGGTGGCAAAGTGGCAACCACAGCTCAGAACTTTTGTTTCCATTTCTCTCCGAAACCCCATGTCGAAGGAAAGTTAACGAAATGTCGGTTGTTGTTTTACACACCCAGCTAACAACGCTTTCAACTCGGAGAACAAAGCAGAGAATAAAACTGGGACCCAAAGCTGAAAACAGAAAATGGTATTTATTCCTCTACTCTGACAGATGGCACTTTTAATCTTAGATCTTACTCCACGCAGGAAAGTGGGGGAGCGCAATGGGACCCTGAATTTAAGTTTTCAGAGTAAAGTAAAGATACGATTAATATTCTCTCCCTCCCTCTCTCTTTCTCTCTGACTTTCTTTTTTGGATGGCACCGGGGGTTGAATCTAAGGCCTTCATACTGAGCCAGGCCTTTTGTTTTATTTTAATTTTGAGACAAAAATCTCATTAAGTTGGTGGGCTATAACTTGCAATCCTCCTGCCTCAGCCTCCCAAAGCACTCGCATTAGAGATGTGTAAAACCATGCCTGGCTGTTTTTTGTTGATTAAAAAAAACCAAACATTTTCCACAGTTAACCTGTACCTTGGAGGTTACAAAGTAAAAATTGGAAGCATGCTTGGAAGTGTGAGGATGGGAATTTTTCAACCTTTTCTGGCCCAATTTTTCTACAGGGGTTCTTTCTTAACCCATATGTCAGCTTCTGGAACATCACTGATACAAGACTGATCCTCTCGGCCTCCGAAGCCCTCCTGTGTGGGGACTCTGATGGCAGCAAGGATTCAGGCTAACAGTGGCATCTAAATTGGTCCCCAGCTGGGAGATCTGGGAGTTATTGGGGAGGTCACAGGGCCTGGGCCTGGTACTCTGGGTAACATGGGTGGCTAAATATCCTGCAGCAGGAGGTGTGGTCTCACACAAAGGAGGAGCCCATTGCCCAGGACTAACTGTGCCTCTTGAGAAACAGCTGGAACCACCTCTCCCTCTCACTTCTCTGTTCCAGAAAGCTCCTTAGCTGGTTCCCACCTCAACCCGACCCTGTGAACATTCTCCAGAATGTTCCAGAATGTTCCTTAGCTAGGAACCAGCACCAGATCCCACCTCAACCCTGATCCTGTGAACATTCTCCAGAACATTCCAGAATGCTCCTTAGCTGGTTCCCACCTCAACCCGACCCTGTGAACATTCTCCAGAACATTCCAGAATGCTCCTTAGCTAGGAACCACCACTGGATCCCACCATAATCTGACTCTAAACATTCCCCGTTGTCCTCCACAGAGTCACCGCCAGCCACATCATCCCAGCCCACATCAGGGAAGTGGACAAACGCCCTGGGCAAGGACAAATTTTTCCTCCTGGGGCTCGTGGTCTTGGGCTCACACTTCCCTGCCATGAGGGTGATGCTGACACACACACTGCAGCTTACTCCCCAGATCTAAATGCTTGGATGTCCCCTTCCAAGCACTCCTGGGACCACTCTTGGGTCCCAGAGAGACACTCTGAGGCCCCTTTGTCCCTGCTTCCTACCTGCCCTTCCCTGGCTCCTCCCAAAGTCACAGGAGAACCCCCTTTTCTGGCCATGTGGAATTTCAGCTGCTCTGTACTTCCTCTCCATGGCCTGACCCATTCCACATGCAGCCCCACTGGGAGCAGCCCTCCTTTTCCACATCCTGAAGGAGACTGCAAGTCCTCCCAGGTGGCATTGCGTGACTTTGTCCCACCATTGGCCTCCATCCTGCTGGGAGGGTCTGAGAAGCAGTGCCCACATTGCCCGGCGATGGAGGGGATGGGAGGGGGCTTACTCACTGCAGGAGGGTAGAGACTGACCTGGGAGCAGGGCCACACCACTGAGGAGGGTTCCAGGGGCACCCGAAACAGAGACCTGGTGGGCTTTGTGTGCTCTGAAAACAGTGGGTATGTACATCACCGGCCTCTGCACAGGGAGGGTGCTGCCAAAGTGGCAGGGCCACCTGCACGATCACCCGCCTCATCCCGCAGTGCTGGGCATGGGCAGCCCGCTCTCCTCCTGTTGCCCCAGTTCTGTACCACATTGGGCAGAGCTGCAGTTGTGGGTCTCGGCAGGCTTACCCCTGGACACTGTGTTGTCACTGAGGGCCTCTGCCCCAGGGCCACCCATCTTAGATGCCCCAGAATGTCCTCATGGCACCACCACAAGGCTGACAGGGATGAGGTCACCGCAGGGCCACTGACCGTCCAGCTGCGTGCTACCCTGAGTGTGTCCTATGTAGTGGACGGCCACCACCACGGGGCACCCACCCTCTCAGGCTGCAATGGCCAGGGCCAAGGGGCTCCAAGTGCTCAGAGCAGGGCAGGACCACTGTGGGTGCTGGACATGCACACACACACACAACTACACACACCCTACACGCACATGCACACCACAAAACCAGGTCCTGGACTACCTGCTATGTGCCAGACATCCACATCTGTGTGTACGCACCTGCATGCACACCTACACACACCTACACCCCACACACAGACCCTACACATACACACACATACAGATACACACGTGCCACAGAGCCAGGGACTAGACTGCTGCAGGGCTCCCAAACACACCCCTATGTGCTCACTCACACACACACCTGCCCTCCACAGAGCTAGGGCAGTGCTCCCAGACATACACACCTATGCTGCACACCTACAGGCACACACCTACACATACTCTATGTATACACACCTACACACATGCACACTCACCCCTACACAGACCCCCCCCACTCCTATGTTATGCAATCCTACACACACATAGGCACATACATACACACACCTACTACACATTCCTATATGTACTTATACACACATCTACATATACAGACCTACACACACCCACAATACGCACATGTACACACATACCTACATACATGTACTTACACACACACCTACACACAAATACATAGACACACACACCTACACACATATAACCAATGCACACACACATAAACATACAGGTATCATATACATACACAAAGACACACACAACTGCCACACACACACACACACACACACAGGACATGCCTATCCCATGCACACACAAACCTACATCCAGTTCTGTGTTCTCCAAGGTGCCTCCTGCAGCCTCTGCCACCTGCTCTCCCTGCCTCACGATGGAATCTGGGGTGGCAGAGGGCCCTCTTCCAAGGCTTTGGGCATCGCACTGTTGGGAAGCTCGGTGATGGTGTTCAGGGCCCCCAGACCTTCTGCACTGACCAGCGAGGCGGGGGCTGCAGCACCCTGGAGGGAATGAGGGAACAGGGACAAGTGTCCTCTGCAGTGGGAAGCGACGCACCTGTCCCCGACACAGGAAGCCCAGGGCTTTGGTAACAATTTCTCGCACAAGCAAGGGACACTTGGGAAATGCCCAAGGTGGCCGGGCCTGCTGCCTTCACAGGCATTTTAAGACAGATCAAGAACTGCAAGATGATGACAACAGATTTTACAATTCACCTCATCCAAACCACAGCAGAACTCTGCAGGCAGCAAGGCGATCTAGATTCCCAAGCCACAGGTCAGTGATTCCTAAAGAAGGACAACCCGAGGCCATGCCACCAGCCACTCGAAGTTGGGCAAACAGCTCTCTGCCCGACCTCCTTCGCCTGTGAGCCCACAGAGCTCCTGCAGCCACACTCAGATGCCTAGAGATAACATTTCTCCTCAGCTAGGGAGCGGAGATCTGCCACAGATAAAGTGACTTCCCCTCCTGCTGATTAGATAAGCCGCTCACATCCGCACCAGACCTGCTGCCCGCCTGGCTCCGGCCCACAAACTCTCCAGTCTGCTCCTTGCAGAAAAGCACCCCAGCCACCTGTCCTGCCTCCCATCTACACCTCTAAAATCTAGGTGCCGACTGGGGGCCAGCAATTAAAAATACCCCAACCCCCTTATTCCCAATTCTGCCCTGAGATTCATGTCTGGGTCACGGATTTTTTTGTTACTTCAATTAAATGATCAAAAACCAAGACCCTTGTTGTTGCAGGCTTGTCCATTTAAGTAGATTTCTTTTCTACATTTTCTTTAGTTTTGCCAGGATGAAATCAAACCCTGGTTAAGGTACTCAGCGTGAAGGACCAAAGTCCTGCCAGTTCAGCTGCTCTTTCGCAGGACCGAAGCCCTTGCACACCAGGCTGTGATGTGACTCACAGTGCTGAAGTTCTGGAATGAACCACGGACCAAATGGGGTCTCCTCCCCCTGCGTGGGCGGTCCCTCAAGCAAGCAGAACCAGGGAAGCTCATGCTAGGACGGGAGGTCATAGACAAAAACACATTCTCTTTCCACACACACCCCAGCCCATACTTCCCTCTGCCTAGGAGCAAGTCCTACCACGTGTGTCTGAATTTTCAGTCTTTTGTTTGTTTTTTTGAGACAGAGTCTTGCTATGTAGCCAAGGCTGACCTTGAACTTGCAGGATCCTCTTGCCTCAGCTTCCTATGTGGTGGGATTACAGGCGTGACTGTCCCAGAGCTCCCCCCACCCCCCCGCCGCCTTCACCCCCAGATCCCAGTCTAAATCCTAAATCTCCCTGGGTGCAGCAGCTGTGTGCAGGCCTGCATGGCCATCCTCGCCTTCACCTGCAGTCTTCCTTCTCTGTCCTCATCTTTTCTGCTCCTGCCCCCAAACCCGCTTCCCAGCATCATTCCAGGGCAGGAGCTGGCCTCCTCCTTATTCTCAGCCAGCTCCGTGTCTGGGAACCACCCTGCTCACAGCCTAGTGGGAAGGGCACCCCCAGACGCCCTGTCCAATCTGGGATGTGGAAGTGCAAACATGGAAGGAGAGAAAGCAAGCCAGTAACAGGCCCAGAGCTGTGGCACTGAGGCGGAAGAGGACACAGAAGCACAGCTGAGTGAGGTTAGGTTTCACTGTTTGTTTGGCCACAGTAGTGGAGGGGCACCCAGGGCCTTTGCACTGAGCTACATCCCCAGGCCTTCTTTTGTGCATTTTGGAGCAGGGCCTCACTGCGTCACTAAGTTGCTCATGCTGGGCTTGAACTTGCAGTCCTCCTGCCTCAGCCTCACCACTGTTGTGTTCAAGGCATGCACCACCTTACCCGGCTTGTGAGCTTTTTAATACAATATGCCCATCCACTCCCTGGGCATCAGTCCTGACCCAATTCCTAAAAGAAAAACTTTGCAGAGCGTTGGTCAAGGCTTCTCCGGGCGTCTCCACTCACCCCTCTCTTGCTGGGCGTGTCGTTCTCAGTGGCTATGAATCAGCGCTTCCTCGGCTTTAAAAGGCTCAGTGACAACCACTTCAGGGCTGAGAGCTCTCTCGTTAAAGAGACCACTTCAGAGCAACCAGCTACAGTCTCTTTAAGGCCTAAATCCTTCAATCTGCCCTCAGAATGCTTTGCTTCTTCTCTTTGGGCCTGGCAGGAAATGGGGCCTTGCTCCGCTTCTGGCTGCCACTGGGTCCCGTGTTCGCGGACAGCCCCCCAGCCTCCCTCTTACACTGGGGGCGGCACTTCTGGGAAGCACCTGCCACCCGGCAGCCTCTGCGCCCCCAGGAGGGCTTTTGTGCTCTTTCCCACCGTGATGCATGGATTGCAGAGTCTGCTCGTCTGGTTGAGATGAAATTCTTCTAAATCCAAATGATACTTCAGGCAGCAAAGTCTCAAGCTGCTCAGAAGCACCCTCTCTGCCTCTTGCTGACTCTGGCGACCACATCTCCCCATCCTCAACCCTTCCCAGCTCTCCCTGAAAGGCTGCAGGGGCCCCAGCACCTGGACTGGAACTTGGCCCTGACTTCAGCCATCGGTCACTCCAATCTCTCCTCTCCTCTTGCTCTTTCCAGTTTGTTTATTGCATGGATTAATTTTCAATAAATTCCTCCCTCTCTGTTCTCGGGGCTGCAAAGTGTTCTATTCTCTCCCTTTTCTTGGTCGCAGCTATGACAGCTTCCTGTAGACTTTGGGTCCACCTGTAAAACTTCTGTTTTGCACAAGTTGCGTTCTTTTCCTGTCCTTTTGATGTCTTTGCTAGTCTTTCTGCAGCAAAGGGTTCTGCCTTTTCCCCAGCTAGCTGACAAAGTCAGCCTGGGACACGAGTTTTGTTGCTATCATCCCCACCCCTAAGATGAGGACACAGAGGCTCAGACAGGAAAAGCTCTGCTCTGAAGCTCGAGGTTGTGGCGCAGGCCTAGGTCCCATCCCTTCTTGGGTGCATCGCCTTCCCTCCCCTGCATCTCATGGGCTCCCCTCCTCTGCCCACCTCCCACTTTTGCCTGGAGGGGGGATTCTTGTCCCCTGTCCTCTGTCCTTTCACTCCTGTGCTCTCAGGACCTACTCTCGTGGAATAATTTGATGAAAGATGGCATCGCATTTATTTCCTTTTACCCACAAGTGCTTCCTATATGTTGTTTTACTTTTCCAGTGCTGGGGGTCAAACTCAGGGCCTTGCACACGCTAGGCAAGTGCTCTGCGACTGAGCTACACATCCCCGCTCTGTGTTAAGTTTGCTTTCTCCTGGTACCTATGCTCCGATTAGGTCCAGCGACATGCCATCAGCTACTTTAACAGACAACCTAAGAGCTCACTGATTTCCCTCAAGAACTACATTGGACAGCTGGGCTTCTCCGAGGCCTGCTGCTGGGGCTGGGTCACCTGGGGTCTGCCTGTCACCTCTAACTTTCTCTCCCCACCATTCCTGTCTGGGTCTTGATTTGTTGCCCTGCCTTTTGTGGCCCATGTGTGCAGCCTTCTGGGCTCCTGGAGTGGCCAAATCCTTCCCAGGGTTCCAGTGCCCGTCTGTCCATGGGCGCAGGCCCACGGCTTTCACCACAGCACATGGAGATTGCTTTAGACCCCATGATTCCTGCTTTCCAGACTTGGCTGGAAAGGACAAGCAGGCTGACCACCAGGTCCCAGGTGGTACGGGAAGAAAGAAGAGCCCCTGTGAAATGGCCAAGCAAGCCCTCTGTGGGTTCCCCCGGGGCCGAGAGCTGGGCTCTGGGCTGAGGGGATGCGTCCCAGGGCCACGAGGCTGGTGATGCTCCCATACTCACAGGTTCATTAGGGGCTAGACAGTGAGGCCTCCTGCAGGCATGTACAACAAAGCTGGATTCAGAGGAAGGGCGCTGCACCCTCTTCTCCCTCTACTCTCCAGGAATCAGCCTGACTTTCAGTTCCCCAAAGGATGCCCATGCCATGGGCGCTGGGAGCTCTGTGCTGTGGATCCACGGCAGGGCCACCACTTGCCCCAGCCAGTGCGAGTCTGCTCTCGGGGCATGACGTGGCCAGCGGACACTCTCTCCAGGCTCCTGGCCCTGGGCCCTGCTTCCCTACAAACACCTCAGGCCACTTGTGGGCCTGCCACGTTTGGGTTAGGTAGGGACACACTGACCCCTGCCCTCTATGTCAGGGACTAAACACATTTAGCACCCAGGCACCCATTAGCTAGGCAAGTGCCACCTCTGCAGATTTTACTGAGCATTAACAGTCACTGGCCTCACATTTGCATTTAAGTTGGCCCTGGAATTTATGCACAGGAGTCTGGAAAGGAGCCTTGGGCAGTGCAGTCCATGGTAACACCAGCGGCACTCTGCCAGCAGACGAGAGGCTGGCTTGAAATCAAACACATTCATGACAAGAGAGCCGCTCATCCATGCACCCGAGTCCCAGCTAACGAAACCCTGACAGGACACAGTGCGAGCAGCATGGGACAGAACGACAGGTCCGGGGCTCACCCTTCCTACAAACAGCAGCCACTTCCTGCTAGGAACAAAGAACTCATTGCTGCTCTTGGGTCCATCCAGTCCAAACGGCTTTAGCTGCTGTCTCGATTGTGCCACTAACTGCACAGCTAAATTTTAAAACACCCTTGTATCTGAAGCAAACTGTTTCTAAACACGGAAACACGCACACCACGTGTCGCGATCACACCAGGGCATCCTAGAGTCAGAGTGGCCGTGAGGAGCGGGCGCTGACCCTCAGGCCCCTTCTATGTGCCAGGGTCTGCACACCTTCACGCCAGCCACTGGGGTGACAGGAGCCTCAGGGGCAAGAAAATCAACATCCTGAGGGACCGCAACTCCCTGACTATAAGAACCTGGCAGAGTGGAGTGAAAACTGGGCTTGAGGCAGAAAGGGAGTTTAATTTGACTCTGCCATCTGATGTCAGTGAATTCACTGAATAGCTCTGGCTTCTGCTTTCGGGTAATAAAAAGGAAGGGCAAAGCCTTACATCATGGCCGCAGCAGGCAGGGATGGGTATGGGTTACCCCATGGGGTGAGGCCCAGAGAAGGCAAGGGAATGTTTGCCGACTCAGGTGCCAAGGTGGTACTTCAGCAGTCAAAAGTTCCCATTTACACCTCACATTTCCAGTGAGATCTTACACTGGAGAAGCAGGGCCCAGCTGGGCGGTGTGTGGGTCCACACCCGTAACCCCTGCGCTTCACAAGTTCCAGTCCACTGGGCAACTCAGGGAGACCCTGTCTCAAAAACAAATATGCAAAGGGCTGGGGTGGGGATACAGCTCTGGGCAAAGGCCCTGGGCTCAATCTGAAGTACTGGGGAAGAAAAGAGCTCTTTCAAATCAAAGCTCTAGAGGAAAATAGCTCCGCTGACATTGCACACAAAATATGTGCTTTTCACCAATAAAACAGTCTTCCTCAGGCACACCAAGGACAGAAGAGGTGCAGACGCCCCTTAGTAGCATGGTCTTCACCTCTACCACTTGGCTGGCATGTGGGGAGCATGCCATGTTGGCTCTTGAGTATTCTTCCTTCTCCTTTTTTTGGTGGTAATGGGGATTGAATTCAGGGAGCACTGAGCTACATCCCCAGCCCTTTTTATTGTATTTGAGACCAGGTCTGGCTTAGTTGCCCAGATTGGCCTTGAACTTGGGACCTTCCTGCCTCAGCCTCTTGAGTAGCTGGGATTACCACATCCAGCCCTCCCCCTTCATCCTCCCCAACTCTGGACTCTACGTCCTTGGTATGAAGGAGAGCAGCAGATACATGAACTCATTTTCTTACCCACTCTCTTGCAAAGACAAAGGGACACAGAGGTTTCAAGGGACAGAGCAGAGGGACACTGGGGGACTCTACTCACCCACTCCTCTGTCCCCCTTAGAGTTCTGCTGTCCTCCAGAGCTGGTGGAGAGGTCCTCGGGGACAGGCATGGGCTCATCGCTGTCATCTGGAGTGTCGCTGACCGGGGGGCTGTCCTTCCCTGAGGAGACAGGCAGGCTTAGGGGAGGCTGTCACTGCCCACAGGGGAAGCCCATGGCTCGGGCCTCACTGTGGTGGCCTGAGAGGGACAGGGTCAGTGGTGACCAGATTGAGTTGAGGCTTCTCAGTGGGGATGGACACACATTTTTCTTTTTGTAGTAGATTACCAGTGTCCCCTTCCAGATGCAAAATAAACATGGGAGAACAAAGATGTGCAAAAGGAAAATTGATGAAAATCACCTGCAATCCGAGAGTCGCGGTATAAATCTAGAGGGTGTGAGTACACATCCATGTACACGTATGTATCACAGGTCATGTGTGGCGATACACTTTGGCTTTTCAATCAGCTTTCAGACATTTGCACAAACATATTCCCAGGCTTGGGGCCATTCTTACACAATTCTATTTATAAGGGGTACATACGGATTTATTTAAATCCTTCTTACACTTTTAAGCCTGCGCTGTTTTGTCTTTTGATTATTAAACTACGCTGTGATGAACCTGCTAGCTGATCTTCTCACCTCATCCTCGGATCACTGCTGTCCAAACCTCCCAAGTATTGCAGCTGGATCCAAAGGCGTCTACATGTTTAAGGCTCTGCATGTTTTAGTAAACAATCCCCTGTAAGGGGGTTCCCATTTACTCCCCAAAAGTCTTCCTCAGCCACCCTCATGTTGATTTGTTTTTAGGACACAGGACAGATGTGTCCCTTTTGTTTTCAGGAGATAGGGACTCCTCTGCCAGCTGCCCAGTTTGATCCATCCTGGCAGGGAGAAGGGTTTCCTACCAAGGAAAGGTTCTCCCTCCCTACATGCAAAGAAAGTCCATCAACATGGCTTCCCCTTGAAACAAGAATGAAACCCAATCCACATGGTGGTTGCTTATCTTCCAAAAAGTGGGATTTGCCAAAGGAACTGGGTTGCATTGGATGGCATCTTTATTATGTCTGGAGTAGAATGAAGTCTGGTTGGAGGCTTTGGGAAGGGGAGCTCTCTCCCACGCACTGGAGTCCAGGGCTGGGAAGATATAACTGGTAGAAAATGTTCCTTTTCCACAGAAGCTGCAACTCTCACAGCTTGCGACCTTCCAGAGCTAACTTGAGTTGGGAGACACAAACCACATGCAAGACAGAGATGGTGAGAACCTAGGCTGATAGAAACCACTTAAATGCAGCTGTTTGTCAGAGCCCAGCTTGGACCAAGATCCTAATGGAAGTCCAAAGACCAGCAACAGACAGGGGCAGGGACTGGGAGCCTGCTGAACTGCCAGCTCTGGTTATAAGCAAAATGATCATCCCAGGCTTGGAAACATGTATATAGGTCAAGGAAAAAGTTAAGAGGTCTAGAAAACAGCACTAGACATGGTGTGAAATTTCTTTGTTGTTTTGAGCAAACCTCCCATGAGAATGATACCAACATCCTAGAGGACTGGCAAGACCAGTAAAATCATCCCGATCTGTGAAAGAGCCTTTACTGGAACCTTTAAAATAGAAGCTGCCCCGGCACCAAGGATATGCTTCAGGGAATAGTGTTGCTTTCTCTAGGATCAGACATCACAACTGAGTATTCCAGCTTAGCTGTAATTAGTGCAACTGGCATATTTTCAGAGAGAGCATTATTGAGCATATTTGGATAGCCAATACAAGATGAATGGTTAAAGACAGGGCAGGATAATAAAACTTTCTCAAGGAAAAGCAAAAGGCCAGAGAGAAATTGATTGCAAGTGCTCAGGTTACACTAAAACCTTGGAAATATCAGTAAGTGAGTATGGTTTTCATTGCCCTACATAGAAGACCTTCGAAGTAACAGCAGCTCAGTGTTTCAGTGTTACTCCTCACCTCTTCCATACGTGAGGAAAACATCCTGGTAGGGTTTCTCCTGTGGACACTCCAGGAGGTCTACGAGGTGTGATCAAAATATATGGTGAATGCTTAAACTAAAAAAAATGTATGTAATAAAAGACACATTTCCATGAATTCTCCTCAAAAATCCCTCTTGCTTCAAGCACACTTATCCCGTCATTCTTGCCACTTTTTGAAACAGTTCTGGAGTCCTCTCTCATCAATGTCTTTAGGAAGTGTGACCAAAAATATGGTGACTCCTGCTGCCCAGTGCCATCTGACAGAAAGGCAGCTCAGAGAAACAGAGCTGTGTCCTCATCCACCTTATTCACTGGATCTGCCAGCATGTGGCTTCCGGCTCTTCCCCAAAGTCACAGTGATCATGAAAGGGAAGCATTTTCAATCCATTCAGGACATCCAGGCAGCCAGAGCAGTGCAGCTAAAGACCCTCAGGAAAGAGGACTCCAGAGCTGCTGCAGAGAGTGTTGAGGATGAGGGGATGAGTGTGTTCAACGCGAGTGGGAGGATCTGAAAGGAGATTCATGGCAATATGTCTTTTACTCCAATAAAATTTAAAAGTATTTAATAATCACCATAGTATTCAATCATGCCTTGTAGGAACCATTTGACAACTCTGATTTCATATAAGATGACTGCCTAGAATAAGTGTTTCAAACTTTGAGGGCTTTAGGGAGGTGGCCAAAGGATTTTTTTGTAATAGCAAAATAATCTTGCATGGAACTTTAACATATGGAGCAGGTCTTCCACATAAAGTGGGGACATGGAGGGAGGGGACCCAGGCCGCCTACCTTCTCAAAGATCACCTGTGGCCTCTCCACAGATGGGCATTGCAGGGCCCAGCAGCCCACGGCATGGCTCCTGCAGTTCCTACCAGGTCGGACCTGGGTCTGTGAGCACAGCTGTGGCAGTGGGGGAGCAGGTGGGAGGGCGGGAAGCAAACTTTCTGGACTCACACTCTGATTATGATCTCCCTCTACTCCGAGTCTCTGTGAGTCCCTGAACCACGTGGTGCCAGGGCCCACGGGAGGCAAAGGGGGGGTCACAAAGGCACAGGCTGGAGCCAGTGGGGAGATGCACACTTGGGCCCAGGTCATGCAAAAATGGGTCACATAAGTCTCAACTGCCTTTTACAATTTCTTGTAAAAGGCTGATTCACCTATTGGGGAATAACATTAAACATGAGCTGTGGTGGGTGTGGAGCCCCAGCTCCCCACGTGCCCATCTTGTGTCTTGGTTCTTTTCTTTTCTTTTTCTACTTGAAGGGAGAAGGGGGGATGAACCCAGGAGGGACCAGGATTCTGAAATACCACGAGTCAGGTGGATCGATTGAAAACCTCCCTGCAGAGAAGACGGCGCAGGGGAAGGGGCGTAAAAAGTCAATCTCAGTGGGCACGGGGCACGGAGCAGAGATCAGAAGGCAAGGGCAGAGCTGGGGTACTCCGGGCCTCTGAGAGCTTGGGCTAATTCAGTCCTCTGCGTCCCCGCTCAGGGATGCTTCCTAAAGCTCATCTGATTTGCCTAAAAGCCCCCAGCATGAGTCACAGCCGACGCTCTGAGTCCAGGGACCCTGTACTCTGTAACTGCTGGAAGCCCCTCGGGAAATGTCCACAAAACCCCACGAGAGGGGGAGATCTGTGTGTTGACTTGCACCACATTTGCTCAGCTCATTGCTTAAAATCACACGGAGTTGCTGAGATATTTAAAACTAGAGAGTCAAGTGGGTCCCTCCCTCCACAGTCAACTGTGGCCAGGAGGCCAATGATTTGGGACAGGGCACTGGTTGGACCAGACCGATGGGAGTGTGATCCAGGTCTCGCCTTTGACATCTCCCTGATGTGTCAAAGGAGGCCAACAATCATCATAGCTAAAGGGGGTGTGGTGAAGATAAGAGCAATAAACAATGAGGGTGAATGATAATAAAAATAAGCCAGTGGGGTCTTCCGTACCCAGCATGGGGATGGTGTGGCTGGGCAGAAGCATGAGGTTGATGCTGTCCCAACTCCCCACCTCGTCCCCAAGGGCAGGCACAGTGACACTCAGCAAGGAGCAAGTATTTAAGCAGGGTGGTTTAGAAGATACAATTTTACTTATTTGGAGAAATGGATGAAACTTCTGGATAAATTATCAATATGCTAATTTAAATATAATTTATGTCTTGCCCATGTTTCAATTACAGCCCCCCGCCGGGAGAAGCCTGTGTGGGTGGTTAGATGAGAAACTGTGTCCTTAGCTTAAATGAAAGCCAAGGGTTCCTCACGGAGAACCTCATTCGCCCTCTGGAGTTCTGGGGTCCCCTCTCCCAAATGCCAGAGTTTCTGACATACACGATCATCCAAGAGGGCATAGCTCCGGGGAAAGTGAAGCTTAGGTCACAGAACTTCTGATCTGAAGAAGAGCGGAGCATTCGCACCCTGGGGAACCTCTGTGCCCTGGGCACCGGGCATCAGTCGCTCAGATTGTGAGTCTCAGCTCCCTGCAGTTTGGAGGTGTCCACTGCACCCGCTTCAGGGGATCTTCATGAGGATAAAGTGAGAAAATGCTTAGGGTAGTGTTTTGCTACTGTAAAGTATTCGGCCAATGGATTTACTATGCTTAACTAGGCAAAACAGTTCCATGGCTCTTCAGGACCTATGACCCTCCTTTCCCTGTTAGGTCCACAAGGCATTACTTCATGTGTCCTTGCTCCAGCAAACACATTACAAAGAGCACTAAGGAAATATCCAGAACATGGCCAGGTACTGTGGTGCATATCTGTAATCCCAGTACCCTGGGAGGCTGAGGCAGGAGGATCCCAAGGTCCAGCCCAGCCTTAGAAGTCCCATGGCCAATGCGCCCTTTGATTCAAATATTACAGTGGTCCAGGAGGAAAAGCAGACGCTGAGACAGGCAGGTCTCTCAACCCCTCCGTCTCTCAGTGGGCCACTCACGGAATCTTTCTACAGAGACTTTCTATAGCACTAATGCAGATGCTTAGCGAGTATTTGGGAAGGCTGTTGAAAAAGAAGGAGAGGAAAAAGCTTTCTCCAAAGAAGGAGTGAGGCGTGGCCCAAAGGGAGGGGAAGCTGGCTTTAGATGTCCTATCTCCTCTGTCCCTATCAGTGATGTGTCCCATGTCCTGTGGGCCATGTCTGCGATGCTGAGCTAGAGTACAGACCACGTACCTGGTGAGGCCCAGAGGCCGGGGCCAGGTGGTTCCACAAAGGGCAGATGTTGAGTATTTCTCTGTTTTTCATGTATTTCTCATTTATTAGGGGAAGCTTATGAAACTTCTGATATTTAAACATTTTATTAAAAATGATCATTCAGTAATAACGTTCCTCAGATTTGTTGTCAAAAACGTGAGCTCCTAAACACACATATTTATACCATAAGTACCATCTCCTCCAACTGTGGAAATGAAAAGGTTTTTATTAAGTGCCACATCTGCAGAGGTAGCGGCCTGCCCTTGGTCCTGTGCGGAGCAGCGTGGGTCTTCATTACTCTCTGGCCTGTGCAGTGCGTTCACAGCCTCACAGGCTCAGGAGTAAGACTCGCACTTGGAGACCGCAATTCCTCTGCTGAGGGTCTGCAGACCTAACTCCAGGCTGAGTCTTTTCAAATGGAGAAGGGGGCTCCTTTGCTCAGGAAGTCTGTACAGAAGGCTCCCTTCATTCCTCCCCTGTCCTTGCTGCCTTCTGCTTTGAACAAAAGCACCCCAAACAGAGGCTTTAGCATAATGTGAAGAACAAGAAACTATCAGAGGAAAGCGAGGCTTTCATTAGCTTTGTAACTGAGATGTGAGATCAGAATATTGATTGACTATTCTTTTTTTCTTTCCTGGTACTGGGGATCAAACCCAGAGGCTTCACATCCACAGCCCTTTACTTTTATTTTTTATTCTGAGACAGGGTCTTGCTAAGTTGCCCTGACAGGACTTCAACTTGAGATCCTCCTGCCTCAGCCTTCCCAAAGTGCCACTGACTGACTTAATTATTATTATATTTTAGTACCGGGGATCAAACTTGTGACCTTGCGCTGATGAGGCAGGTGGCGGCACCACTGAGTTCAATCGCCAGCCTCTGACTTATTCTTTATGGGAAATATTTCAGAGATGGCTCTCTAGGCCAAATTACCTAGGTATGTTTTTATTTTATTTTATCAAAATGTAGTAATTGTACATATTTATGTGAGACACTGCTTCAATCCCTGTATACACTGCCAATGATCGAATCTGTATAACTGCTACATCCATTGTGTTAAATCTGTTATTTCTTTATGCTTAGTACATTAAAATCTTTTCTTCTTCCTATTTTGAGGACTACAGTGCATTGGTGTCAACTCAAGTCACCCTGTGGAGCAACATAGCACCAGTGACTGCTCCTCCTGCCTAATGGTGACCTTGTATGTGTCGCTGACCTCTCATCTCTCCCTCTCCCCAGCCCGACAGTCACCATTCTACTCTCAATGTCTATGAGTCCAAAACTGTAGCTTCCACACGAGTGGTAACACAATATTTGGCTTTCTGTGCTCACCTCACTTCACTTAATACAACGTCTCCAGGTGTAGCCACGTTGTCTCAAATGATAGGACTTTATCCTTTTCTATGACCGAATAGGGTTCCATTGGGCAGACATCTCCCATTTCTTCCTCCGTTCACCCACTGACAGCCACGCAGGCTGCTTCCCTCTCTGGCCATTACGTTTTGATGTTAGAGACCCATTGTGCTACCCATTGCATTATGGAGCCACCCACATTTACCAGTGTGGAGATTCCATGTAGGTCCAGTGGGTCTTGTTTTCTTCGAATGCTGAAAATACCAATGTAGCAACTGCTCAACATGAAAACAAAAGAAAAGCAGAAGAGCAGAAGCAGTGAAAGGGGCACTTCTTGGTGTCAGAATTTTTTTTTAAACATCCCAGTTTTTGTGACACTTGAGTCCCATCTAGGTGCAGGAAGTGAACCGAGTGGATGAGGTCCTCTGTGAGGAGCAGGGCCAGGCCCTCGCCTTGCCAAGGTGACCAGACCCAGTTTCTCTAGGCTTTAGGAAGAGGGTGGGGGAGCCCGATGTGAAGTTATAATGAACTGAACTTCTCTTGTTTTTCATTTAACTAGGCTTTTGTTGTTGCATTTTCACTTAAGAAACAAAGTATGTGCTTAATAGAAATAAAATTCAAATAATGCTGCAAATTGCATGATCAATGCAAAATCATCCTCCTCATCCTCCTTCCTAACTCATCCTCTTTCACCACTATCTTCTAAGAGAGAGTCTAGGTTAATAACCACTATTTCAGAATTTTCCCAAACAGCAATGTAAGCATATAGAAAATGTATGTGTGTGCATAATTTTTCTTTTTAAAGAATGGGGTAACAAAAAGAAGAATGGGGTCATATTTTTTATGCTTTTTCATTTTCACAAATATTTCAGAATTCTTTCCAAACTTGTATTTTCATATCCTTCTCATTTTTAAGAGGTGTACATGGATTTGCCATAATTTTTAGGTATTAAAAACCACACTCAATGAGCAGACACTTGGATATCCTGTGTATTTGTTGGAGTCTGTTTCTGAGGTAAATTCAAATAATGCCACATTGTAGAATATGAAGTCACTACTTGTAGAATGTGTAGCCACTATACTATAGAATATAAAGATGCTACATTGTAGAATGTGAAGCTGCTACACTGTAGACTATGAAGCTGCTACTCTGTAGAATGTGAAATTGCTACATTGTAAAATGTGAAGCTGCTACTCTGTAGAATGTGAAGCTGCAACATTGTAGAATATAAAGTCTATACACTGTAGACTGTGAGGCTGCTACACTGTGGAATGGGAAGTTGCTACATTGTAGAAAACACATACATTAAGTTTGTATAGATATTGCCAGACTTATGGACCAATTTTCACTTCTCGCAAGAGTGTCTGAAGGGCCTGCTTGCACCTTTTAAAAGCTGGCTTTTTGTTTAATCTTTGCTCCCTGGGATGAAGTCCAAATGAAAGAAGGAGTTGCCTGAGGAGGCCGGGGTCTGTGAGTTGCTACACACCCATCTCCAGTTGGATAGAACTCAGGGTACCCTCTCCTGTCTCTCTAGAGAATGGCTATCTCAAATTCCTGCAGTTTTCTGTCATGACCTCTGACTGTGACCAAAGTTCAGGGTTCAATAAAGACTTCAAAATCCAAAGGGGCACCTCAGCCAGGGACTCAGGAGGTCACACAGAGGCCAGTCTCTTGGGATTGGTGATAACCTGCAAGATTCTAAAACATAAAGCACACCCCTCTGCTCCAGGATGGTATTATTGCTCACAGAATTGTTGGGCTCCAGGATCAGGCAGCAATGGACTCCAAGGCCCATGCCCATGGCTATTATGCAGGCCACATAGGCCTGGCTGGCAGCCTCTTCAGCACTGTCTAGGGGCAGTCTGTGGCCCACCCCAGGCTCCTCCCAGCAGTGACTTCACTGCCTGGGTCTCTCAAGATGAGAGGCATTATGTCTGGTATGGCTGGAAAAAAATATGTACAGTAAAGGGAAGTAGTATCTATACTTAGCAAATTTTTGATATTTTGAGCTGGTCCTACAATTACATTTTGCAAGCTCTCTCTCTCTCTCGCTCTCTCTGTACCTCCTTTTCCTTTTTTCTCTCTATCCTTTAAATATCACTTTTTTGGGTGTGTGTTTGGATTCCATGGTGGACCAATTTGCCATTGTTCTCCCCAAAAGTATCATATGTATTTAATCCTTTCCAACTAATCTGCTTTCAGTTTTAACAGCCAAATCAACTTCTTTTGGGAGGGTTTTTGGATTGGGCTCTCCAATGGGATCACCTGTGAGAAAGGAAGGGACACTGATGAAGGGTCCACCTTGGTCTCAGCCTTTGCAGGGAAGCCCCCTCCTCCCCAGGGGCACAGCAGGAACCTGGCTCTGGCCACACAGGTATCTCAAAGGTCTCACCTGAGGCTTGGGACATGTCTTGACCCTCATCTGCATCCATGGTCCTCGGGTTATCTGAGAAAGAGAGGAAAGGACTTTAGTTTAAAGCAAAAAATACTAATAAGATGAGAGAGAGAGAGAGAGAGAGAGAGAGAGAGAGAGAGAGAGAGAGAGAGAGACATGAACAGCCCCTATGCTATTTAACAACAAGGTTATCAGGAAAGAATAATGTGTTTCCCTCCTCACACACTTGCTGGGGTATCAGACTGGCACAGACCCCGATTCTTTTAAAAACAGCATTACAAAGATTTATAAAAATATCATTACAAGCACAGGAGGACCAAATTTGTTATTTATTGTTAATTTCCTACTGCATAATAACCCAAAATGCAAACTGACTGCAACAAAATTAAGCAGAAAATTAAATGGCCCTGGGTCATTGTAGGCACAGAATTCATTCTCTTGGCTGATCCATAGTTATGTTCTTTCTAATTTACTGAGCATGCATCGATGAACCTTGAGTCAGCTTGGTGACACGCGTACAATCAGCAATCAAAAAACGAAGCAATTTGCTGAAGAATGTCTCATTTACCCAGGCAGGGCTGCATATCTGAGCGGGACTGCACTACCCTACCTCCATCAATAATGAATGCACCTCCAGCTGGCAGATGGGCGATGTGCACTTCTGTTCCTGTCCCTCACTCTCACTCACACCAGGAGAAGGGCGCTAGAGACAGCAGCACGGCCAGCCTAGGAGAGCCCACAGCTTCCTGCTTCACTGGCAGATGCTGGCTCCTGGGTTGGCTTAAAGTTAAAAGATACCACTTTGGCAATGCTGCCCTCGGTGGCCACACACAGCCAGCACTCCACAACGTCCTGCGAGCAGCTGCAGGCACAGAGGGACCCGGTGTCTGTGGGGGGAGAGGTGCAGAGAGGCCTTCGACTCTCAGGTGCCCACAGCACTGGCATCAGGCAGTGCTAGGTGGAGGAATCTGTGGTCAGCAGAAGGGATCTCAGTGACACCCACCAGTCATGCACTCTGCCAGGTAACACGGAGGAGCTTTTCCCAGTAGCCAACCAAGGCCACGGGCTCAGCCTAAACCAGGTCCCTTTTGCCCACCTCTGTCATCATGGCTCAAAGCATAGATGTGAGCTGAGACCTCGAGACTCAGGAGGATTTGGGGACCGTCCCCTTCCACTTAGGCTAAAAACTGCACAGTGTATATATGTGTGTAACAATGTATAACGACAGCACATTTATTTACATACAAATAATATACAGTATACATGTATATGCAACTATGTCATTTGATATGTATAAACATGTGCGATACACATGATGTAGATGACATGGATGCCACATTTTATATATAAATACATTATACACATAGTGACACATGTGTTAAATATATCACTTTTTTTTTTTGGTACTGGGGATCGAATTCGGGACCTTGCACTTGAGAGGCAGGTGGCGGAACCACTGAGCTAAATTCCCGGCCCATGTATCACTTTTATATGTAATTATAGATGATACAAATGAATGAATGTTCTGTGTGACATTTATCATTTTATGTATCTTATATGTACAGATATGTGCTATATATGCAGATTTATACATCATGTTTTGAATATGTCTTAGGATACATAAGTAGCATGATTTTCAGTTTCAGGAGTCTCACTATGAGTCACAAAGGAGACATAAATGACAGTCCCTCTTCTGGATGGAGAGGCTTTATGAGCATCCATGGGACGGATTTGCAAGGCTGGTGCTTGGGTGAGGACACACCTGTGGCCACAGAAGAGCCAAAGGCTCCTGGCCCCTGGGGCCTCCAGGCTCAGAGAGAGGGTCCACAGCCACTGAAGCAGCCCCAGAGGAGGCCCAAACCTGCCCCAATGTGACCTCACAGCCCTGTGTCCAGAGTCCCCTACACTTTCCATTTTTGCAGTGCTGGGGATTGAACTCAGGACTAAGTTACTTGGGCTGGCCTTGAACTTGCAATCCTTCTGCCTCAGCCTCCTGGGTGGCTGGGATTGGAGGCATGCTCACCACACCCACTTTGGTATAGATTTTTACCATAAGAAAAGGCAGGAAGCCATGATTCTTCCAAGATCAACAAAACCATGATGAAGAAAAGAGACCCCAAGGGCCAAGCAGCGCTCAGATGGGAACTAAGGACGCAGCTCCGCTCCACAGATGAGTGCAGCCTCTTCCTGTGACCCTCGACAGCCTGCCCAAGACATCCCACTGCGCCCTGTGTTTATCAGCTGCAATTCTTGTTGCAATGCTGACTTCAACATGAAATTTCTGTAACACTGGCTTTGAACTCCTACATGAGTAAGTCGTCACAGCTTTTTTAAAAAGTAAGAAAATGCCTGTAATATTCACTTGAGAACTCATCACTTCTCTGTGAGTTTCTGTGTTTTGTACAAAAATATGACACTAAGTATATTCCAAGCATACTGTTTCAAAATACCCTTCCGTTTATGTATCTTTTTGTTTCATAAACACACATCCTCATCCTTATGATTTTAATGGTGAGGAAGCACTCAGTTGATTTATTCGATCTCATAGTACTATGTACTCAGGTTAGTTCCATCTAGGGGGAAGAAATGTTTCCTAAGGACTGGCTGACAGCTGCCCGGACACCCGGGGATGGAGTGGAGGGGCCGATGGGCAGTGTGCTCTGAGGGACACCTAGAACCCTCCAGATTCCATTTTACAAGGGATCCGAGTGGGGCCCTCGAGGCCACAGCACCCAGAAAGTGTGCAGCGGGGCCCCCTGGGGAGGGCGGCCTCTATGCATGTGGGCTGCTGAGAGCTCCAGGCTGCTGCCCACCTGACACGTGGTCCCTGGTGACGCAAGTGGCACCACTTGGATTTTCTCACATAATTTCACCCAGACCTTCTCTGCCCTGGGGGTGCCTTCATTGGCTTATGACCCACGGCACAGCTGCCCAGGGTGTCTGTGTTCAGAAGGTCATCTCCACCGTGGTGAAATTATTACTAATTCCTGAGCCCGAAATTTCAGTCTCATGGGGCCCTGTGAATCCTGTGGCCTGACTTGCCTGATGTCGCAGAGATGATTTAACGAGGTCCCCCAAACTCCCCCAGCCTCCAGATTCGCATCTCTTGGGATGAAAGAGCAGTGACTTCATCATAAGATGACTGCTTTTAGGTCAAGACCAAAAGAGTAATAACCAAAGAATGGCAAAGGGGAAGGAAATCTGGCCTCTTCTGAGATGCAGCTTCTCAAAGGGCACCAGAGTGTCCTGCAGGGCCCTTGAATATCACCCTAGCCCGGTATTCACAGGGCCTGCATCTGCTCCACCAGGCACCATGCAGCCTCTCTTCCCCCACAGAGGCCCTGCAGAAGGTGCACTTTCATTTTGCCAGGGTTCCAGCTAAAAGAAGGGTGTGCTCAGTGGAAAGACTTAATCCTCAAAGCAAATGAATACTGTGTTCCCCAAACTTCCACCAAGAGGAAAACTCAAGATCATTAGGTCTGCAACGGGAAAGGGCAGAGGGTGGCTTCACACAGACGTACTGTGATTTTCTGCTCTGCCTGGAACACCCAGACCATCTCAGGAGAGAGCCCACAAATCTACAGCAGAAAGCACAGTGCTAACAGGGAACTGACTTTCCCCTGTGTGGTTCCTATAAACATGAATGCTTTTATTGTTTCTCTGGAGCAAGCAGTTCTGAATTTGCCTCAGGGGGAAACAGATGCAGAGATAAGTGCAGGCCAACAGGACAGAGACCCTCGGGGGCACGGGGTGTGCTGTCATCGTCACTGTCCCTCCAATCCCTGCGCCTCCCTCCTGCCTCCTCCTCCACCTGCTCCTGGCTCCCCATTCCCTGCTCTCCTCTCTCCCTGGCTTCTATGCATCCCCTCCTCCTGCTGACGACCAGGACAGGGAGGCCTTGCTTTCCTTGTCTCAGCTCAAAGGACTCAACACACCACTAACTGTGCAAAGAGGGGCAGAAGACGTCAGAGTGGCAGCCGGGCTGGCAGGCAGCACGGGGTCTCCTGACCAGGGACCAGGAAGGCTGCCTGCCTCTGCAGACCCTCGGCGTCCCTGGGGACCAGGGGCCTTTCCTCCTTCAATACGGGGCTCTGGCCCGGGGGACCGAGGTGCTTTCAACAGCCCCGGGCCCTGGCTGGCTGCCTCTGAGATCTAATTTCCACCCATACAGCCAGGCAAGGGCTCACCAGGGCCTGGCCAGCATGCGGCTCCCAGCACCTCCTTCCATGTCCTGCTGGGGCTGCTGCTCACCATGCTTGCTCCAGGCTTCACACAAGCTGAGTATGGATGACAAAGTCCACACAAAAAGCCAGATTCCTGGCAGGAGTCACAATTTTGTATCTTCCAGGCCCCCCAAATGCAGGGGGAGTACAGATCTGCCAAGCAGGTCGTGTGTCAAACTTGCCACGGGACCCAATAGAAATGAGCCCGTTCTATAGTTCAAAATATGTTCCCTGAAAGCCAGGTATAGTGGTACATGCCTATCATTGCAGTAGTCTGGGAGGCTGAGGCAGGAGGATTGCAAGATTGAGCTTAGCCTGGATAACTCAGTGAGAGTTACCCCAAAAGAAAAAAATAAATAAAAAGGGCTGTGGATGTAGCTCAGTGGGAAGGTCTTGGATTCAATCCTCAGTGCACACATGTGTACATACACACACAAAAGAAGAAAGAAAGAAAGAAAGTGAGAAAGCAGTTCTCTGATATTATATTTAAACAACTGATTTATACTACTTTTTTGGGTTTGTTTTCTAAGCAAACATCTTTGTCCCCCCTTGATACTATATAGGTAACTGTGCAGCAGTATTTCCACATTTCTGGAGTCCTTTGTATATGGCAAGAAAAGATGGAAAAGGAGAGGTGACTGGTGTGGTGTTTTATTTCAGGGACCTCTGAATGCCTGGCACTTACAGAGGTAGACTGTGAAGCCCCGGAAGACCATGACAACCTGTCTTGTCCAACATCCCGTCAGAAAGCCCGCTGCAGTGTCCAGTGCAGAGCCGGCATTCCGAAGCTATGTGCTGTGTATGTGTCTTTCACCCTCACAGCTAGACCCAGGGATCCATATTATTGTTTCCGTTTTACAGATGAGAAAGCCAAGGTTAAGTGGGAGGAAGCTGGAGCAGCACGCTATGCCTAATAAGCAGCAGGCTGGAGGTCTGAACCCTGCCGCTTGATGGAGCTGTCTTCTCCCCACCATTCCTGCTCTTCAGATTTCAGAGCCCTGTCAGTCTCAGTATTGGGTAAATAAGGAGGGAAGGAAGGCCACCCCAATTTAACCAGAATATAAGCATGTTCTTTGTAACACTTTTCAGTCAGGGCAAACTTCATCCCAGATGTCCTCCGCTGTAGCTAAATTCTGGTATTTGGTCCAATATATGGTCCTCTTTTCCGCCACCCAAGTCACTTCTGGGGTTATTTCCTTTGACTCCCAATCACGCTCATTCTGCAGGGAGTCAGTGTGGAGTTGGGGAGGGGCCGTGGACTGAGCTTCTAATCTATTTCAAATGCTTTAGGTCACAGACCTCTTTAATAAAACGCGTTATTCCTGTGAAGAGACAAGTCCTTTCATCTTCACACTGGAAGATTTTATTTTGCCTATCTATCATATCCCCGTGAATTACACCGTATCTTTAAGAAAGGGGAAATGTTCCAAGAGAAAGCTAAAGCAATCTTCGGTCTTTGTATGGCGTCAAAGAGGCCATCCAGGCTTGCCTCAATTGGACAAAACAGGTTGGGAGAGTATAAAAACTTTTCAGCACTCTTATTTCATTCCTGATTCTTTTCATTTTTAAAAAATTAGCTGCCAATCTACACGTTTTCATGATTATTCCAATAGAGCATCGCTGGTACAAATAACAGTGAAAAACAAGTTTCAAAGCAGAGAGCAGGAATCCAATTTGGCTTGCACAGGGTCCCTCCCCCATGGCCAGGGGAGCCCGGAGTCCAGGATTCTCCTCTGGGACTCCGGGCTGCTGCCCCAGGAACTGACATGTGAAAAGGAAGGGTCAGAGGGAGCCATGGGGACCTTCAAAAATACATCTGGAACTCTTGTCTCTGAACTCCTTCATAATAAAGAATTATCTAAGGCAGAGGCAAGAGAACCACAAGAGTATTTTTAAACGCCATCATGGAGCCACCTGTCTCAAAGTGAGGTAGAAGGAAAGACAGCTCGTGGTGTATTAGAAAAACTGGTTTAAAAATGGAGAAGGTGGTTGGGCATGGTGGCACACGGGTGTAATCCCAGCACTTGGGAGGCTGAGGCAGGAGGATCATCTCGAGTTTGAGGCCAGCTTGGGCTACATAGTGAGTTCAGGATCAGCCTGGACTATGTAGCAAGACCCTGTCAATTAAAAAAAAAGAAGAAGAAGAAGAAGGTATGGGTGGAAAAGGTTCTCTGAGCCTATATACTTGTTGTAACAGCCTATGTGTATACTGTAACAGCCCCTGAGCTGGATTTACAGTGCCCCCGAATGTCCTGACAGGAAGCCCGGGGTTTGGTGTCCTCAGGTGTCCCCTGAACAGAGGGGCTTCCGGTCTGCAGCATGGCGCTCCTGTCAGCTCTCACACTGCTCGAAGGGACTCAGAGGGACTCAAAGCTGATGTGTGCCGAAAAAACAAAAATCCCAAACACAGGACCACCCAACTTTGGCCATCAACACCAGCAATTTCTTAAATAGCTTCCTCAAATAGAAATGGCTTTTCACACTTCATCACTTCAGTAAAAAATGTAAGTTTAGACTCATTTTCTCCTCCATCCTTGCTGATTTGGAAGATTTCTATGCATAGCCAGGAAATGTGCAAAAAAAAAAAAGTACAACAAAATATGTATTTAAAAAATATAGCAACTGCTTCCAAAAGAGTGATTTACACAGTCCTCAATGTGCTGATGGCTTATAAATCATTATGATAAAGCAAGAAGACAGAGGAACCCTGGGCTAGATAGTGTGTTCCTACTATTCCAGTATTTTTTTCATTTTTAAGAAGAGATAAATACAAAGTTACAATATCGTCTAACATTTTCTTACTCAGCAAGGTAATACAGTATGAAAGAAAAGATCATGCAATCTTGCTCTTTTAGGATGGAAGATATCTTAACACATAAGTAAATCATTTTGTGAGGACATTTTAAAATTAAGATTAAATCTATCTGGTAGGAGAATCCATTTGTATACTCATAACATTTCAAGAAAATGCATCAATGATACTGCAGTTTCTACAAGACCACTGACTTCAGTTAAAGGGAAGGTGTGTGTGAGTCCACTTGTCAAAAACTATACTTAGACCTGAAGAAGTGGAATCATGCAGACCTTCATGAGAACATCCCATCACTTGGAAACCCATATATCTCAGTCAAAATGTCACTGCTAGTTGATTTGCTCCCAAAGATACTTTCTTAGCTAGGTACACTTTTTTCTTCATTTTTCTTACAGGCTGAACCATCTAAGACAAGATCTACAAAATGTAGACACAAACACTGAGAGAAAGAATGGTCCAAATCAAATGCAATATAGGATTCGCCGATACACTCATATCTACTTGCCTCTTATTCCTTAGTGGAAGAGGCCACTCTGCCCAGCCTGAACACAAGAAAGAGAATTCAGCCTTTGCTCCAGGGAGACGAAGTGTAGACCTGCTGGGGGTTGCCCCATGTCAGAGTGGGCTGTGTGGACAAAGTGGGAACTTCCTTTAAAAGACCAGAATTTGGAGCCTGATTCTATTTCCCATGCCCACAACATCACCAGCTAGCATCAAATGAAATGGGATGGTTTTTACATAAGAACTATTGAAAATGAAGCTATGTTCACATTTTAAAACAGTGTTAACAGATGCAGAATGTGGATTTTAAAAATTGGGTTCCTTCCATCATGGCTTGGTCTCTTAAGGGCTTTAGCACTGTGAGCTTTCACCTCGCTCACCCCAACTTCCAGCAAGCACTGCAGGAGAAGGCAGAGCAGAATGTACCCAAGAAGGTCAAAGGAACCGGAGTGCGTGTTGGGTAAATAACGACAGTGACGGGCAGCGAGCCCACTCGTGACCCAAAGAACGGCCCCGATCACCTGCACTGGCCCTGCAGTGGGAGCATCTCAGCAAGGAAGGTCTAGGTTTTACTGTGCCCCGTGGTGGACACAGCACTCAGCACTGGCTTCCTCCACTTGAGTCTGGAAGCAGCCTAGGGGTGCCCAGGACCTCATGGACCACAAGCCAGGTCCACGGGAAATGTGGGCACTGGCCCAACCAGGGATTCTGGACCGAGTCTGTAATCTTCACCTTCAGCCTGCAAAGCCCTTGCGCAAAGCCTGCGTTTGGGGAGGGGAGGGAGGCGTGGGAGTCATCGCTAAGACCTCACCACTTCTTCATTTGCCCAGCTACAAAAACCAGTGTCCACGATCTGGCAGCAAAAGCTCACACTTAACACAGACCCAGCGGCCCGGGCCGGGCACTTGACACACCTTACAGACTTCCCTGCAGCCCTCAAGTGAACTGAAATGAGTGAGTCCTCATCTTTGGAGGAGTACTCACTTTTAGCAAATTTCATTTCTTTTACAAAAGCCCCATCTGCTCTTAATTAATGTGGAAATTCTTTAAGTTCAGGCAAACCTACACAACCTTATTGTGGAGCGGGAATACATACACTCATGGAAAAAGTACAAGAAATTTCCCAAGCTTTTTTACAATGGTAATTAACCACCTTATCTTTAAGGACCTGAGGTAATTGGCGGTTGGGTGTAATTTAATGAAGTTAAATCCATCAGTATTTTTACACTGACTCTCTTTGGATATCACTTTGATTTTTCTGCCCTACGCAAAACTCCTCAGAGCAACAAGGAAGGAAAGGTCACTTTTCAGCCTGAAAGTGGGGCTTGCCCTAGGGGGTCGATGGCTCTCTCTAGGTTTCCTTAAAAGCTCTGGAGCACATTGCAGAGTGGCTCCAAAGTGAGCTCACAAAAGGTCAATTCCTCACTTTTGTTTCTCCTAAAGATTCTAAATTCAACATTTTCCCATCAGATCAAGGACGGTATCTTTTGTAGAATGTTCTTTGCTTTAAATTTGCCAGTGAACATGTGATATAAAACAAAAAAAAATTATCAAAAACCGGTCAGCCAGTATTTGTACCAGACTCTCCAGCTTTGCCAAAAGACTCCAATTCAGGCCAGCTAGGCATGGTGGCAGAGGCCTGTAATCCCAGCACTCTGGGAGGCTGAGCCAGGAGGATCACAAGTTCAAGTCCAGCCTGGGCAGTTTAGGAACTTAGTGAGATCTTGTCCCCAAATAAATTTTTAAAAAAGGGATAGGGTCACAGCTCAGTTCAAAGGCCCTGGGTTGAATCTCCCTCACTATGGGGTAGGGCTTCTAATCTAAACCAGACTGGTCATTTCAAACAGTTTCAAACTAACAGAAAATGGCATAGAGTGTAGATGTGATTATGTGATCTCAAAAACTGAGCACAAACATTTCAGCATATAGAAGGCCTTTCAAAAATACTTTATGCATTTTTGAGTTGTTTCAATTGTCCAAAAACCCTACATATGAGAGAAAGCAGGAGAAAAGGGAAGAGAAAAAAAGAGAGAAAAAAGAAAAGAAAAGAGCAAAGCAAGACAGAGAGCCAGGCGGGGGGTGGGGGTGTGTGTGTGTCCCCGCTTGCTCCCTGCTGTCCCTCATACTGAACCATTTGCCAATTACATTAAGTGTAAGGGAGAAATGGTGGGAAGTGAGTGTGGTGAGCTGCTTGCTGAAGAAAAATGAATCACTGCACACTTGAATGAGAAAATATGAAGAGAGCCTGTTTTGCACTAATTAGGACCTATTCTAAGCAATTCGTGAAGCCACTGCCCCAAGCCACCAGCTATGGGAGGTGGAGCAGGGGCCAACCTGCAAGCAGAAGGTGCAGACGGAGCTAATGATGCACCCTGTCTCCTCAAGACAGCAGGAGGCACTGGGGGTGAAGGCTCCACCACAGGACACCACGCAGGACAGGACAGGCCCCGGGCGCTCCACGAACAAAACACCGCGCAAAGCCATGTGGCACTCACCAAGCAACACGGGCTCTGAGGCCCAGCCAGGCCGCCTCCAACACCCGTCCAGGCACCGGCCCCTCAGCCACAAGGAGCCCCACTGTGGCCAGCACACCTGGGGAGGCCCTGGTGGCAGTGGTGGGGCGTGGGCTCTCCCTTCCCCTGCTTGAGGGTCCGCTGCTGTCTTCACCCTCTCCCTGGCACAGAGAAAGGTGGGCCCTGTCACCGGTGTCGCCTCATGTATGCAAAGAAGGAGGGAAGCTGGTTTTCTCTCAGGAAAAGGCACACAGGAAGGGAGTCTGCTTCCGGCCGACCAAGACTAGCTCAGAAATTATCTGGGCATCTGATTTGTCAGGCTGGCCATGCTCTTTAGAACAGGAATGGTGAGTTCCCCAAAAGGCAGAAGATGGCCATGCAGAGAAGAAGTGGGCTCAGGCGTGGAGACGACATCCACAGTCTGGAACCCACACCTGGGATTTGGGGTTTTCAGCACTTTTACAGTTTATCTCCAGGTGGTTGGCTAAAGCCACCCCCTGGCCTCCATGTATTTATCACAGTCAAACAGGAGAAACAGAAAGGCATCAGCTGACACACATTGCCCTTGATGTACAGATTAGGCCTGGTCTCCCTCCCTTTGCTTCCTTAAGAGTAACCACCAGGATCCCCTGAAAGGCTCAAGCACCCACTTCTCCATGGGGAGACTTTCTGCAAACCTGCTACATCTCACGTGTAATATGCACTGTTTCATCAGGTCTTAAAAATGTCTGTTACAACACCCTTAACCCCCCAGGAGCTGCATCGGACCAGAGCAAAGCCAGGGTGCTGGCAGTCTAGGCTTGAGGACATGAACTGCAGGAGCTGGAGAGGAGATCGGAGGCACGAAGCCATTTAGAGAAATCCCGTGCCCTGCAGTGCAGGAGGGGCATATTTAATCAAAACCATGGGCACGGCAGCCTTGTTGCTGTTACTCTAGTTTGGGTCAGGACGCCCCTGAACACCCCCTTTCTCCCTGGCTCCCCTGTGAATTTCAAGAACATGTGTGCAGGGTGGGGGGAAAGGAGGGGTTAACGTGGATCCTCTGCAACTTGGTGTTTCTGCGACCTACATGAAAAATGTACACGTGCCCTTTTTTGAGCAAATCGAAGGTTCTCTTTCAAGATGTGAACTGGGTTCCTGTGTCTTCTCTCATGTGCCCCTCAGGATGGGTCACTTGTTGATTTTACAGCTCACAGTGTCCACATGAAAAGGAGTGTACAATGCACACAGGAAGTGAGATAGCCCTAAAGTCTGTGCGGTGGCAGTGTGGAGATCCCAGGCAGGGAGGCTGCTCACAGCCAGGCAGCTGGAAGCAGACACCATGGCATCCCCAAAACACCTGCCAGCCTTAGAAATAAGCTGGCAGAAGCCATGGGTTTCCAGTGAATCCCAAAGGCTCCTGGTTTGCTTTCTGCAAGCTGGATTCACTTCCACAGGTCTCCCTTAGAGCAGGACAGGAACCAATATGCATTTCATAGTGAAATTGTCTCATAATCCCAAACATCAGAGAAGGAAACAATAACACCCAAAGGTGCTAGCCTTGATACACTCTTGCAGAGCTGGAGCTAGGTTACATGAAGATGAAAAATTAGGCAAACACAGCACTGACATCATTTATGCCTAAACTCACCCTATAAATAAAGAAATCCATTTTGTTGTAGTAAAAGGTTAAAAATAAAAGAAGGAGCTTTATTAGTCAGGTTCGGTTTGCTGGATGTTAAAACTCTTCCACGCTGCCTTCCTGTCTGTCTTGTTTCATGCTGGGTGCATGTGGTGTGTGTACACATGCCATTTATTTATTTCCTGTCCATATCAATGCAGATAAATCTTAAAATACAAGATCCTCTCAAGTTCCAAAAGGCTTGACACTTATATTAACAATAGGCTACTCCCTTAGCCAAATGGGAGCCACACACATCCAAATCGAGGGGGCAATAAATTCCTCAACCATAGAATCACCATTCCCAAACTGCATCTCTGTTCAAGTGAGGAAAATGTGGCCTCGGTCCTGCAGGACTTCAGATGTGTTTGCCAAAAAATTCACTGTGATCTTAATATTTCAGCAAAGGAGATGGCTCTGAGGACAGCCAGTGCATCTTCTCTTTAGGAGAGCATGCACAAACTTCTCAGAAGAGTCAAGCACAGCACACCCAGCTTCATAGGCAGCCCGTGTCCTCCCAGGAGGCCGTGGTGCTGGGCTAAGACTGCCATGCTCCCGAACTCCGGAGAGAAGCAGTTTCCCCGTATGGCATTCTAATTACAACACTGACAGGGTAAACAAGCACCCAGGGGCTGTGAGCTCCAGCCTCAACGAACAGCACCAGACAAACGCAAAGAGCACAGGACCCTGTAACTCCGTGAAATAGTTTGGCCAGCAGCCCCGGTGAGCAGTGGGTCTAGGAGGCACCGGCTGCTCGTAGCTAACAAAGGCACGAGCGTGAGTATTCACCCGAAAATCTGAAATTGGCCACATTCTATCAAACCGGATGGCACAGGTGTTAAAACAGGACGTCTGAACTTACATGTAGGGGTACAAGTTATTTCTGTAAACAAGACACCAGTGTAACCCGGGGAATTGTCCTGCCAGGAACATTTGCCCCCGTTTGAATTTTAAGCCACACACCAAACAATCCGATTTGTCACTGAAACAATTCTGACGCACAGCAATATAAATAATACTCAGATTGTTAGTTTTAAAATTCCCACATAAGAGATAAATCCAATCACCCTCATCCACCAAACAGCTTCCAACAAAGAAAATCGAGAGAACTTGGAGATCTCTCTCCTCCTCTTTCCACTCGGAACCAAAACGCACCAATCCTTAAAAGCATTTGAATTTCTATGAAAGTCAAAATCTTAAGCATATTAAGTATTTTCAGTTCCATAAAATTTCCTCTTTTGATAGAAGTTGATATGAGAAGCAAGGTCCTATTTGTTCAGCACCATTTTGTCTCCGGAAATGTAAAACAAGGTACCTGGAAACTGAGGCGCGCTGCAGCCAGGAGGGAGAGTATTCGTGGGTGGGTCGGGCAAAGCCCCACAGAAGGATTCACTCCTCTACTGGGCGGCTGGCGCTCAGAGAAGGCCCCGCGTTTGCAAGCCGCCCCGCGCCCGGCCTTCTGGGGAGGGGTCACCAGATGGGGCTTGGCGCCTCCAAGTTGGAAGGCAGAGGACCAGGCTCCGAGCGTCCCGGGATCGCGGGGACACCTGGCACCCCTTAAAACTGCAGGCCGAGCGGGCTGCAGGGGAGCCGACCCCTTCTTATTACCGAGGGTTTTCCCGGCGCGGTCAGGACCCGAGCGCGCGACAGGCGATGAGGCAAACAGTGGCTAAGTTTTCGGAGCCGGGATAATCCGCGTTTTGCAGGGAGCGAGCTCGGGCGAGGTCTCGGAGGCGAAGCGCTCGCAAAGGACTGCCAGCCGGCCCCGGGGCCTCCCGTCCCTTCCCGAGTCCGCGTCCGAGCCTCGACCCGACCGAGCCCGCACCTCTGGCGGGGCCGCGCTGCTCCGCTCCGCTCCGCCCGCCCCGTCTTCCGCTCTGGGAAATTTCAAAATCCAGCGGCAGCCCCAAGTTTTCCTCCTGAAATTCAGCTTTCAAACACTCACGTGGACGGGCGCGCCGAGCTCCGGGGGTCGGGCCGGGCCGGGGCGCAGCGCAGCCGGGCGCCGGGCTCGGGCCGGCGGGAGCGGCCGGGCGGTGCCGGTGCGGGTGCCGTCGTCAGCGCGGCCCGCGGCCTGGGCGGGCGGCTCCCGGGGCTCCGTCACAATGACTTCCTGAAGTTGCGGCGCGCATTGTTCCGTCCCCGCCGCGCCGCCCCCCGCTCCGACCCGGCTGCCGGCCCCGCGCGCACAGCGCCGCCCGCGGGCCGCACCTGAGCCGCGCGTGCCCCGACCCCGACCCGGGCGCCATCCCCGACCCGCCCCGCAGCTCGGCCGCCGACCCGCGCGCCCCGCCCCGCCCCCAGCCCGCTCGCCGGCCCCGCCCGCCCGCCACGACTCTGCGCCGCGAAAACTTTGGGTCCGGGCGCGGCCCTACCTGCCGGGGCCACCGCCGCATCGCCCCGGGCCGCCCCGCTGGGCCGCGACGCCGTGGGACCCGTGGGACTCGGCGCGCCCGGATCCGGACGGGCCCGGGGCCGGGGACTGCGCCACCGTGCGCTCCGCGCGCTCCCCCGCTGGCCGGGGACTTGGGCTCCGGGAAGCGCTCTCTCCCCGCACCCGGCTCCACGCCCGGGCCGGGCCCCTTGGACCCCACTTTCGGGCTCGGCCCCGTGACGCCAGTGCCCACCGACTCGAGGCATGGGAAGTGCGCTGCCTTTTCCCAGGCAGCCAATGGAACGCGGCCCCTCTCCCTCCCACCTGCGGGCACAAGTTCGGCCGGGGCTCGCGGGCGCGTCGGGCGGGCCCGGGAAGCCCGAGGGCCGCAGCCAGGGCAGGTCCTGCAGCCGCTCCGGCCTCGCCTCGCCACGCGGGGACACGGGAGCACGAGGGCGCCGCTGAGGGGCCACCCCGGGGCCCTGGCCCCGAGGCTCAGCCCGCCTGAGAGAGGGCCTTTGAGTCCACAGTCACAGCGGCGGCCTGATCCCCGCCGTGGGAGGACAGGGCAGGGACAGCAACGGCCCGTGACTCCCTGACCCCTCTGCAGGCGCGAAATAGCGGCCAGAGCAGTTCAGTGCGGAGGAGGCGGACGAGTCAGGGGCCAGAGTCCCCGGCTGGCTGTGCGCAGAGGAGGCACAGGCCCTCTAGTCAGACAGTGGCGACAGGCAGAAAATGTCATTGGGGCAGCCGCTGGCTGAGGACAGAGCCGTGGGGAAAGCGAGTCCTGGCCCAAGAACCCCACGACCTGCTTTGCCTCTGCTTCCAAGTCCCTTCTGCCCACCACGAGCCCCGTTAACGCCTGGACACGTTTCTCCTGGACCACTCAGGCAGCATCCGCTACCCTGTTAGTCAGGCAGACATCCAGCGGCCCAAGCCAGTTTACCGCTGCCCAAGCCAGAGGAGGCCAGACTCGCAGGAGGTCCACTGGCCCCATTTCTAAGCCCTTTCTCCACTCTGAACTTGGGCAAGCTTCCCTACCTTCAGGAAGCCTCCTCACCAACCCCAGTAGTCCAGAGGATTCGGTGAGGCAGCACCCAGAAGGCACAAGGCCCAGAGGGAGCCAACCGCGCTATGGGAAGGGCATGCGGCATCCAGGTCCCAGGTGCAGAGCCCCGAGCCGGGGCTCAGAGGTCGAAGTCTGGATGGGCACATCCACCCCGCGAGGGGTGGCCCTTCCACCAAGGCAAAGTGCTGTCCCAGGTCTGCAACCTCTCCAAGCTCTTTCCCCTCTCCGAGCTGGTTTCGCATTTATACTTTGGTGGGACGGTGTCAGCTTCCTTGTGCAATTGTTTGTCAGTTGTGTAGATCGTATATGGAAGATCCTGCCCGGTGCCTGGCCGCGGAGGGCTTCCTAAGTAGTGAAAGGTACTTTTCACCCCACTGACTGCTGGTGCCACTGGGAGGGTGGCATTCCCTGCTTTCCAGCTTCCACTCCTACTCCCTCCCCGACACTAAGCAGGTGGGGTCGGAAAAACTCGAGCTTCAACCCAGGTTCTGAGGATGCCACCAGACCAGAGAGGCCCCTTAATGCTGGACTCCAACCAGAAAAGTACATTGGAGAGAAAATGTGTTTGGGGAGTTGAAGCCCATGTGATTTTTTTTTTTTTTTTGATACCGGGGATCGAACTCGGGTCCTTAGCTTTCGAGGCAGGTGGTGGAACCACTGAGCTAAATCCCCGGCTCCATGTGATATTTTTTTAAATGTTATGTCTACTGTTATTTTGTTTTGTTTATAAGTTATATGGGCTGCCATTTCCAGAATGTTAAAATACACAGCATTAAAACATAGTTCAATTTATTCAGGTGTACTTGCTAAATTACCAAATCTTTTCAAAGTGCATCATCAAAAAAATAAAGGCCACCTTGAGGATTAATCAGAGGGTCCTTCCTGAGCATGTGGTGCTGAAGGGGCTCCGAGAGATGGGAAGGGAATTTAAAGGAGGGTGGCTGAGGGGGTAGGATATGGTTACGCTTCTGCCTCTTAGTAGCTCAAGTTTTCAGCAAGTTATTTAACTTCTCCCAGCTTAACTTTGTCTGCAGAGTACAGCTCTTTCAAACAGGTGTTGATAGAATTAGGCAAAGCCGAGTGAAATCCTGTCTGTAAGTAGTTCTTATTGTAAGTACAGTTTTCCTTGATTTTTAAAAACCTGTTAAACAGCAGTGATATGTTCACCTGCCCCCCCCGCCCCTGTGATGAGGACACAGCAGGAATGTTTTCAAATAACACAAAAGGTTTCTTTTTATTGTTTTTTTTTTTTTAATACCTAGGTATAGTGGTGCTCACTTGTCAGCCCAGCACTCTGGGAGGCTGAGGCAGGAGGACGGCAATTTTGAGCCCAACCTGGACAACTTGGAGAATTAGCGAAGCCCTGTCCCAAAATAAGAAGTGAGAAGAGGTGGGGGTGTGCTCAATGAGGCAGCCCCAGGTTCAAGTCTCGGTACAAAAGGAAAGGCAGTTGTCTTTCTCTAGCGTTAACCTAGGACAGCGTGGTCAGGAGGGGCACGTGTCCGGGAAGGATCACAAGCAGGAGAAGGAATCCAGGGCGCGTGTGAGACTGACCTCACAAACTCCCTTCAGTTTCCTCTTCCCAGTTTTTGGGCTCTCCAGCTTCTGCTTCTGCCAGTTGCTGGCTCGGCAGAGGCCCTGCCCTTTCCTCGGGCTCCCTCACTGGGAGCTGGTTCCCTGAGAGCTCCAGCTCACCCCGGCTGGTGGAGCAGAGCCAGGGCAGAGGGCAGGTGAGGGTCCCTGGCAGTGCCTGGCTGGGAAGGGCACCCCTGGGCACGACCTGCAAGTCCGGGGCTGCTCTGGTGCCTGGCTTCCAATTCTGATGCTCACAGAAATGCACAGAGCTGCTGGCCTCACACACCTGGCCGGCCCGGATGCACATCCCACCAGGGCTCTGCTACAGCCCACACCCAGGTCTTCCCACCTTGTCAGAGTTCTTTCCCTTTATCCCCATCAGTCTTTGTGTGAAAAATGTAGCTCAGTTCTCAAAAAACCAGGACTTTTTACCGGTGTCATTGGGTTAGAAGAGGTCAGAAGCTGAACTGAGTCAGACACAGTGATTGGGTGGAGAGGGATTTGCACCGAAATCTTTCTGATGGGGAGTGTTCGACGGTGTTGGGTGAATAGCAGGAGGGGAGACACCCCTCACCTCAGCAGATCCAAACAAAAGACTAGAGTGCACTTGGGGGACCTGGCTGGTTTTCCTGCCCAGGAAGGGACTTCGGAACTGGATCTAATGGGGTAAAGACTCGGGAGCATGCATTCCTTCTCCTGGTCACCAGGAGTGCCATCCCTTCCCGCATTCATTTATTGGAGGCAGTGTTGGACACTGAGTGTCACAAGACAGCTGGCAGACTCTTGTCTCTTAAAGGGCTCACCAGTCTAGAGGCACAGAGGACAGTGACCGAGGCCGAGGTTGAGGCAGAACAGGAGGGCACAGACGGTGGCTGCAGAGCTAGGAATGCTTCCGGGAGGAGGGAGGACAGGACAGTGGGAGTCAGGAGGTGCTCCCTGCCTGGCATCCAGGTGGGAGAGCCTAGAAGACCCCCTCCAGGGTGTGGTAACACCTCCACTGAGAGCCCAGCTACCCGAGGGGCATTTCCAGGCTTTATCCCTGGGCAGTGAAGCTGGAATTGTGCAGGGTGCTGGTGCTCAGAGACACAAGCCAGAGCCCGGCGGGTGGGGCAGGTCTGAGGCAAGCTGTTGGATCAGTCCTCTGCCGGTAGCTAGGATTCTCCATGCCCGGTATCCTTTCTGGACAATGGGGATGGGTTTAGTAATCAGTCTTACTAGGGTGGCAACAGTGCCTTCCTCAGGAATGTGATGCCCTGCCTGAGAAGTGTTTCCCTGGGCCCCGGCAGGCACCATGCACTGCTTGATAGTTTTCAGAATCCTGATTCGAAGTGATTGGTCTGAGGCGCCAATCTTGGCCTGTTCTTTCAACCATGCTGCTGCCCTGTTTTCTAATTACCTTTAAAACATACCGTCACGGCTACTGGCCATATTCCCTGGCCTCCGGCCCCCAGTCTCCCAGCTGACTTTCCTGCTGGCCCTCATACCTGCGGTCCAATTCCTAGGCAGGAACTGAGGTTTCCTAAGCACCCATCTCCTATAAGACCCCCTCTCCTTTGGCAGAAAGCTCTTCTCTCCAGGTGATTTTACATTTTTCATTCCTCCTAAGACCAGATTTTCAGTTCACATAGTCCCGGACTTGGTAAAGGCTTCGGATGGGCCAAGTCCAGGACAGATTAAGCTTCCCAAAAAGCCTTTCCTACCTGTCGAGTACACGGAATTTAGGCCACATATTTTTGCACTATTATAGAAAATCCTTCTTTTTGCTGTTTGCAAATATTTCCAGTGCAGTTTTTAAAGGAAGAGGGATAATTTGGGGAGAAGAGTTTGAGCCATGGGATGTTACAGGAGAAAGGACCTTAAGAGTCTTGATTTTTCTCCTGGCCCCATGTGAAAATATGCTATGAACTTGGCTGTTACTTAACCTCTACAACAGGGAAAACAAATCCTGCCTCGAGAATTGGCATGGGATTGATTACATGAGAATGTAATGTGAATCCTCGATGCCATCAGCTCCCATCCCCCGCCCTCCCCTGCCTGGAGCTGCCCACGGAGGTGCTTAGAAGCTGCTGTCTGTGGAGCCGGAAGAAAGGCAGCAGGCTGAAAGGTAGCCCCAGATCCTCAGCTGGGGCTGTTCTGGGCAGAGGAATTGGTTCTTTTTCAGAGAGGAGTTGGGAAGAAAGCTCTCAGTGTGGCTAAAGCAAAGTCCGGCTTGAGAGCAGCAACGCATCGATCCAGGGCGTGAACTTCAAGTAGTGTCCTGGCCCTCAGGGACCTGCACCTGTTTGTGGAAGATGATTTTTCGAGGACCCTGGTGGGAGCTGGGGACGGTGGTGGTTTGGATGATGCGGAGGGGCTCACAGCCCGGACTCGCCATGCGTGGGCGCAGTGGCTTGGTGCTCCTGTGGGGCTCAGAGCTGCTGATCTGACAGGAGGAGCAGAGGGCTGGAAACAGAGGATCCAAGCACGGGCCCTCTGCTCACCAGCTGGCTCTAAGCGCTCAGTGCCCGGCCTGGGCAATTGCGCCCCTGCCTTACAGGTCACCAGAAAAGCCCTCCTCAAGCATTTCCTTCCACTCTGCTGCTGTCAGCGAGGTGGACATTCACGCCCCTCACTGGCCTGATTTTCCCCTGTGTCCTTCGCAACTCTTTCTCCATCTCCTTTCCCAATGCTGGAGCTCCCCAGCCCAGGCCTGCACAGCCTCCCTCTGGTCAGTGGCTTGGAGGCAGCTGCAGAGTCGGAGTTCAGCGTCCTCTCTGCTCTGTTGGTCCTCACATGTCCCTGCAGCCCAGTGGCCTTCACAGCATCTCGGTCTAACAGGCATCTCATATTTACGGCGTCCCAGCTGCATCCCTAGTTGTCCCCCTCAGAGCTGCAGTTCTGCAGCCTCCCTCTTCTCTCTGAATAGCACCTGGGCACTGCAGCGGGCACAGGCTTAGAGTCTCACTAATGCAGGTCCTCCTCCTGCTGTCCACACCGCCAGGGCACTTGTTGGCTCTGCCTGCAGCAGCGACCACACCCCAATCTCCTCTCACTCCCTCGGCCATGTTTTTATTTTCCTGTACACCTGGGACCTCATGCATGGCAGGCAAGTGCTCCACCCCTTCCCAGCCCTTTGCAGCCAGGCTGGTCACCAGATCACCACTATCTCCAAGAGGCAGTGACCTCCTGAGCAGCGACTCTCTCCCTCACCCCCTCCCTCCAACACTCTCACCCCACCGACCGCCTCTGCGCTTCCTGTGCCCCCTTCTGGAAGGTTCTTTCCTGGATATCTGCAGGATCTCTGAGCCCTTCCCTGGTCTGAGCCTTTGCTCGTTGTGTGGGGGCTTTGATCCTCTCCTGCCTGCTTTCCCTCCGAGGCTCCCCTTGCTTCCCTTTTCCTCTGCTTTCCACAGCACTTGGGGCCTCCTGGCCCGCTATCTCATTAACATTTGTTGTGTGTGTTCACCACAAAAGTACAGATCTGGTTTTCTGTGTTTTGTTTCTTCACTGCCTCAACAGTGGCCAGAACAATCATCAGATATTTCTATTTAATGGTGCTACTTGGAAGGACTTATCTGATTTTCTAGCACAATAAACACATTTTTGTTTAAACAACACGGCAAGGAGTTGCACATTTATTTTGCAATGTGCATAGGAGTTGTGTTTTCTTAGTGTCTTGGCTAGAAGGAAAGTTCATCTCTTTTCTTCTTTCTGTCCCATTTGGGGCTCCAGGATCATGCAGATCATTTCTCCTTGACACAGTAATGCTCTCATAGTGGTAAAGGCTTCAGCAAAGAATGTTTCAAGTATCTTTTCTTCTGAGTCCATAGAAAAGTTACAACTTAATTCATACATTGTTCTTTTCATTTTCTGCTTGTTTTCCAAAGAAGAAACAAAGCATAATTTCAAAATACAGTTCGATGTCACACTGAACTGGTCCTAATTATGTTCAGTTTTTATCAGACAAGTGTCTTAAGTGATTCAATAAACTTTTATTTTTGTAGGAACGAATATAGATCATAATTTAGTAAAGCAACAAGTAGAGTTTTCCCTAAGTTGGTGATTTAGAAATTATTTGCAGATATCATGTATTCTGTAGCTATACACAGCTCAACACAATGTGTTCTTTTAATATTTACTCATAATATTCTTATTACTTGGAGATATGTTTTCTAATGAAGGAAAAGAACTCATTTTCTGTGATACGCATCTCAGAAACTGGCAACTTTATTTCCACTTCAGAGCTCAAATTCACAATTTTCTTTAGCTTACACAGTGTTTTGCAATTAAGCTGGGGGGTTAGCTTCTCATTCTAATATCCCTTCCTTTTCTATGATTATGCCTCATAAACATTTTCTGCTGGGCCAGGCATCTCCAATGAGTTGTATTGAATGACCTGAACTTTGGGAAAAGGAAGAGTCTTGAATTACAGGTGACAGCAGAGGCTACTATTGAGAAAGAGATTATGCAGAGTGAAGATTCCATCCTCCAGTGCAAACTGAGATAAGGCACTCACACACACATTCCTGAGGCACTGGACCACTCCTGGGGCACAACCCACGGCCATCATGAGCCAACAAGCCAAGTGGAACCAAGGCATCCGACTTTGCTATTGAAGCTGGAATATGTGTTTACTGATCATCCAATCGTCAGAGTCTGCATGCTATTTTAATTATCTTACTACCAGGTTGTTTATTATTGGCTAAACAAAAGTCAGTGCCAACTTTCTCCTGCTCCTCCACCTCCAGCCCTCGCCGTCGTCCTGACTCTGGTGAAGGGCAGCTTTTGGCCCCTTGGCTTCCAATGCCATTAAGCCCGTAAGACACTGCGTTGCACCAGATGATTGATGTCATTGGAGCTGAGCTACCTGATGGACCTGACTTCTCACAGCGCATCCAAATGTAACGGTCGATAATCGTACACTTAGCTATAGCCCTCTGCTCACAGTGTGTTCGGGCGTCACTAGCGGAAGGCCTGGGCCACCTCTGCCATTCAGTCTCTCCTCACTCCGGAGCTCCCGTTGGCTTGTGTGTAAGCTCCCTTCACCCAGGTCAGCAGTGTGGAGGCACACACAGCTCTCAAAGGATGATTTATGTTTGCAGGGCTTTTGAGCTCATCAGCAAAAAGTACTCATCCACCTTCCCTTCCCCAGAAGGCACAGCCTCGTTATTCTTCCTTTGTGGATGTGGAAACTAAGGTAAAGGAGCCTCCCAAAGTGGAGACACTTTTCTTTTCAGAAAAAGGAAATACAGCACTCCTGATGATCCCAAACCAGAGTCTGATGAATGGTCTTCTGAAGCGTAATGCTGAGCATTCTGCCTCCTGGGCAGAAGAGGCCTCGAGGTGAGACACTCATGCTGGTGGAAACGTTGCCGCTCCACTGTGATGATTCCATTTTGTCCTCCGAACAACATTTTTAAGGTAGGCTGATTGTTGGAGGCAGGCAGATGGGACCAGTTTCTTGCTGTGGCTCTCCTCAGTCAAGGTAGACAAGGGCTTCACACTCGTTGCCTGTGGAGTTGCCTAGACTTGGCCTCTGTCCATTCCTAGTAGGAGCCGACAGCTGGAGGAAGGCCACACTGCGTGCCTTGCTTTTTTGCTCCTTTTGGGATGGGTTTGAGGAGAATTATTTCCCAGGTATAATAAATTTAGGAGCCTCCCACAGTGGAGCTGACAGCAAAGGCAAAAACTGTCAACCCGCCTCCCCCCGTGGTGGGAAACTTCTCAAGGTTTTCCCAGCAGTGCATTAGGCAGCGCTGTAAGAACCCACTGTTGTGCACGTTTTGAGACTTCACGTCTTCCATTAACCAGTTCTCAGACAGAAGAGCAGTGTCTTCATTTCCCATGTTGTTGAAGTACTCTACATAGACTCTAACCCAGTTGCTAAATTGCTTGAATTTGTTAAATGTACAAAAGGGCCCACTCCCCGTTGATGGAGTGAAAGTAGAGGTTTGATTAAGTAGAGAGCTAGATGTGCTCCTCCCCCCATCTGGATGTGCTAAGGGGGTACGTGTGAAACTCAGAGCTCAGTTCATGCCTTTCAGAAGGGGAGGAACGAGGGTATTTAACAAGGTTAATAATGACAGAAAGAGGAATTGACACCACAAAAGAAAAAGAATCATTCTAGCATTTCGTGACAGTTCAAAGACAGATGTCGTTGGCTAAGTGAGAATCTCATAGACATGGGGGTAATATACACCTTATATGCATATGGATTAGTGAAAGCAGACTGTCAAGTCGGGGAGAGTAAGATTGTCAAATATGAGACATAGCTGCAGAAAACCTGGAAAACTACTTACTATTTATTTCTTCAGTTAAAAACCCAGCCCTGTTGTCTTCACAGACAAAAGACCAACTACTTTAAGGACAGAGTTCGGTCAATGGTGGGATGGGACCAGAGCTTTGTACTGGGGCCTCCTGAGGACACCGAGAAGATCCATCTTTATCGTAGCCCCATGTTCACATTGCCTTTTGTTTAAAATTATGTTAGTTCATTCAGCTGGGCCATGTATAATCCCATCTTCCCAATGCCCATGATGAGTGACTCAGAACTACAATTGACATGAGCTCCGATTGAGCAAATCACACTTGAAGTCCTTGCACTTAGTGTGATAATGGCAATCCACCCCACTGAGATGATTTCTAGGGTCTGACATAGCACTTGATGCTTTGGGGAGGTGACACTGGCCTTTTGTGTGTAGGTTGAAGGCTTGGCAGGTGGAGAATGCTACCAGCCAGTGGGGCTTTGGCCTGGTTTGGTAGATGGAAGATTGAGAAGTCTGTTCCAGGCTATGATTGTCCCTCTAGCCTCAAGAAGGCCATGTAGGCCACCATACTAACTTTGGTGTCCCCGTTCACAAGATGATAGTGGCTGCCAGAATGTTTCCTATGAACCGCCTTGATGGTATATTCCATGACTAAGTTCAGCCTTGGCAATGTTTTGGCATGAGGCTGGCACACAACAGAAACAGTGTTTAGGGAGAGCTTTGCTAGTCCTTGCCCTCTTGTCTCTAAGGGAACTCTACCTCCATCCCACCCCAAATGGGGTCAAGCTCTCAGGGCCAGCTGTTCCCAGATTAGTCGGAACTTATTACACCCTCAAACACACCACACGGACACAATACCGACTCTGTCACTTCCTAGCCTGCAGTGGCTGAACCTCCATGGTGAAGGCTGGATGGTGTGATTTCAGGACTATGTGAGCAGTACGGAAGAAGTCCCCAATTCTTCTAGCATCAACAAGACACATGCATCCAGCTGACCTTTATCTGTGTGTGCAGTGTCATCACAGAGGAGTTTGTTGTGTTGCTGGTGGCATGGCTTTCCTGGGAAAGTCCTCCTGAGTAAAAGAAGACAGGCACCTGGTGCAGAACAGCATTCTGGGAAGGCTGCTTGTGGCATGGGCAGAGGGAGATTTAATGAAGATGAGTTAATGGGGACTAAAATAAGTGTATTGATCTGGGGGAAGTCCTGAGCTCTGCTGTGAGCTGGGCCCTTTTGGTGAGTGGGAAATACTTTGGGGAAAACCCATAACTTCCCCAGATGCCTATGTAAATGCCTACACCATGGAAGATGAGCAGGATGAGCTCGAGGTCTGAGCAGGCACAGTCCGTCACACTGGAAATCGGCAGCGAAAATAAGAATCACAACCAACTTCACGTTCAAAGCCTATCGATGTCTGATGTTCAAAAACTGAAATGTGAAGAATTTGGGGAAAACAGATGAATGAAGAAAAAGTACTGTGGGGAGAGAGAAATTATAAATATGATAGAAATATGTTCAAGAACCTTTTAAAATAAATGGATGGAATTGTCTCTGATTATATTCTCCAGGAAGAGAGCCAAGAAAGAGACCATGAGCAGTGATGAGTGATTTTGAAATGGGAATATGTCATCCAAAAGGATCTTCATGTGAAATTGTCCTAGCATTAGAGGTGGCTAAGTTGGAAGAATGGTACATGTGTCAAAATAGTTATGTGTCAAAACGTCTGTTTTAATTAGAGATGCATGCATCAGTATTTATGGGGAAATGAATTTTGCTTACAAAAACAATAACACATCAAAGTGCATCTGAGAGTGGGAGCCAGACTGGTAGCATCTGATAATTGTTGAAGACAGGAAATATCTATATGGGGGTCATCATTCAGTGACCTCTAGTTCTGTATCAATTTGAAAAGTATTTTTAAGAAAGAAGGCAATTATTTAAATACAAACTATATCTTCAGATAATATTTGTAATAAATGGGAAAGAATGGTTACATTTTTAATATGTGAAGAGCTCTTACACATTAATACAAAAGAAATAGCAAAAATTGGCAAACAATTCAATTCAAAAAATCACTGAGTGCAAAAAAAATCTAAGTTCAGTAGAAGGTAAAAGCTGAACATTAAAATAAATTATGAGATATGACAGTGAAATCTCAGAAGAGGCCTTGGTGAACGTCAGCATTGCTGTGAGTGTGAGTCAAGCTGTAGAAAGTGCGACCTTTTGCTTGTGATTTCGAGGAAACCCTGCAGAGATAACTCCTGATGTAAGGAAGTCTGTGTGTGCGTGTATAATGTCCTTCATTAGAATGAGGTTTTTAGAAAACAATTGAAAAAACCCCCAAATGCCCACTACGGACAAGACAGAATTTGATGTATTCATGCAAATGAGTGTTTGGGTCTGTCAGGGGACAGATATTTGTCTATTACCAAGATGGAAAGACGCAAGCTGTGGAATATGTTTAAGCGCTTTACAGATATTTTGTGCACATAGCTGAAGTCAGGCCACTAAACTGTGACTATTCCCCATGGGTAAGAAGCTTCTCAGTGACATGAGTATTTATTAGAAATTGTAATAGTTTGGATTCTCTAGAGAAACAGAACCAATAGGTACCTATATAGATCAATAGAGATTTATTGTAAGGAGATCAATTGGCTCGTGAGAATAGAGAGGCTGAAGGCCCCAGGATCTGCTGTTCACAACCTAGAGACCCAGCAGATGGTGCCCAGCTCAGGGCCTGGTGTCCAGTGGAAGGAGAAAAAGAATGTCCCAACTCAAGAAGAGCAGGAGCATGCACTCAGCGTCTTCCTCCTTTCTCCTTTTTCTTCTTCCAGGCCCTCAACAGATGGCGTGATGCCCACTCACGTTGGTGAGGGTGACCCCTTTGCTGGGTCTGATGATGCTCCAGCTGATGTCTTCCAGAGATGCTCACACAGACATAATGACCTGTGAGGCATGCTTCAGTGTGACCAGAGAGACATAAAATTAACCATCACAGTAATAATATTACCCACGCAGCTGTGTACATTTACAAAGTGTATTTGAGATAACTCATTTGATTTTCCTCATAGAATTAACAAAAACCTTTATGAAGAACCCAAATTGGGTCAGCTTATGTTGGAAATTGTCATGTGACAATTGATTCATTTTTTAAAAGGAAAGTATATGACAAAGATTGTTTTGAAAATTAATTTAAATCAAAACCAATTAGACTACTATTGGTGTGCCAAATATTTAAGTTTATTTATTTTTAGCTTCATAAAATAAAGTTGTAGTTTTAGTTTTTGAGAAAACTGATCCAAAAGAAATGTCAAAAAAAAGAGAAACATTGTAACATTCTATGCGGAGATTTTTGCTGTCAAAAATCTCATTTTTGGTAGAATAAAAAGCATAGTAGTACAAATGGCCAGTAAACACATGGAAAATGCTCATCATCACTGGCCAGCCGATAAATGTGAATTAAAACTACACTGCGATACCATCACACCCCTGAAAGAATGGTAATCAAAAAAACTAACAATAACAAATGCTACCAAGGGTGTGTGGAAAAAGGAACTCCACTCCACTGTTGGTGGGCACGTGAGCTAGTACAACCACTGTGGAAATCAGTGTGGAGAGTCCTCAAAAAAACTAGAAGTAGAGGTTCCGTTTGCCCTCTCCATATTATAGGGATACATGCACACCCATGTTTATAGCAGAACAATTGAGAATAGCTAGATCTTGGAAACAGTGTATACGTTCATCAACAGATGAATGGATAAGGATAATGTGGTATTTACACACAATGGAGTACTACTCTGTCATAAAGAAAGATAAACGAGGCATTCATAGATACATGGATGCAACTTGAGAACATAATGTTAAGTGAAATGTCAGGCACAATCTCAAATAGCACATGGTTTCTTTATATATACAAATAAAGACCAAAACAGAAGCAAGAAAAATAAGAAGTAGGGAGAAGTTCAAATACTTCCCCAAATTACAAATTCCGTTGTTTAAAAATATTCCAATATATATGCTAATTGGTTTCATTTATACTGCTAGTTTATCTTAGTTTGTTGGTAGGAAAGATTTGTGTTATTATTTGTTTGTTTCTTCTTTGTGAGAATCTTTTTGGTTTAGGTCTTGTACTCTGAGTAACTACTTTGAAGATAATGATACACAGGGTCATAGCTATTGTTATTCTCTTATTATTTGATTATGGGATTTTTGTTCTATTTCTTTATAAAATAAAAAAAGCATAAAAGAACAGACACTTCATCAAAGAAAATATACAGATGTCAAATAAACACATTAAAGGTTGTTCAACATCATCTGCCGTCAAAGGATTGCAAATTAGCATGGGCTATCACTGCACACCTGCCACAATGGCAAAAATCCCAAATGATGGCAACACTGAAGGGTTGTGAGGGGAGGGAACACCCGGAACTCTCAGTCAGCGCTGCTGGGTTGGCCGGGCGGTGCAGCCTTGTTAGAGGGCGTCGGCACGCTTTTTACTCTAGCCGTACAGCTGTGTAATCACACAACATGGTGTTTACCAAAACCAGTCGCAAATTTACGTCTACACAGAAACCTGAACACAGATGTCGACAGCAGCTTTACTCATAGTTGTCCACACATGGGAGTACTAGGATGTTGTTCACCAGATAAATGGAAAAATGAACATCCAGACAACGGAAAACCACTCCATGCTTTAAAAGGGTGAACTATCAAGCCATGGAAAGACATGAAGGAAACGTAAGCACACATTACTATGTGAAAAGGCTGCATACTGTATCATTGAGAGTACCGTACGTGACATTCTGGACAAGGCAGCTTATGGAGCAAAGAAAAGGATCAGAGGGTTCCAGGTGTCAGGAGAGACAAGGATGTGTAGGCAGAACAGGGAGGATTTTTAAGGCAATGAAAGGACTCACGATGTGGCTGTGGTGGAGGTGGCCACCTGCTATTACAGACTCGTGTGATCCCACATAAGCACCCACTGAGGGTGAACTAGAGCCTTGGCTGACAGTGTCGTGTCCGTGTAGGGTCACTGTGCTAACTTGGTGCCTCTTGGTGCAGGAGCTGATAGTGGGGAGGAGGCTGTGCCTGGTGAGAGATAAGAGAAATCTGTGTCTTGTCCACCTTGCTTTGGTCTTAAAAGTGCTCTAAAAATTACCATCAATTAGAAAACAAAGTGAAAGCATGGACGTTGTAGGTCTGTTCCAGAAGGCCAGATGTAAATTATCAGAGAAAATGCGGTCTCAGGACTTGGAATTCCCAATGGATTGCAGAACACAGACCAGTGCTGAGTTGGTTCCCGGGCTCACACTGAGCTCCAGGAAGCTTTGGTAGTTGAGCAGAAACCAACATTAACGAACGTAGGCATGAGAATCTCTTGGGGACTGGGACTGTCCTGAACCCCTGTGTTAGAGGAAGAGGTTGCTGCAGCTGGGAGGCGGGGCTGGCAGGACACACAGCCAGGCAAGAGACTGCTGAGAGACGTTCCACTTCTCTGTCTGATGCTGTGTGGCCTGGAGACAAATACTGCTCCTTCCCTCCCCTCCCCTCCCCTCCCCTTCTCTTTCCCTCCTTTTTTCACTTCCTCTTCCCTTCTCTTCCTTTCCCTCCATTCCTTTTCTTCATATATTCTCATCAAGGGTTCAGACCACTGATGCATGACTTCGGAGTAGGTGAAGAACCCACTTGGTGTGAGATGCTGAAAATGGACACATGGGGCAACCAGACATTTAACACCTCCCCCTAGCTAGAAAATCCCACCTACCAGGACAGCCCCCAGCACTGCAGCACCCTCAGGGGATTTCCTCTGATTTGAGAATGGGTCATCATCACTCACAGGGCTAATGGAAACAAACTGCTGGTTCCTACCCCATTTCTGCTGCAGAAGGTTGGGGAGAGGCCCGCACTGCACACCTAACCAGGTCCCTGACTTGCTGGGGCCCATCCCTGGGGAACCACCATGGAAGGGCTAAAGGGAAACCTAACCAATGGGTCCCCTGGGGTTCTGCAAGTAGGAGCTTAGTGGGGTTGCTTTCTGTTCCCTCCCCTTGGCTTAAACCCCTGGGAAATGCTGAAGCGTGGAATCTGCCTTTCCTAATACACAGTGAAATGGTCTTCCTCCCTTCCTTCCTTCCTCTCTTCCTCCCACCTTTCCTTCCCTTCCAGTCCTTTCTTTCTTTTCTTTCCAACCCTCATTATTAAATATCTACCCATCACTTATCCATCCACACACTATCAATTGTCTGCCATTCCCTGCCAGGTCCTGGGCCAGTTCCTGAGCCTAGGGAATGCTAAGCTATGCTGCCTTCGCTTAAGGACTCCAGCATTTAGTGAGGAAGACAGGCATGAAATCGGGTCACTTAGATGACAAATGCTACATAGCTGCAGAGGTGGATGTATTGGAAACCTCAAGGAAGCCAGGGACTGCTTTATAAACCATTTGGTGATGAAGAGGTCATGAAAGTCTGGGCATCATCGTGCAGCAAAGCATTCTTGATTCATCTTTCAAAGATGATATGGATGCTCATGCTCGGGCTTTGGGATTTCCTTCCCATGGATGACAGAGGCTATTTGCCTTTGCTGAATGCACACACACCTTGGGCATGATTGTAGTATCGGGAGGAACCCTGTGCAGGGAACCATGTGACAATGAATGGGTCCACTTGTGATCCATGAATGCACCCATACTCTCCTTGGTGGACAGGGGTTGCCATTGGCCTCATCTAGAGAAGCCTCAGCCCACTCAATGTGTCCTTATACATGGGCACAACCCTAACAAAAAGATGGGGATCCCAGGGAAGATTGCGGGTGCTCCAGCAACCTCATCTTCAGAGCTGTCATTTCTTACACAGTGGGTAACAGAGCTTTTTACCTAATTAATTCAAGTCTATGAAAGCTATCAGGTACTCCCTGTCATTAACAGATTTAGGGTGTCTACACAGGACCCACTACAAGACAGGTAGGCATTTTTGTTTTAAGCTCCACCCTCTCCTATTCTGGATGCCATGTATTGGACCAAGAGCTGCCTGCTAACCCAAAATGAGGTGGTTCCATGCGGTGTGATACGAAGTATGGTGGATGTTTAAGTCTTTAAGAGTTATTACAGTAATAGACACATTGTCATGAATCCCCCTCAAAATATTCCCCCCTTGCTTCAAACACACTTATCATTCTGGCCACTTTGTGAAGCAGTTCTAGAAGTCCTCTTCTCTGGCGGTCTTTAGTTTATACTGTCATGATTGCCTCTGTGTCTTAAATTGATTCAAAAGGTCTCCTTCTCGTGGTCATTTTGACTTTGAGGAAGAGCCAGAAGTTGTACAGTGCCTGATCTGGCAAATAAGGTGGATGAGGGCACGGGGCCATGTTACCAGCCTGCCTTTGCATCAGATGGCACTGGGCAGCAATAGTCACCATATTCTTGATCACACACCTTAAAGACACTCAGGAAAGAGACTTCTGGAACTGCTCCAGAAAGTGGCAAGAACAACTCGATAAGTATTTGAAATGAGAGGGAAGATTTGGAGGGAGATTAATGGCAATGTACTTTTACTGTAGTAATTTTTTAAAAAATTAAACACACACAACCATGTTTTTTTTTTTTTTATCAGGCCTTGTATTTTCATTCACAGGAATTTGGGAATGGTACCTAATATGATGAGTGACATGCAAGACAGATTGAGAAACAGGTCAGAGGTCAGGGTAGTCAACCTCGGTCACACACCTGGCACAATAGGGAACACCTTTTGTAGAGTTATATGAATGAGAAAGACAGAGGAGAGAAGGTGCTGTCACATGGAGATGACAGGAGTTCCGGCGGGTAGCTGAGGACACCTGGACATTCTTGAGTTTAATTCTAACATCTGAAAAGGCACCTCCTTGCTCTCTGCTATCATGGGGCCCATCTTGTTCCTGATTAAGAAAAGGCCCAGTTTTGGGGATAAAAGAGCTTGAGTGATTGGTTACAACCTCAAAGAACACTAATTATACAAAGAAAAAAATTTTAAAGTGTGGATTACTTTCCCTATTGCCAACCTTGGTTTCTGAATTTCTTTGGGGCACCTTTTAAAAGGAGATTTCTATGCCCCTTATGACAGACAAATGTTATCCTCCCAGTCCTCTGTTTGACTCTGTGATCCTAAAATACAATGGGATCATTTGAAGAAAAAAATGAGGATCTAAATGGAAACAAGCAGGATCGCCTGCAGGAAAATTAACATAAGTGTTCACAACAGATCACAAGAATGTTCCCTTTGTGGCAAAAAACCAGGTAGTTGTTTGCTTGTCTGGGATAGCAGGAGCCTTCTGAGTGACTTCAGTTCTTCCTCTTCCTAGGACCTCTTGTGTCTGCCCTGTGGGCCTCATGGCCATGTTTTGAGTTGAGGGAGTGGGTTCCTGAATTGCAGGAATTTGTCTGGCCAGCTCTGTGGGTGTCCTGCCCACTTCTAGGACCTATTTTTACTGCACCTCTTTATAATCAGACCTTTGAGAAGCCCCCACCTGAGCTCCTAGACTCCAGTGCTCTGGTGGGCTCACACAGTGCCATGGGAGAAACAAGTGACTCAGACAGAAAGAGGAAAATGAAGTAGGAAGTTGGAAAAAGTGAAATTTTACAATGCGTTTTCCTAACCTTCACTTGTCTCCATTTTCCTGGCCAGGATTCATCCTATTTTTACACTGTTCCTGACCCAGCGAAACCATGAGGTTCTGCAATTCTCACCAGACTTAGATTCCATCTGTGTTTTCTCTATAACCCCTTATTTCTGGGAAAGAGAGCCACCAGAAAGAAGTGAGTTCAGCTTGTACTCATTTCTGCCCTACCACATGGAGTGCTCGGTCTCCTTTAGGGGATTGTGTGTAGGGCCTCCCAGGCCCCACCAGGGAAGAAAAGTTTTACACACTGACAAAAAAATGAGGAAGGACAAATGTCTTCTCCCAAGTCATCTGGGGACAGAGATTCCACACTTTCTCTGCTCCTTGAGGTCTCAATCTTGGGGACTTCAGAGCAGAGTGGGAATCAAGTTCAAGGTGAACTGCATCTCACTGCCAGTGGTTTCCAGAAATGGTCTTGAAAGCATGTCAGACCAAGCCCTTGTGAAGATTGTGCCTGCCGCTGTCCAGCGGGGAGGTTCGCCAAGACAGCTCCCAAACTGCTGAAGAAAAGATGTCTTCCACGCAGACTTTTCCCATACTCAGCACACAGGGCTAGAAGAAACCGACAGGCAGAGGCGAGCATAGAGGAAATCACAAGACGGGCTGCAGCTGTGAGTTGGGTGGCTGTGGCTCTTGCCAGTCTGGGATATTCCAAGTCATCAAACCAGTTAGTAGAAGAGGGAGAGGGGAGGGTAGAAAAAAGAACTGCTCATAGGAAAATAATTCTCTGGCATCCTTGTGCATCAATAAATATGGTGTCTGTTGAACTCCCCCCCCCCCCCCCCGCACAGAACATGAAGCCTGTATGAACTGAGAGTGCGACCTGGAGTCTATTTCTGGTTCTGCCAACTGACTCCTGTGTGACCTCAGCCACTTCCTCTCTCACAGCCTCAGAGTTCCCTTCTCTGACGAGAACTTTATAATCTTACAACCATAGACTGAGCCCAAGTACCTAGAATATCTATCGGTGCAGCTCCTGACGGCTACACTCTGAACCTTTGTAGAGCCAACTTGGTCAGGGCAGGCGAGGTACAGGGAGACAGATAAACCCTGGTCATTTGCATCCTGGTAAAGCTGTGCCCAAGTGTGCAGGCTTCCTTCTCTCACTTCTCTGATTTCACAAAGGTCTGTGGATGAACTTGTGCTAGGTCCACACAGAACTAGGGGCTGAAGATCCTGGGAGAACAGAACAGGGGCTGCATTAATATGGGAAATAAATTTCAGCTTCAGGAAAAAGATCATCTGAGCAAATTCTAAGGTTATCAACTTCATGCATTAAGTATAAATGTTAAAATGTCTATAGTGACCACTAAAAGAATAGGAATAACATGATTTCTAAACTAGTGATGAAGAAGAAAACATCAAATGCAAAAGGAAGCAGAAAAAAAAAAGCAGGAAAATAACACAAAGCAAAGCAATAGGAATATTTTAATAGGCTAAATTCTCTAGTTGAGATTAAACTGGATTTTCAGCCTGGATTTTAAGGATAAACCAAGCTATGTGCTTTTTACAATAGACATAAAACACAGAAATTTTCTGAAGGATTAAACATAAAACTTCAGAAAAAGATATGACAGCCAAATAGAGACCTCAATAAACAAAGAAAAGTCCTGCTATATTCCTACCAAAACGAAGAGACTTTAAGATACTGGAAATTGAGAGAATAAGGATATCATTGTCAAAAAATATGATTTTAAACATTTAAGGTAATAAATAGCCTCATAAGAGGAAAATATAAAAAGACACATAGGTTTGAGGAGAAAATGAATAAGTCTATTATCATACAATTACACAGGGAGATATACCATGTTCATAGATAGAGTACTTTGATATTTTAAAGCTATTAATTTTCCAAATTGATTTAGGAATACATTTCAATCCCAACCAAAGCTTCATTTTTTACAGAGCTTGAGAAGATGGCCTTAATTTTAATTTCCCTTTTGTCATTTATTTGTCTTTTTAAAAGTCATTTATATTAAAGTCACCTACATTTAAAATATTTTCTAAGTAAATTCTGAGCAAAGGTGTGGGGCTTTATGCCTTACCAGCTAACAAGAAGCGACAGAGTAATTAAGATGGTTTGGCATTAGTTCAGGAATCGACAAATAGATCAGAGCCACACAAGAGAGAACCCCGAATAGACTCACATACACAAGGGCTCAGTGTATCAGAGCTAGCACACTACAAGTGAGCAGAAATAGCATCATTTCCAATAAGTCATAACTGGGGACCAACTTGTTATCCACATATGGGGGGAATGAAAAGTAACCCTTTCTTCAGCCCTTTTTCCCTAAAATCAAAATTTAAAGGTGAAATTGTGAAGTATCAAACTTTTGTTTTAGAAGAAAGATACCCTGCAAGTCAGATTTTAAAAATTGATACTAAGGCAATAGCAAAATAGGCACCAGGCACTTATGAAAAAGAGCATGAATGACTTACAAAAATATGAAAAGATACACAATCTCAGTGGTAACTAAGGAAATGCAAACTAAAAGCACATTAACCTATCACCAGATTGGTAAGAAATTATTCAAGAACATTCACAGTAGCATTCTTTGCAATAATAAAAGCTTCAAGAAACCAGAAGACCCATTGGGAGGTGACTATTTGCAGAGGTGGGACACATACTTACAGTGGGATACCACAAGGCGGGTGACAAGAGGAAGTGTAGGACACACAGCAATGTAAAAGAATGTCACTAATTTATTTTTGAGTGGAAAAGTAAATTATAAAAGAATATCAAAGTTGTACTTCATTCCTCTGCACTTTGAAGACACAAGACCCCACCCTAACAAATGTTTTAATGGATGTTGCAAAATAATAATTTTCCAAAGAATATAGGGAAATAAGGCCAACATTCAGGATATCCCAAAATTCTGAGGAGAGATGGGAGAGGATGACACCAGGACACGCTCAGGCCTCAAAGTGGTGAGGATTCTGGGCTTTCATGAAGTGCTGTCGAAACCATGGGTGCTCCATGATTAGTCATTACACTTCATATTTATTAGATTATGCTGTATTTTTTCAGTATTTGTGGAAAATTATAATGTCATGGACAAATTTTCCCATTTCAGACATACAGTTCTGTATCCTTCTTTTTAAAAAAATGCTTAATATTCCATAGCCTGGATATATGGATTTTGACTTATTTCTCCATTGATGTAAATGTAAGGGTTGTGCTCCCCAGTTTTGGGCTATTTTCCTGTCTCCAGCTTTTTAAATGCACCTTAATAACTGATTTTTTTTTTTTTTTTTTTTTTTAGAGAAAAGAAGCACCTTTGTTTAACCAAACGAGCAAGTCCACACCTTCTGTTTGCTTCATGAGGAGATCTGAGGCGGAGGACATTGGTGCATCTGAGCCTGGCCCAGAAAGCAAACAGCTCACTTGCTATGTGCAAGAACAAGGAAGGGGCTTCCTTTCCTTTGGAGAGGGAGGAAGGGGGATTGTAGCCGAATTTTCAATTTTGCTGGAACTTCTTTTACTATCTGATATCCAGATGCAAATGCCTGTTACATGGAATTCTCATACATGCAAATTTAGAGTGTTTTCTTTTTTCCCCTGTAAACTTCAAGAACTGTATTTTCATTTTGATGACTGAGAATAATTAGAACATGCAGGAATAAAGAGTTGAATATGCATAGGGATGAGAAGGGGAAAAAAGAGAATTAGCAAGCCACTTTCAATCCATCTTTGCCAGGAAACTCCCCAGACCGTTATGACATTTAATGAACATTTGTTGATTATTTAATCCTGATCACCTAATACAGAAAGGAGGTGGGAAAAGTAAAAGGAAAAAAAAAAGGAATTTGTTCAATTTAGAACTGTTAGGAAATGACTTCCTTTATTACAGATAACTCTATTACTTTTAATATGTTGTTGAAAAGATGGCCCACGATGCCATTTAAATGAAGATGTCACAGTGTGTAATAGGTCACAGAAACCAAAAGCACAATATTCAAGTAATTTAATAACAGTTTAGGAATAAGATTTCCATTAGACATGCCTGAAATTGGAGCATACTACTTTACGGCTTTCGATCGACAAGACCTCTAAATTCCCAATTTAAAACTGATACATTTCAAACGCGTGAATTAGTTAGAGTGGATATCTGCATAAGAGAATAAATTGGGCCAGAGACTTAGCCATTGTAGCAGTGGCGTGCAGACCTGATTGCTCCTGCCAGGTTATTAAAAATTCTGGGCTAATGTTCTGGAAAGAATGAATTTGCTATTATAGAAATCCTCCTGCATCATGGTGCCCACACAGTTGAAACGCCATCTCTAAATTTAGCATATGCTCTGAGAGGGAGATTAATTGAATTAAGAAGTATTTATTAAAGAAGAAATAAATAGCTTTTGCCAATTAATGAGATCAATCAGCCCCGCCACGGAAGAGGGTCAGGAGCTCCGGCAGAGGTGTGGGGTTTTCAGATATGGACCCTGATAGACAATATTCCCAGGCATGAGGGACCCATTCATGAGCTGTTTAAATATAGAGGCGTAGAGGAAATGAAGTGTAAAAGAGAGTAATTGAGCCTTTGTACAATCAGATGAGAAAAACGTATCCCCTCTTGCCTTACCTTTCCTTTCTCTTTCTCCTTTTCTCTCATTCATTTCACTTAGCCCGACCTCTATCATGACTATTAAAATAGTTTTATATAGAATGATCAGTAGCTGCTAGGTATTAACATTTACCATCGTTTGTCACTATCTGGACAGCAGCAACGTTTTGGATAATTATTTTCTGACTTTCTCGCCAAAATAATTGTGTGCCACTTAGACATTCTGAAAATGTGCCAAAGCCGCTTCTCCATTCGATGAGTTTCAGACCTACAAGATGACTCCACAGATGGGATCCTCCTCTGCCCCGACATCACTTGTTGTCCTAGAGTTGTTATTTGTGGAACTTACTGGGAAGGAGCAACAGCTCATTTGATCTTGTACTGAGCATGTTGCATTCGATACATTTGTTTCCTGCTAATTTGTTACAAGTAAGGCAAAGAATTTTGCCCAAGGGGTTGGATGTATGGAGGGATCAGAAAAAGGATTAGGAAATTCCTTTTCAATCCACCTTTTACAGGGAGATCAAGGAGAGCATCATTTACTTTCTCAATGCAAGCTGTGTTTTCATTAAACCCATATGAATTAGTGTATTTATTCGCCTATTTGTCCTTGGAAATAACTAGGCCAGCACTGAGTGCCAGTGCTACTGGCTTCTGCTGATCCTGTCTCCGTGGCCCAGCTGGCCTGTGTCGTCATCAGAACCAATTAGCGGCAGCTTCCCAGGTACTGCAGAGGCCCTGGGGGCCTCGAGGGAGGAGGGTGGCCGACCCCAGCCCAGTAAATCTCCATCCCTGGAGGTGTGACCTGTCTGCCTGCTGGATGTCACCAGACAGCACGTGCACAACTCCCCTCCAAAGTGGGCTCCGTCAGCCCGATTTTGCAGGTGCGTAAAACCAAGGCCCACCAAAGACGGATGCCCTTGAAGTTATGACCTGGAGGTGTGAATTTCCTTTTCCTTTCCCTGTGGTCTGCTCCCTTGTCTCACAGGCAGGCAGGAGGCAGGAGGACCTTCTGCTGCTGGAGCCTGGAGACAGAAAAGGCAAACCCCACACTTGCTCCAGGGACCAACACTCGGGTGGCACCGGGGTCAGGAGCATGGAGTCAGGCTTAGAATCCAGGCTCTCCCTCTGCCCTGCTGTGTGTCCCTGGGCAGGTGACAACCTCTCTGAGTCTCTGTGTCCTTATCTGTAAAGGGAGGGCAATAATCTTCTCTCTCTGCAGGTTGCTTGGAGGTTCAGTGGGTTAAGTTTGTAAAGTGGGGCACAGTCGGGCCTCAGGTGGCACAGCCGGGTGATGAGACAGGCACAGGAAGTGAGTGGAGTGCTCCTGGCCTGTGTCAAACGCTTGACCAAATGCCACACTCTGTAGGATTTCATTGCCCGCCTGCACAGCTCTCTGGCATCTTCTCATCTTCAGAGACAGGCATCTCTACTCTACCCTCTGCATGACAGAAGAGCATCAAGTTCAGAAGGCCCCTAAGTGACACCATGGTTCTTCCAGCATGGAGCCCCCTTGGGCTCCGAACCTTGGGGGTTCACTATGAACCCCAGGGAGCCCACAGTCTTGTTCAATTGCTCAGTTTTCAAGTCAGGGTCCTAAAGCTTTGCTCTGTGTTTGTGTCTCATGACAGGAGTTCAGTGTTTGTGGGTGAATTAATAAAGCCTGGGTCCTGATTCCCAAACCACACCTCATCCTGACGGGGAGGCCCGGGGGCTGCGAGAGTGCTCCTGACCCTCCGAGGGCTGGGCACCGATGGAGCAGGGCTTGGGGCCTGACAAGGACACCGGCTGTGTGGCTGAAGCATGCAGAGGGGAAGGGATGATTCTTTCCACTCACTTCCTCCTGAGCTGGTGAAATGACCCATTCCTGCTCTGACCCCTCCAGCTGGGGCATGGAAGACAGGGCTGGGCCCCAAGTCTCTTTCCTTCCTACCTGGGGGTGACTGAATTGGAGACAGGGATACCGCAGAAGGAGCGGAAGGAGCAGCACATCTAATGCAATGGCATCTTTTACCGGTCACGCTTCTAAAGGTTGGGAAACCCCGTAATACATCAGCACAGACAGCAACACACAGGCAAAGGAGTCTGCTTTCCCAGGCTCTCTATTCCTGTTTTAAAAGTAGAGAAAAGTTTGATTCAAACACAGGAATCATTGGCTGGGCGTGGTGGTGCACACCTGTAATCCCAGCCCTCAGGAGGTTGAAGAAGGAAGATACCTATGAGTTCAAGGCCAGCCTGGACTACTCATCAAGACCATCTCAAAAAACCAAAAATAAATAAATAAAGAACTGACATCAAATATCCCTAAGTGCAGTCCATGCACTGAATTTGTAGCCATGGCCTACAAATGGGGATTGCCCTGGGTGACAATCACCAAAGGGATTGTTTTGATTTTTACATAAATAACGAATCAGTTTGCTGGGTCTGTCCCACTCTGTAGCTTCCACTCTGTAGGTTGGAGCATAGATAAAGATCCATGTACAGTGATCTGTGTACAGCTGAAGGGATGGTTTGGGTCCTGTGTTTTGTCTGGAATTATCAGGTCTTGTCATTTCGGGGTTTCCAAGCGTGTCTGCTCCTGTCCCACTCTTGAGAATCACAAGCAGGCTTTTCCTCTTGTGGAATCTTCCATTTTTTAAATCCTAGCTGAGAAGGGGCCTCAGAACCTCTGCTTATGACTGGTCCTTAATCACACTGGAAAGACAGCCACCCAGTGCTGTACTTGAATAATTCTGCCTGCTCCCGAATCTAAAGGAGCTGTCTTTCCTCCAGGATTGTCTTTCTAGAATGTTCCAAGACTTTTTGGCAACTTTCGGTGAATTTTCTCCTTTTCATCAGAAAGGACACAGACTCCATTGGACTTAGTGCAAGGGGGCAAATTCTCACGACACCATTCTTTCCCCTTTGCAAATGCAGTTTTCTTCCACGTTGCCTGTGTGCACCCCACCCCGACAGCTGCAGGCCTTTGAGGTTTTACTGTTTAACCATTTTGCGCCCTCCGGCAGTCCTGGAGCAGTTCAGACCACACCTTGCTAAAGGAATGAAACGAGACGATCTTGAGTAACACTGAGAGAGCTATTAGAAGGCGCATGGTTTGGAATGCTGCTGAGGATCTCACCTGTTTAATTTGCTTCAGAAGGTAGAGCTTCTGCAATAATTCAGTTTACAGTTGTACAGGTGGGTTGTGAACCCACACTGCACACAGCCTGAGCAGCGGATTCTAAGCTTTTGTCGGCGCCCCGGTTGCACAGTGGAAAGGCTCGTCTTACTTAATCCAGAGTTCATTTTTAGCACACCTACAGACGGCCCAGCTCATTATACATTTATTACTCTGTAATTTACTTGGCAGCATGCACAAGATGCCCATAGCTGTCCACAACAGGGAGCTCACACCGCTGGAACCAGGCCTGTCTCAGCCCTGCTGCAGCCCCATTAAGTGAAAGAGTAAATTATTAAAGTGCTGACTCAAATCAAAGCCCCAAATGACTCAAATAAAATTAACCAACATGCACTGGAAATCCAGAAGTATTTAAGACAGCAGAGAGAAGTTTTTCTCCTACAAAAGAATATGTCAGCTGTGTCTCGTGGGTGGGAGCGCGCTAAGAGGATTTGGCCTTTCTGGCAATGCAGACACCTAGACACCATCATTAGCTTTAGCCAAAGAGAAACAGAGGAGCCACTGAATGTAAGGATGAATTCAGAAAGGCCTGAGACCATGGAAAACTTGCCTGATCTCTACACTATTTTCCAAGGAGAGGTTGCTATGGTGACAGACTATGGAGCCTTTATCAAAATCCCAGGCTGTCAAAAGCAAGGTCTGGTCCATGGAACTCACATGTCATCTTGTTGGGTGGATAAGCCCTTTGAGATAGTAGATGTCGGAGACAAAGTGTGGGTGAAGCTTATTGGCCGAGAGATGAAAATGATAGGATAAAAGTATCCCTCTCCATGAAAGCTGTCAACCAAGGGACTGGGAAAGATCTGGATCCCAACAACATTATTATTGAGCGAGAAGAGAGGAGGAGGCGGTCCTTCCAGGATTACACTGGGCAGAAGATCACCCTTGAGGCTGTCCTTAACACTACCTTCAAGAAGTGTGCTGTAAAGGCCACTTTGCAAAAGACTGCTTCATGCAACCAGGTGGGACCAAATATTCTCCGGTACCCGATGAGGAAGAGGAGAAAGAAGAGGCAAAGTCAGCAGAATTTGAGAAGCCTAATCCCACAAGAAATTCATCCAGGAAAAGAAAGAAGGAAAAGAGAAAAAGAAACTTGGAGATAAGAAGTCATCTGACTCTGAAAGCTCAGACTCTGAGAGTGATACTGGAAAAAGGGCAAGGAACACATCAAAAGACAGCAAGGCAGCGAAGAAGAAGAAAAAGAAAAAGAAGCATAAAAAGAAAAGCAAGGAGTGAGAGTAGAAGAGAGTGGAGGTGGGTGGGTGAAGGAATATGGATCCAGGAGCTTTGCGCATTGAAGCCCTGGGCCCTGGAGAGACTCAGTGGTGAGAATCTGGCCTCCCACCCCTGGTGACTTCACTCCTCTGGGAGATGGTTTCCCCTCATGCAGCAGGCAGGTTTGGGAGTTGAGGTCAAAAGCAGCTGCCTGAGTGAGTTGTTTCCTTATTGCACCTGACCCCTTTGCAAGTGACCCTGCAGCCCACCATTCATTCACCCACTTCCTTCACTCGGCAGGTGGCCCTTTACCCAGCTGCCACTGCCAGAGCTGGATTCCTTTGCAGTATCTGGGCTAAAGCCACAGGAACTGCTGTGGAGCTGAGCTTGGCTGTAGTTGGAGGAGCAACTGCCCCTTCCTAATGGACTGTCTTGGGCCAGTTGGCTTGTGGTCTCTGCTGCAGCCACACAGGAGCAGAGGGAAAGGGGTAGTAGAAGGGAGAGTGTGGTGAGAAGTGGTGCTCACCTTTTACATCCCCTCCACATGGTTCTGCTGTGCGAGAAGTGACTGCCAGTGGCCACAGTCAGAAAACGATCATTTGCAGTGTGACTCATTTTGTGTCTGACATTCCACCAGACCACTGAACCAGACATCTGAGGCCAAGATCATTGCTGTACTTTCTATGTATTACTGTGAGAGTCTACTGGTTCTACTTCAAGTCTCTGCTTAAATCAATCCCTGGCACTAAAAAAAAAAAAAAAGAATATGTCATGAAAGCTATCATGAGGTAACGCAACGGGCATCCCATGAGGACTGATCCACTACAGAAGCCAACTTGCTGAAGAGGGAGCCTTAAAGTGCTGTGTCCCCAAGTGCACATGCAGACAGGGAGGTCGGGGAAAGTCCTGGAGCAGCATGGCTTTCCTGGGCTCCACACTCCTGTTGGAATATGGAGGAGGAAAGCCCAGGCAGAAGGCTTCTGGAGTTGGTCCAAGGAGCACACAGCCACCAACACTTCTTTCAAAAGATAAGTGGCAGGGAGGGGCCCAAGGCCCTCCCAGGTCCTGCAGCAGGATGGGCAATACCCGCTTTGCAGCTGCTGCAGGTGGCCGTGGTCATCCTGGGAGGTGGCAGGTGCCGCCCTGGAGCCCCAGTCATGCTCAGTGACCAGACTCTGCACCATGTTGTGGATCCATCCACAGCCGAGTGCAGACTTCCAGGGGCTTTGGACCAGGAAGGGCGTAGTCTTAATGGTGAGTCTCAGCCTTCTCAGTGCAGTGAGAACCCTCTCCCTAAGGAGGTCGTTCATGCGTGACTGTCGGATTCCGTACGCTGGGCCAGCTGGGCTCTTCCTTGGATGGTCCCCATCAGTGGTGGCGGTTTGGTTGTCATTGTCCCAGACAGCAGAGTTATAGGGTGCTGGGTCTGAGCTGCCATGCTCTTTGTGATGGAAAAAGGAATGGCACTGCAAAGAGCCAGACCGCAGACCCAAGAGATGAGAGGAAAACAGAGAGGGAGCAGATGTGGAGGTGCATGTGGTAATTCAAGCACTCTGGGAGGCTGAGGTAGGAGGACTGCGAGTTTGAGCCCAGCCCTGGCAAGTTAGTGAGACTCTATCTCAAAATGGAAAAGAAGAAAGAGGGAAGGAAGGAAGGAAGGAAGGAAGGAAGGAAGGAAGGAATAGTGATGAGTGGGGATGTAACAAACTCAGTGAGAATGCCTTGGGTTCAGTATCAAGTACTTGGGGGAAGAGAGAGAGAGAGAGAGAGAGAGAGAGAGAGAGAGAGAGAGAGAGAGAGAGAGTCAGTCTTCCTTCCCTTACCCTCCTCCAGTCCAGTCATTCCTCAGATCATTCATCAAATCTATAACTATGTGTTCATGTTTTCAACAAATTATCTAGTGTTATTCATGCTAGTTTGAATTGGATTTCTGTACCTGGCAACTGAGAGCCACCTTTAAATTGTGATAAAGGAAAAAGATAAATAAATAAACAATTCACCAAACTAAAATGGATAAATGAATCTAAGATGTGAATCTCTGATAAACAAATTGTACCAGCACATCTCAGAAATGAATACAGAAGTGAAACACAAATCAAGAAAATCCATAATTCCAAATTCTGAGCTAATAGAAAAAATCTTGAAGGGAACAGATATGGAATATAAAAAATAGGATATTTCTACACAATATAATATACATAATAGGAATGAAATTTAAAAACAAATGATAAAATAGTTTCAATAAATATGACAGGGGTTTAATAAACATTCTCGTAAGTATTGGTATTAAAAAAAAACAAGTCCCCAGTAGAAAGTTGAGCAAAGTTAATGAACAGGCAGTTCACCCAGGTTTGTTATACACACCCAATTGGAGGGCTGGAGAAACCCCTAAAGCTACAAATCAATGCTACCTTTTTATCAGATAATACAAAGGGACCAATAATGATGGAACGACATGTTGTTGACATAGTCGTAGCTTTTTGGTGGCGAGACACATTGATACAGTTCTTTTGGAAGACATGTAATCTCAGCATACTTTTTGGAAACTCAAATATTCCTGGCCAGGCAGCTGTGTTCTTTAAAAATTTTTTTTTACTGGTGTATATTTGGGATACATGGCGATCACATTCATTTGGGGAATTACACACATGGATCACTTTTGCTCTCTTCTCTCCTTCCCCTCTCTCTTCTCCCATCTCTCGAGTCTACATCCTGTTTCCTACCATCTCTATTTTGCCCATAAGCTATTTATATTTTGGGTTTCTCATAACAGAGAAACCATGTGATTTTTAACTTTATGTATCTCATGTATTTCACTTAGCATTATGATCTCAAGGTGCATCCATTTTTCTGAAAATGACTCAAATTTATCTTCTTTTCTGGCTGAGTAGTACTCCACTGTGCATATATATACCACATTGTCATTATCCATTCTTAGCAGCACATCATAAGGTAAGAAATTAAAATAATTTAAGAAAGATATTAGGAAACTTCTGGTCCTCAAGAATAGAAATTGGGCTTCAATCAACTTAGGCAAATAGAGTACTCTATTTTCCCCAGTAACTGCAAAGGCCACCAGGGTATACACCACCTTGTAGCTCTGTGGATGAGCCTTTCAGACAGGGTCCTTGGGTCGGACTTTCTGCATTATCTGTCCATTGCTGCAGAAGAGAAAGCCAGCCCACATGGCCCCTAGATTTTCCACGGTCTTCTGAGGCTGGATACTGGGGAAGGTGGGACTGAGTCTTCATCCCCAAGCCCTGGGGAGGAATTGGCTTCACAGCCTGGTTGAGGGGTCACCTGTGTCCAAGGCAGCCATGGAGACTCCCTCGCCTCTTGTCTCTCTCCAACTCTTGGTCTCACTTTCCTATTCTGATTTCTAGAGCGGGGTTTAAAGAGCTCAGGTTCACCTGGATAATGTATCTCTTGATTGACTCCAAGTCATCTGGTTCCTGAGTTTAATTCCCACTACAAAACCCTGCTTGCGACACGAGGTGCTGCCAGCACAGGCGTGGGGACCACAGACTCCCCCAAACCTAAGGGAAGCGACACAGGCCCGAGGGTGCTGGGGTTGTCTTAGCGCCCCCCCATCTGTAACCAGCCTCCCTCTGGGGTGGGGAGGACAGAAAGTGCAAGCTCATGCTTGTCCAGGGGTGCAACCCCATCAAGGGGCTCTTGTCTCCCTGGAGAGCAGGAGTCCCACCATGGTCCCACGAGGGCCCTGAGAGGCTTTCTGGGGCCGTGTGGTCCAGAGGAGACAACATGAATAGTCAACCCCATTACTGTATGAAAGTGCAAATCACATCCAGATGTAATCCAACACCTATTACATTGGTGGGTATAAATCATGCAATTTTTACTTTTAAAATAAAAGATAACTGAAACTGGTCTCAAGAACAGGGGAAGGGCAGGGTCCAGCAGATGGGGAGAGGGCTGCCTCGGCTCTCACTGCTTCCTGCTCTGCCTCCCTGTGGGCCCCAGGGAAGCTCTGTGCTCACATGCAGACCATGGCTTTTCACACCCTGCCTTTCAGAGAAAGGGAGGGCGCTGGCCCTTGAAGTTGCCTAAAACAAAGCTGCTCTTCCCCAAAGGCCCAGGAAATGCCGTGGCTCTGGATGGGGCTGAGCCTGTATTCTCACCAATTGCCATGTTTGGGGGACAGGCTACCATTGTGGGCCGGGCCCCCAGGCCATGCCTGCCGCTGGCCCATCTCAGCTGGGAGGAAGGCTCTAGAAGGAAATCCAAGACAGGAGGCTGAAGAGTTCCGGAAGCACTGGTGCAGGAGAACCCCATGCGCAGGACAGAAAGGGGGACACGGTGTGGGTGAATGATACAGTGAATGCTTAAACTAGAAAACCATTAAAGAAAAAACACACTGTCATTAATCCCACTCAGGACCCTCCCCTCACTGCAAATGCACTCATCCCACGTCTGCCACTTCCTGCAGCAGCTCTGGAGCCCTCTTTCCTGAGGGTCTTGTTGCACTGTTGGGGTGGCCTTGATGTTCTGAATTGATCCAAAACATTGCCCTTTCATGGTCACTTTGACTCAGGGAACTGCCAGAAGTCTCAGGGTGCCAGATCCAGTGAATGAGGTGACACTCTGTCATGTTGTTTCTAGCTGCTGTTCTGTTGATGGGGCTTAGCAGCAGCCTTCACTGTATTTTTGATCACACCTCATAAACACACTCAGGAAAGAGAAGTCCGGAGCTACTTCAGGACCTGTCAAGAATGACAGGGTGTGTGTGTGAAGCGAGGAGGAGAGTTTTGAGGGGAATTAATGGCAATTTGTGTTTTACTGTAATAAAATTTAAAAAATTTAAACATTCTCTGTACATTTCGGTTACAACCCACATATGGTTACCTTAAGCCTCCTGCAGCTCCAAGGGCACAGGTAGTGTCCCTGGGGGAGCCTGTAGGCAGCCTCACAGGCAGGCAGATCCGGGAAGGGGCACGAGGCACGCCAGCTGTCCCCAGGTGGGCTCTCCACTCTCTTGGGCCAGTCCTGCCCAGGGACTGTCCTGTCTTGGCCGCCCCTTCCAAAGGGGGACAGCGGAGGGACCGAGGCTGAACAGTCCTGCCCCGGGGGCGGCCATGCCCAGGCAGCTTCCTGTGCCCACCTTGCACGTGCGACCCCGTGTGCACAGCCCCCGGCCACCCTTGGCCTGCGGAGCAGCCCTGGCAACTGTCTTCCCAGTAGGTGGGGATTTCACTTCCTTATTCCAGGCATAAATAATCGCAGATGCAAAATCGGGGCCTATTTTAGACGCAAGCGTTGAGAGTGCCGCTCTTAACAACTCAACAACTCTTTTTTTAATCTTGTTCTTTGAGGAGGAGGTAACCTGAGCAACTTGCAGCTGGCAGCCCTTGGTGCACAGGTCACAGGTTGGAGAGAGGTAGCCGCTGGGTGGCAGCTTGCGTTTCCTCACAGCCTGTGCCTAGGAAGGACGTAATCCACACCCAGACCCCGGCGGGCGGTGAGAGCCCCGCTCTCGCAGCAGCCTGGGTCAAGGGTCACTGGGCTGCCCGGCCCACGTGCCAGGCAGGGCTGGGCACACAACTTGCAAAGCTCAGTGCAAACTGGGAGACGTGGCCTCTCCTTCAAAAGCAGAAAACACATCCCCTACTCTCTCTGCGGTCCCTTTCTTCCCTTACCAGGGTGTTTTTCGTTGGCCATCCTAGCTCACATCCCTTGGGAAGGGGCTGCAGGTGCAGGCACCTAGGCTGGCCTGCGACTGTGCACAGCCCACCATCCCCAAGCCCAGGCCCAGGACCCCTGAGTGCCAAGGCTGCTGGGTTGGTGGCCGGGAACCCCCGGCTGTGCGCTGAGGCCCCAAGCCCCGGAGCACGTTAGCTGCTCCTTCTGCTCTGCTTTCTGGACAAGCTCCGGGTGAGATGCGGAATTTCAGGCCCGCAGCCTCCGGGTGGTCAGCGCAGGGCCCTGATAGCCACACTTGTTGCAGGTGCACAAAGCCAGCCCACTGCCCACGAAGGGAAGAGCACAGTGGCTTGGCCCTAACAGCCCGGAAACTTCTGCCTTCATGCAGCTGATCTCCGTGAGCTCCCGGGTGTGCCGCTTTGGTTTCCTGAGCTGCGGCCCTGTAAGGCACTGTGATGGAGAGAGTAGTCCCCAGGAAGAGGCCGTGGGGACTCTGCTGCTGACCTCGGAGGGGGACAGCCTGGGTCACTGCTGGGCCCAGAGCTGCCTCTCTGAGGTGGGAGCCTCTGCTCCTCACTGCCAGGCAGGCCCGGGTGCTCCGGGGTGCAGGCTGCTGGGGAGGCTGCAGCGCCCACGTTTGGGCCCAGCTGGCTGCCTCGGTGGAGCTGCCATCTTCCCGCTGTAACGGCTGTGCACTCAGGTGGCTGAGGCGAGTGCGAGGCCTCAGAGGTGCATGGGATGCCAGACCCTTCGCTGAGCTCCAGGGCCAACGGCAGGCATCGCTCCGTCTACACCACGGCTCTGCCACGGTGCGGGGCTGTGGGAGCCAGTGGGGAGGCAGGAGGGGCTGAGGCGGCCTGGGGAAGGTGTGCATGGCAGGCCGGGGCTGCGTCCTCAAGGGCAAGCAGGGGGTGAGTGTGAGAGAGTGGAGAGCTCTGCAGGGGAGAGGGCACAGGAGTAGGGGCACTGTCCCAGCCCGACCCAACACCTGGTTGCCTTTCCTTCCTCAGTCCATGGGGACGCATCCAATTAGGCAGGACGAGCAGCCACTACACACACAAACTGGCTCTGCTATGGTGCTGACTACACCACGACAAGAACAAGCCACTGCCCTGAGCCCTGGCTGGATGACATTCTAGCATGTGGCCCGAGAACATTTCCACCCGACTGTGGCTACCAGAGAAGGGGACACTGGAGGCCACACCATGTGTGGGCCAGGGGGGCGGTGGTCTCACCTAGTTCCACTTGAGTCATGCGAAAGAAAGTGACTAACCAGACACTAACTGGTGTGAATGTTTCAAGGACAGGACAGGGGCTCTGGAACCCACAGGAGCCTGCGGTTTCTGACATTTGGGTGGGTGGCTTCCTGCAGCTGCAAGGCACACTGGGAGATGAGATAGCAGGCCCCACCTCACCCTCCGCCCCTCCCTGCCCGCGGTTGGGCCCACAGCCCAGGCAGAGCCGGAACCCAGTTACAGTACCAGGAAAACCCAGAGTGGACAATCAAAGGAGTCCACGTGGCTGAGACACCAAAAACAGGTGGAACCTTTGAGTAGCAGCTCCTGGGGGAGCGGGTTCTCGGCTTTATTTCACAGGTGTAGACAGTGATTTTTTTAATGCTACGTAAATGGGGCCCACAATTCCCAGTCAGTCTGAAACACACACATGTCAGGGCCTTGCTGGGAGCAGTGCAAGTAGCTGGAGGTGAAGATGAGAGAAACAGGCCATGTGTGTGAGTCAGTGTGTGTGTGTGTTTACAAGGAAGGCTCAAAGTTACAGCTTCTTCAAGATGAGTCAGTCTTAGCTGGGCAAGGTGGCAAGCTCTGGAGGCTGAGGCAGGAAGGATCGAAAGTCCAGTCCAGCCTGGGGAGTTTAGGGACTTAGTGAGACTCTGTCTTGAAATAAGAAATGAAAGACTGGCTCACGATGTAGCTAAGCATGAAGGCCCTGGGTTCAATCCCCAGTACTGGGGAGAAAAGGACCAGCCAATCTTTATTCCAAGACTCAGCCAGACCTCTGGAAGTGTGCGGGTCTGGGCCAATTCTCCTGTCCTTCGGGGACCTGCAGAGTTTTGTTTTTTAGTCTTATTGTATTTTTGATTGATACATAATAATCACACGTTTATGGGGTGCAACGTTCTGATACTTGTGTCACTATGGAATGATTAAATCAGGCTAATTGGCACACCCATCTCCTCAACACTGGCCATTTTTCTTTTTCCCATGAAGTTTTTAAGACCCAGCTTTGGCTGGTTGGTTTCTTCCTTCACCAAGGACTGCTGAAACAGCCATATGGAGTAATTGTCTTTTTGGCTATAAAAAGTTTTATCAGGAATATATACCTTTGTCATTTATACAAATACACCCTTTGAGGTGTGGGGCCAGGTTATTTTTTATTTTACCTGATGGGGTCACCTGGCTTTCCCCTCTTTGTCCTGCCTCAGAAAAGACATGGCATAGAGCCAAAGCATTTAGTGTTTACACTTCCTGTCCTGTCCTGTCCTTTCTTTTCCCTTGCCTTCTCCTGCCTCTCTCCCTCTTTCCCTTCTTTCCTTCCTTCCTTCCTTCTTTTCTTTTCTTTATTTTTTTCTCTCCTTCCCTCCTCTCTCTCTTTGTCTTTTTTTTCTTTTGATAGTACTGAGAATTGAACCCGGGACCTTCACACTGAATTACATTCTCAGCTCATTTTAAAAATGTTTTATTTTGAGATAAGGTCTCATTCAGTTGCCCAGGCTGGGCTCAAACTTGCCACTGTCCTGCCTCGACCTCCCAGAGTACCATCTCTACAGTTCTGTGCAAATTACCCTTCACCCAACAATCCTCAGCAAAGGTTTCTTTTCCTACATCCTCCGCCACGTCTATTCCCTTAGGGTTTATGTTTACTGATTTCTTTACTAATGTTCTTGTATTTTAAAATTGTGGGGCAACTCTTCAAAGGAGGCGAGTTATTCATCAGTGAACATAAAAGCCAGCGCAGCGGGTGCAGAGAGGAAGAGGCGGGACCCAGGGGAAGATTCCTGCGGGCAGCTCTGCCTGCTCCCTCAGGCTGTAGGCAGAGGTGGGCCGGGTGCCTCTTCCCCACCACACAGGCTTTCCTGGGCTCACAGATGTACAGTCAGTGATTCCAGCTGCGGAAATCCCACAGGGCTAGGAAAGGACTCAGTTTTCTCTGAAATGGGTTTCAAGGCACCAATGAGTCATGAGCAACCTCTGCCCTCATCTGTCTCCATCAGATCCTCAGCCTCCTTCCCCCAACACCAGACGCCCACCTCCCAGGCCCCCTCTCATCCCCAGAGAGGCGAGTCTGAACCCCTTCCCTTCCTTTTACAGGACCCGGACAGGGACCCCGGACAGTGTCTCCTGCTGGCTCCCCACATTCCCCGGGAACCCGAGGCGCCCCGACCCGGGCCCCTGTCTGTAGCACATGGGGCCTCTCTGGTCCCGGTCTCCCTGCATCTCTGCCCCGGACCTCCTGGGTGCCGCTCCTCATTCACTCAAGGAGGGGGTCCCCGAAGAAGCAACGTCCTCCCCGTCCTCCGAGCCATGCTTGTTCCCGGGGCTGAGGCTCCTCCGGATGCAGGCCCTCCCCACCCACTCTCCTCTGCTGTCCCCTTTCCGTCCCTCCCACTGGAACACGGTCGTCGTTAGAAAGCTGTTTAGTTCCTTGCAGAGTTTATTAAGAGCTACTTGAGAATAAGAGGTATGATAGAAAACTAGGTGAATGTTTAAATTTAAAACAAAAGTATTACAGTAAAAAACAGAGCCAGGAATCGCCTTAATTTTCAACACACTCGTCCATGGTTCTGGCCCCTTAGGGAGCTCTGGAGTTCTCTTTGGTGAGGGTCTTTAATTGCGCTGTGTGGCTTCCTCGATGTCCCGAAAGGATTCAAAACTTGCCTGTTCATGGTCACTTTGACTTCGGGGAGGAGCCGGAAGTCGCAAGGTGTGCACCTGGTGGATAAGGCGGACGAGGACACGGCGTCATATATTGACGAGCTGCCTTTCTGGTGGATGGCGCTCGGCAGCAGCCGGCACTGTATTTTTGGTCACACCTTGTTACAGATGCTCAGGGAAGAGCACTTCAGAGCTGCTTCAGAGAGTGGGAAGAATGTTGGAATAAATGTGTTCAAAGCGAGGAGGATTTTGAGGAGAATTAACGGCAACGTCTTTTATAGCCATATATTTTCAAACATTTTACATTCATTGTGAGTTGCATCACACCTTGCACTTAAGTAGGGGAGGGACAGCCTGCTCCCTTCAGCCGGCTCTCAGCACTGCTCCTCTGGCCCTGGCCATGGCTGTCAGCCCTGCCTCTGGTTCTCCCTTAGCTTTAATTCTCACATATGAGAGTCTGGTTACTTCTCCTGAAATGCCGATTCCCATTTAACAACTTTTAAAAGTTCCTCTTTGTACGCACAAAGCAAAGCCCCGGCTCCAGTTTCCTTTGGAAGGCGCTTTCATTAGGCTCTGCCAGTCAGGGGGTGAACCGCACTTTCACATCTTGCTTGCATTTCACCCAGCCACGCGCCTAACTCTTGCCCTCCCACTGCCAATCTCCGTTTAACTGGAGCCTTTCCCCAGTTGCCTGTGGGACCGAGCTCCGTAGTTCTCTAGGGTGGCAGAACTGCATTCAAACGCAGACACCTCTTTGTACAATTGTGTTGTCTTTCTTTCTCTTTAACAGAATGCTCCTGGAAAAGATCACGTGAGAGAACATCAGCTGGGTGTGTAGGGCACACCTGTAATCCCAGAAGCCTGGGAGGCAAGGCAGGACGATCCCAGGTTTGAACCCAGCCTGAGCAACTTCGTGATTTAGGGAGACACATCTCAAAATAAAAAGTTAGAAAACAAACCATGATCACAACAAGAAACAGCGGGGACGTCAGCGTGAAACCCTTCAGTCCATCCACGGCACTGTTAGTTTCCTTACACATGTCTCCCATTTTCCATATCTCTGCTTGCAAGGACCGCGAATTCCAGGCATCTGGCCCTCAAAATGCCTTCCTCACTCCTCTAGTGACTTTTCTTCAGTAATTGACAGCTTCACACTTTCACATGCAACTTAAACTTCCCCAACACTGTTCTCCTACTCTGTCTTTCTATCAGCCCTTCTCAACTAGGTTTTAGTCCACAAAGCCTAGAGAATTTGACTTCTCTCTGCAGCTTGATCTCCAGAAGGCTCTTAGTGATGTTCTCAGCAGGTGCCCCCGGCCCAGCATCTCCTGAACCCTTGCTGTGTGCAGGGAGGAGGCTGAGCCCTGCAGAGCAGGTCCCTGACAAGAAGGAGGTGGGCATTGCTTCTGGAGACACTCAGAGTCCACGGGTTTAGTCCACGATAAGTCACTGAATAATGATTTTGTGTCCCCACCCGAATAGGGACCTTGCCAGCACCTGTGCTGTGGTGATGAACAAATGTGTAACCATGCATGCCTCAAGTTTTAATTTCCTTGTGGTGTTAGGGACGGAGCCCAGGGCCTTGTCTATGCTCGGCAAGTGCTCTGCCGCTGAGCTGATCTCTGCCTGAGAAGATGTATCAGGTGAGGGATTCACTCTAATTTTACAGGCATTTGGAATAAGGGCAGGTGAGGAGGATGAGGATGAGGATGCTGATGCAGAACAAGAGAATTTAAAGCATTGTAAGCTAAACTCTCAGAATGAAAAAGGTGAGGCATGCTACTCTGAGATATCTTGGATTGGCGATGATCTGGCAAACGTTCACAGTGGAATAGCTAATTTGCCTGGGTGGAGAGCACCCTGCCGGGTCACACTGGCCTCTCTGGGTCTTCCTGCTTGGCTCATTTCCTGTTTGTCCATGGTTGGGTGGGTTGGAAGCTATTAAATGAGAACCGAATCCAGTAATGACTCATTGGTCTACTCAATCTAGGAAAGACAAGAAATCATAGGACCTTGCCCCCCCCCACTCTGCTTTTGAGTCATTGTATTCAGCCAGGGATAATCAGAATTCTTCTTAGGAATAACGAAGAAAAAAATCCATTAATTGACTGAAAAGCAGTTGATCTAGCAGGTTCCAGGGACCTCTTTGGAGCCTGGAGATCTATTCCAAAGAGAAGAATGTCCTCTCTTCTCCTGCATCCCAGCCCCTCAACAGCCAGAATCATTACAGGGTGCAGTTTGGAACAGTGGGTGGAATGAGAACTGACTGGGTTCCATTCATTTCTCCACCACAGGGTGCAGAATGCCCAGGGTGGATGGCTCAACTATTCCTATCTTGGGTAAACCCCTCACAGGACAATCCTGCCAATGGGAGAGTGGAGGAGAAAGGGGTAGGAGATGGGCATTTTAGTGCCCAGGGTGTGCCACCCATCTGCATGAGAACAGCAAAATGGATTCTGATCACCTTTTCAGATGAGGAATTAAAGCTCAGAGAGCAGAAGATACGAGCTGCCTACTCCACCACCCTGCCTCCAGAGAGAGATGAAACCACCAGGTGCAATGAAGCTAGAAGGTCCTGACTGCTGTGATCCCCTCTTGCCCAGGGTGGAGGAAATGAGGGCCCCTGTAAGGTGCTTTCACCAGGGGTGGGCAGAGGGTGGTCCCCGAACACTTCTGCCTGGTCCTCTCCACTCTGCCTAAAACAGCGGGGCACTATCATGGCTTTTCTGGGTTTCTTTCTTTCTTTTTTTTTTTTTAAGAGTTTCTGGTCCCTTTGAAACCAGGAAGTTCTGGAAATCAGGCAACAAAACTTAATCATAATATTTCCTACCCAAATAGGCACCAAAAGTTCAGAGTTTCCAGATAAGCATTCAGCTTCTTGATTCTTATCTAACCTACAACTTGAAACATTCTGAGGTTCATTAGATTCCAAACAGACACCTTTTTTTCTTAAAGAAGGATGTACAAAAATTACACCTATGCTGCTAGGGTTTAGGAGGAAGGTGTTTAGTAGTCTAGCTTCATAGGTAGTTGCTCTCAGGACAAAGGCTGCCCACCAGGAGCTACTTGGGGAGGGGAGGCAGAATCCAGTGAGTAAAAGATTGACTTGTGTAGGGAACAGAGTGTCCTACTTATCTCAGTACACACAGATACTGATCTCTCCCACACCGGGGCTGCTCACCGACCAGGGTGAGCATCAGGCACGCAGCAGCAAGGTCTGGAAAGCTCGCAGGCGTTCACAAAGCAGTGTCGATCCATGCATATGTGTTCATTTTTGGAAAAGAAAAAAACAATGAGGCCAGCATTGATGGAGAAAGCATACATTCCACCGAGGGGAAGGTGGAGCGCAGGCTGGAGCACCTAGTGCAAGGAGTGGAGTCCAACCCCTAGCACAAAGCAGAAAACACAGCTTCCACTATGAATTCGTGGAATGATTCCTGTTCTTCAAACATCCTCATGCTCATTATCGTGCCTGACTTTCTCCATCCTCACTGCCACCGCCAGCCAGGGAACTTCGAGCTCAAGCTCCTTGGGTGACAGCCACAGGTGCCTCAGGCAGGGATGCAGGGCCAGGCTCAGGCCTCCCTAAGGGAGCTGGGCCTGGGGCTCCTACCGAAAGGGAAGCTCCAAGAGCTGATTGAGTGGCGGCAGTGGAGACAGCAGTGAAGGGGACAGGAGCACAAGCTTGGCTTAGTGAAAGACACAAGCAGGGAGCTCCAAGCCTCTGTCGCCCCTCCTTGGCCACTTCATCTGTCCTTCATCCCAGGCAGGGAGCTTAACCTCTCGTGCTCAGCCTGGGTGTTGAGGAAATGTAGGGCTCCATGAGGATGGACGAATGAAAGCTCACTGGGTATTTTTGCACACGCGGGCTTAGGGTTAGATTCCATGCTCAGTCCTCTCCCTCTAGGGTTTACCTAAACTGAATAGTTGCATTTCTTGTGAATATGGGTGGGTTTACAGCGGCCAGTTTTCAAATCTGTTTTCTATTGGTCTCATGCCTCTGTTGCTCTATTCCTCCTTTCTCTTTTGTTACATAGAGATTTGTAGTGCACTATTTTAATTCATCTGATTTAAAAACTATATTAAATATTTTTTTTTTAGTGGTTCCACTGAATACTTCAATATATATCTTACCACCCTGTACTTCAGAGAGCCACTGTTCCAATACCTGTTGTTCACCTCATCGCTCATCTGAGCTCCAATTGTCATATATACCAGTTCTTACTCTGAGAATATGGCATTATAATGACCACTTTTATAATAACATGTTTTTAAAAGAAGACAAAATACACAGTGTGTTATATTTGTCCACCTGTCCACCATTTCTGAGCTCCTCATTATGTCTTGCAGACTCAGTTCCCTCTGATACGACTTCCTTCTGGTCTGCAGTGTTCTCCTAGGACAGGTCTCCCACCACATATGCTCAGTCTTTGTTTACCCAGCACTACTCTTATTTCTCCTTCCCCTTTGAAGGGCAGATTTACTGTTTGCATAATTCTGCATCGACAGTCTTTCTTTTGCTATGGACTATGTCATTCTGCTGTTTTCTGCCCTCCATTGTCTCTGATGCAAAGATGGTGCTGATTGCATAATTTTTACATGAAAAGTATTTTTTCTCTTGGTGCTTCCATGTTTTTTCTCTTTGCTAAATGTGCTATGATGATGTGTTTAGGTGTGAAGCCTTGTCTTGTTTTCCAATAAGGAGTCATTAAACTCCTTGGATCTGTGGATTGTTATTTTTTTTAGAAGATTTGAGAAGCTTTCATCCTTTGTGTCTTTAATTATTTTTATGTCCTTTTGTCTTTCTTAATCATCTGGAGCCCCTTTGCTCACATAGCGATGCACTTAGTGTTGTAGCAGAGGTGCCTACGACTTTGTTCATTTTTATTTGATATTTTCTCTTCGTTGTTCATATTAACCAATTTCCACTGATATATTTTCAACATTTCTGAATATTTCCTTTGCCATCCAACTATGCTGGGAGCCCTTTAAGGGATTTTCATTTCAGTTAGTATTCATTTCAACCTCAGAATTTCCATTGGGTCCTCTCATAAGAATTAATTTAAATTTTCTTTCTTTTTATTTATACTCTATTTTTTAATCAATGGGTTGGGTTGCATGTGTATTTCTAATAATCTCTCAAAGGTAAAGTTCAGGCATAATTGAATTTTGTATCTTTTTAAACCCACATATTCTAAAATCAGAAAGAACAGAAAGTTATTTGGTTAATTGAGGTTGAGAACAAGTCAGTGAAGAGTAGTCTCACAGAGCTGAAAATTAAGTCCGCGATGTGAGTTGAGAACCAGGAGAACCTCTGCTCTCTATTTAACAACAGGGACAAAGGGGTGAAAAGGGTGAAAGAGAAGATGGTAATTACACAGGATGGAGAAAATAGACTTAACTGAGCCTTTTATGAATTCCCAAGAAAGAAAATGAATCAATTAGAATAGAAGCCATAAATGAAGTAAAAATGCCTTAAACATTCCTGAGCTACGGCTGAGATTTGGATTCTGCCTGGATGGGTCCCAGAGGTCATGGTTTGAAGGTGTTGTCCTCAGTGTGGCAGGGTCATGGGAGCCTGGGACGTTTAAGGTATGGGGGAGACAAGGAGGTCACTGGGGTTGTGACCTTGGGGGGGATTCATACAGTTTTCTGGAATCCCCAAATAGCTAAATGAGCTTCTTTTCCTTATAAATTACTCAGCCTCAGGTGTTTTGTTATGGGTCCAACATTTAACAATTTTAACATTTTAAATTTTTAACATTTTAAAATTTAAACATAATAGTAACAACAAAATCTCATATAAGGATCAAGAAAAAAGAAAATGTGAGGAAATTAGTTATGATGACTGTGTAATGATCATTGCCTCACAGCTTTCCTCTGTAACAGTTTTTATAAGAACAAGAGGCAGCACTCTGGGAGGCTGAGGCAGGAGGATCACAAGTTCTAGCACAGCCTGAGCAACTGTGGATTTAGTGATACCTTGTCTCAAACTAAAAAAAAAATCATAAAAACAGGGCTTGTGATGTATCCCAGAGTGAAGGCCCTGGGTTCGATCCTTGGTGCTTCCAAGGGAAGAGGGGAAGAGGAGAATGGAAAAGGCAGAGCAGTATCTATAGCACTTTGAGTGTAAAAAATATGACTCCAGAATGTGATATATTGATGCAGTTTTATTCCAATAAAGAGGCTCTGAAAAGACATTTTCAGACATTCACTGAACCTCCATCATTTACATAATTTTCTGTTTTCTTTTTTTTTTTTGGTACCAGGGATCGAACTCGGGACCTTGCACTTGTGAAGCAGGCGGTAGAACCACTGAGCTAAATCACCAGCCCTATAATTTTCTTTTAATAATGGCATACAAATTCGTTTCAGCTGACCAAGAAATGAATCAAAGTAATCCATCAGGAGTAGAAAATTTACATCACCAATGAAACAAGAGATGAAAATAAAATTTACCCATGTAAGATTGGTTTACAATTGAATAGAAATGTTAATTTATTTTTGAGTTAGGAAAGTTAAATAATTTAACAGTCATCATCTAAGTAAGAAGTATTATTGGACAGAGGACACAATGTGCATGTTGCATGTGAATTTTGAGCTATTTGTACCTCTACCCAGAGCACAGTGCTGTGAAGGACTCTGAGGCTGCATCTGACTCAGAGTGGAAGACTGCTATGTGTGTGTTTCCCATGTGGATCCGGTATGGATCCTTGATGCCTACAGTGGAGATTTCATAGGTTGCAGGTTCATGTGCCGCCTTCCCGTGGACCCATAGAGTTTTACAGCCTAGCAACAGGAAAAGCCAAGGCAATTCATAATCTAGACTAAAACTATTATCACAACCTCATAGTTCCTATATGAAGCAAGAGAATGAATAAGCAAAAATATGTATAAAGAGCATCAGAGTAATTACCAACTTTAATACATCTAGGATTTTCAAGACAAAGGTTTCATTTGCTAATGGTTAAAACCAGAATGGTACAGCTTTTATTTATTTATTTATTTATTTATTTATTTATTTATTTGGTACCAGGGATCGAACTCTGGTCCTTGCGCTTGTGCAGCAGGCAGCGAAACCACTGAGCTAAATCCCCAGGCCTGGGTACAGCTTTTAAATGAAAGGGTCTGTGGGATATTTCCTGAATTCTGTCTGCAGAATGGAAGTTCACTGAGATCTTAGTTAGTATGTTAAAAGTAAAGTTTTCCAGAACAATCTTGTGAAATGCTACACATTAAGTCCTCAATGTAGATATAAACGTTAATCATCAGAAGATCGATGTCTCTAAGAAGATCTATACTGAGGTCAATCCATGATAGGTGTCTAAATTTAACCAAACTTACCAAGAATAAAACTGATAATAGACATAGTCTCTCGTGTATGTTGTGATACCCGGAGACACCACAGAGAAAATAATACAGAGAAATGCCAGGGATACCGTAAGTCCGTCACAATGACAAAGCTCAGTGGTGGGAGCTTAGTGTCCCAGGGGTTGGGAATGGGCTGTTGGTGGATGGCAGTACAGGAGGAAAATGTGAAGAGGTACCGACCTAGTGGTGGCAGATACTGACTGCTGCAGTGCACACGCGAAGGTGCCCATGGAATAGTACGGGCAGAGCTTGACAGAGACACACAGCATGGGTAAAACGGGAAATCTGAATGAGATCAAGGGACTGCGACCCATCAACACCATGGCTGTGGTATTGGTACTAAAGATTCACCAGATGCAACCGTAAGAGGAAACTAGGTGCAAGGCACATGGGTCTCTATTATTTCTTGTAATTGTGTATGAACTTACAGTTATCTCAAATTTTTATTTACGTATTTAGTTTCGTTTTTTTTTAGTGTGCATTTGCAAAAATAATAGTTACATTCATTTGGGGGTTATCTCAAAAATTTAAAAACTTAGAAAGAAAGACAGCTGCTCTCCAAAATATGAAATCAACAGAGCAAAAGCTAGGGCAAGAACTCTAACATACTCAGGAAGTGGTAAAATGCTTGTTAATAAGTAAAGGAAGATTGTTGTAGTATGGAAGGTAATTGCTAAAAGAATGATAAGAGATGATATAACTATCAGGTGAACAGAGGGAGACATGGGATGAGTTTTCAAGAGTGTTTAAATGATTATTCCAAATAAGAAAATGAAAAAAGAAGCATATAGAAAAATTGCAAAATGAAGATTTAAATCTAAATATGAGTAGATATAATGACAAAAATGGGCAGTATTCCAAGTAAAAGGACTATGATTGTCAACTGAACTAAGAAATGATTTTAAGTTGGGTATGGTGACACATGCCTGTAATCTTATCACCTTGGGAGACTGAAGGAGGAGAATTGTAAGTTCAAGCCCAGAAAAATTGATAAATCCTGGGCCCAACAGAAAGTGTATGAAGGAAGGACAAACATTGCAATATTAGGGCTAAAAAAGAGAACATCACTAAAAGTACTAGAGACATTACAAAGCTAATATTAGAATATTATTAAAAGCTTATGCCAGTAAATTTGAATAGTCAGAAAAAATGGTAAAATCCATAAAAATAAAGCTTTCCATTGCTATCACAATAAGAAATAAAATGGTTGAATAATCTATCTAATGAAGAAATTTAATTTGTTATGAAATCTTTCCAGCAAAGAAAACTCTTAGCCTAACTGGCTTCACTGGCGAATACTTCCAAGTACTTGCAAATACGAGAAAGAACTGTTCAACTCACTCTTACGATGCTAACATAGCCTGCATACAAAATCTTCAAAGAACTGCACAGTAAAAGAAAATTAGCAGCCTAATATTTCTGATGAACATAGATGCAAAACTATTAAAACATTACTCAACTAAATCCAATCCATAATAGAGAACAATACATCACACTGAGTCCAACAACATATTAAAGAACAATGCATCACAACTAAATTGGATTTGCTCCAGGAAGTCAAGTTTGGTTTAACATTCAAGTATTAACCAGTGTAATTTACTCCACTTACAGATTGAGGAGAAATGTATTCTCATTATCTTTGTAAATGAGGAAAAAGTGTTTCATAGAACTCAATATCCATTCAAGATAAAAATGTTTGGCAAACTAGGAATCATTTCTTAATCTTATAAAGAATATCTACAAATACAAAAGAAAACAAGCAAACAAAAAATAAGTAGCAGCTTCCACTGTAGTGAGTTAACTCCCAGAAACCAACAAAAACTGGATAACACACATGAATACACACACACATACACACACACACACACACACACACACACGCATGGCCTGAAAATGCTGGAGAGTGAATACACCCTAGGGAGAGCCTGTGAGAAGTCGGCAGTCACAGGAAGACAAGGTGGCCCTAGCTTCCTCTGCTCCAGTGATTTCTAGCTTGAAGCAAGACCCTGCTTTGTGCCTGTAGCCTGATGTGGGGCATCTGAGCTCCCTGGGATTAGAGAGGCATCAACAAGACAGAAAGGATGGCAGTGGAGTGGTTATCTCCAGGGAGCCCAGTCAGATAATATTAAGGGTGATGTCAGCCAGCTCCTTGTTTTTCAAGGAAGATCTCACACAAATATGAAAAGGAGCAAACCAAAACTATGGTTCTGGATGGCACCTGGAGAGCTGTGTAGACACCCAGACATTACGTTAGCCTAGTGTACACATAGATGCTCCACAACTCTGGCCTCCAGGGCTGGGTGCCACACTCACCGGTACTCAGCTCTTGCTTTTGAAACACCCATCTCCACCACATGCACCCAGCACTCTTTGGAGGAATGGTTGGTTCCAGAGAGGATTCAAAGAAAATATGACATGGGCCTAGAATGATTTGTTGTTTCTGGAATGAAGAAGATTTTAAAAGTTTGAACATATTCAAGGACACAGAATAAAACTAGAATAGGCTCCCACTGTCCATATCTGGAAGGAATTGAAAATCAAAATAAATAAGGATAAAAATGGATTATAGTCCATTGAGTGAAATAGAAAACCATGAATTTGTATTCATTATATAATTAATAAATTGCTGGCTGTTATAATTTAATGAGGCATGGTAGAGTAGCACAGTTTCAAAGTAGCTCCTCATACTATGTTAGTTAATTTAAAATGGAAAAAAGAAGGTCTGGGGGTGTAGCTCATTGTAGAGCTTTTCCCTAGCATGTGGAAGCCCTTGGGTTTGATCCTCAATGCAGGAAAGAAAAATGGAAAGAGAATAATTTGACAATGGTGAAATCCAATCAAAGCCAATACCACCAATAAGGGAACAAATCAAAATTGTGTTCCACCTGATAAGATTTACTGAGGACACAACAAAGAGAAATTGCTGTGAGATGATGCCACGCAACCGCAAATTGTGAGAAATTCCTAAAATAAGTGATCTGAACTCTTCAAACGGGTCTAGAACATGAACCTCAAAGAGAAGACTGAATAATTTGTCAGACTGACACATACCAAAGAAAAATTAGAACTGAAGACAACATGTAATTCTGACCTTGGGCATTTTGCCAGAAAGGGTATTTGGGGCCAACTAGGGTTGTGAATTGAATGAGGGGAACAGAGCAATGTTGATTTTCCACTTTGATCACACATATCTAATGCCATTCCGTGTGGGCTGGCGGTGGAAGACAGGGATGTTCGTCAGAGCCCAGGGTTGATGACAGCAGCAGAGGAGCTGGAAGGTCCCATACAGGAGACAGGGAGAGCAGAGTGGGTGACAGCCAGTGGCAGCATGGCCAGAGCGGGATGACAGACAGGCACATGGTCCACCGGATGCTCCTCATCCTGTGGACTCTGGGGCTCATCAGGTAGGATGGGGATGGGCTGAGCAGGGACACACTGAGGGCTTTATCTGTCTCAAGACCAGGGCGGAGACTTTAGAGACATTGTGACCAGGTCAGTATACTTGGCCTTACTTTATAGATGGAAGCTGGGGCCAAGAGAAGCACAGGAACTGGCTTCAGAGCAAGAGCCAAGGCTGTCTGATGCCAAAGCCCCAGAGTCTGCGTCTGCGCCCCTAGTGGTGGGCTCAGATGGGCTGCAAAGCCAGGAATCCTGTAGAACATTCCAGAAGGGAAGGAAGGACACTTTCCTCTTAGTATATACTGGAGTTGTAAAGTTCAGTGGGTGAGCACTAGACTTTGCTGTACTACCACTGATCAATAGCGTATTCTAGAATTTTAGAATTTCTAGACTGGTCGAACTGAGTTGTTAGTTCACTACTCTTCTCTTTTACTAGTTCAGAAATTGGGGCATCTTTGAAAACATCACAGAATTAAAGAATCTTTGCAAAACAAGACTTTGAATATTAAAGCAGCAGAAAGGTCTCTTGATTATTACTGAACATATAACGAAGTTCTGGCCACCTCTATCAATGCAGTTCCCTGTCATGATTGCACTGCTTCACAGAGAATTATTAAAAAGACACAAAATAAAACTATAACACTTTTGGTGTCTGTTTTAATGTATTCCTCCTAATATTGATATTTTGCAAACTTGTTTGTAACTTGTAGATCATATATTTCAGAAGTACAGGAAATATTAATGGTTGTTATGATGATGATTTTAAATATCAGATTAGTGACCGTATTTATTTTATAGTCATCTGAAACATCTCTCACTATAACTAAAGAAAGGTGAAGGCTGGTTTGTGTATTACCATAATTTTGTGTTATTTGACTTAATTTGGTGATTAAGATTTCAGACACTCTGTAATTTTCAGGACTAATGGAGAAATATATTGAAAATACTATCAGGATGACCGGTTTTGTGGGACTTTGACTTTAGTTTAGAACCACTTGATTTCTCTATGGCATTGCTGGACTTGCCTCTTATGGTTAAACACAGGATAGTTACACAAAAACCCTCCTGTGTTTGAAGCACTTGCTATATCGCCAACCCCTCATGGCCTTGACACTTGATATGGTGAGTCTTCAAACCTGGTTGCTTAGTGGTAAATTATAATATTATTGTGGTTTTGATCAGAATTCCTCTGATTATTAAAGAGATTGAGCATGTTTTCACATTTTTCTCTTGTAGGAAGGTCCACTGAAATGCTTTCTCCACTTCCCAAGTGGATTTTACATATCAGGAGAGTTTTACACATTTTGTGAAAAAATTCTCAGTGATGGATTTGCTATTTGGGGAAAGTTAGCTTCATAAACTGAGTTGAGTAGTATTCTTTTTTTCTATACTTTTGAAAGTTTGTATAGGATTAGAATTATATGTTCTTTTAAAAATTTTTTCTAGAATTTACTTGCACAATTATCCAACATGATATTTTCTTTTGGAAAAAAATTTAAGCAACTAATTCAATTAATACAATGGACGTTTGAGTGATTTTCTTTTTTAGCAAATCTCCTTGGGTTATTTTGTTAAGCTATATTTTTTTCTAGAAATTTGTCCACTATACTTTGATTTACATATTGGATTATCATTCACTTAGTATCCTCCATCTAGTATCATCCACTTAGTATCATCCATCTAGTATCCTCATGTTGTTATTGTTAAAAGCATCCTTACTTTTGAATTTCTTTTCCTTTTCAAAAATTTCTTCTCTGCATTCTCCTTTTAACATAAAGAAGAAATTTTCCTTTTCTTTTAATACAGTAATACTTTGGTTCATGAATGGTTCTGTTCATGAACAATTTGGTCTGCAAACAGAAGCATTCACCAAAATTTTGCTTCCGTTCATGAACTCCACATCAAGTAATGAACACAACTGTGGCTGCCTTCCTTACAGAAGCACAAATGTGACCATCTTCCTCAGAATTGTGAAATGAATTAAGTTCATGAACCAAGGTACCACTGTGTAATGAATAACATTATAGCATTTGCATTAATCAGCTTTCTGTCTCTATGACAAAATACCTGAGATAATCACCTTATAAAGGGCAAAGGGTTATTTTGACTCATGGTTTTGGACGTTCCAGTCCTTGGTCAGGTAGACCCATTGCTCTGACTCTCTGGTGGGTGTTCTAGGTGACAAGGGTGGGGAGCACATAATATTGTAAACTGCTCATCTCTTAAGTCTGGAGACAGCAAGAACAGGGCAGGGCCCTATGATCTCTTCCATGGCATTCCCGCAGTGATCCAAATGTTCTTGCCACTGGGCCCCTCATACTAGGCCTCTGAATGGTGCCACCCTGAGACCAAGCCTTTGACATATGGACTTTGAGGAGCATGTATACAAACTGTAAAAAATATTCCTGTGTATTTATTTTTAGTTCTTTTATTTTTGGCATCCTTATGTTTAGGTAAGTCCTTTATAAACAACATACAGTGTCTTCCATTTTTTAATTTTTGTGTTCTCATATTTTAGGTAAATCCCCTATAAATAACATAGAGCTGGATATTTTGCCATTATAAATGATGATAAACTTTCACATTTCCATTCTATGCTCAGTAATGGTGGATTCTTTGTGCACAGGTGTTAGGGTAGAGACATTGCATCATGAGGCTATTAGAAATGTTCATGAATTCTAGAACTCAGCTGTGCTGTTAACTGAGATTGCTCTCAGTGCATTGTCATGGCTAGGTCTAGATCTCCCCCAACCCCTCATGCAGTCATAGGAAGGGTTTTTTCAGAGGTGGCTGGATCTAGAGTGTGTTACACTGGGATTTATTCATGGTGCAATTCTAGAATCAAAGGCACTAGCAATAAGGGTGTGAGTGTCACCCCCTCTAAGTAGCCTGGATAAGGTATGAGGGATAGAAAGAGCTGTGGTTGTCCCTTGCCTTCTGCCTGCCATGAACTGTTTTTCTTTGCCAGGAAACCCTGCCTTGGAGCCAGCCAATTATGGTCTGAAACCTCTACAAACTGTGAGCTCAATAAACCTTTCCTCCTTTAAATTTGGGTGTCGGGTGTTTTGTCTCAGCAATGAGAAAGGTAACTAAGACAGCGCTTCCCTAAAGGTCACAGCTTCCTGAACATGACACCTACCTCCAGTGGCCCACATCCGATGCCTGGTCTATTCAAGGCTATAAAAAGTCAGTGTTAGGGAACCCTTCACGTTACCTCTGAAAGGCCTTCCAGCTTGAGATCCTTGTGTAATTGGCTGAGGCCCTTTCTGTCACTGCTTTTTCTGCTTCTCTCTGGTTCTCCTTTCTTCATTGCCTCACAGGAGTTGAGCATGAGAAATGTCCCATTAAACTTCCTGTATGCAACTTTTTATTTCAGAACTACTTTTCAGGGAACCTGACCTATGACTTTAGTGAACTTCCATTTTTAAAATGTAGTTGGATGTGTTTTTAATATCTTATTTTGTACTTTTAGTATCTCTCTTCTTTTATTCCTTTCCTGTCTTCTTTCAGATTTAACTTTTAAATTTCTTATTCCTTTAGCTCCTCCTATGCTGAGAAATGCAGTATGGCCTTTGGAAAGCTTGGATCACAAGCCCTGAGGTCACCATTAGGCTCCTCCATCTCCTGGTCACTGAGTTCTGGCAGAAGGGAAGGGGAAGCCAGAGGGAGTGACCTCTGCCCTGAGCCACACTTCCTAGTCTACCTGATATTGCTGGAGAAGAGCAACCTCTCCTGCCATCAAATAAGTGAGAATTTGCTTTTTGTGTAGGAAAGATACAGTTCTCAACTCATAGCTTCGCAAACCTGTGACCACTCTCCCAAACCCACCACTGCAGAATTTTCTTTGAATTCATTTCTTCTTAAGTGGAAAAATGAAGGTAAAGACCTGTAAGAATATAAACCAGGTCTGATGTCAGAAGTACAAAATGCAATAGTCTGTTGGACTAAGCACTAAATCTATTGCTTAGTTTTTTACCCTTGAACAGATTTTCCTATTTCTAAACTTTCTGATTTTTAATTTTCACTATATCTAATTGTTAATTCTAAACTAATATTTGTACTAGCTTACTATTTGCTAAGTTCTGTGTTAAGTGTGATGGTAAATGATGAAAATATATACAGTTCGCCCTTCGCATCTGTGAATTCCACATCTGCTAATTCCATTTCTGCAAATTCAGCCAACCACAGATGAAAAATATTCAGAACAAACAATTCCAGAAAGTTCCAGAAAATCAAAATATGAATTTCCCATAGGCCAAGTACAATGCTGTATGTGAAGTGATGTGTAGGCATCGTACTGAGTATTACAAAGAATCCAGAGAGACTGTGTGCAGGTCATATACAAACACTACCCCCTGCTGTACAAGAGACTTGAGCATGTGCTCAAATCCAGGATGGCTAATTTCAAGGTAAACTGGCCCTGGATTTTTACTTCTGGTGACATGTGATGAATACCTTGTTTCTTTAATGGAGGAGTGCTGTATTTGGGTTACGATAAGCCAGCTGGTCTCCAAAATGTCCTATTACCTGCTTGCAATGTTATCTTTCCCTAAAAAGATAAAGAGGTTTTGAGAAAATGAAAAGTGTAATAGAAAATTATCAGAATACTTCTGGCTGGAAATAACAAAAGCCTAAACCAAGACTTTCCTGGTGGAGGACTGGAAGACAGACATGCTGATATAAGATAGGAGGGGCTAGGTTAGCAGGCTTTGATGACTACATATGGACACCAATGAGAAGGAAATGACAAATGGATTAAAAACATTTAGAAAAAACAAAACCAGGTTAAAAAGAAGTTAAGGAGAGGAAAGAAGTTAACTAATTAAATATTCAGCCAAAGTCATGAAGTATAGCATGATCTCAGATGATTATTTATACCTGCACAGATAATTCATCAAATAGAGTCTCGCTCACATTAACTCAGTGACCTTTCTTCAGGTTGCCTCTGGCCATCTCCTCTACAGCAAGGTGATGTGTTTCTTTCCTGGGTCTTTTAACGCTGAAGTCCAAATGATGTCCTCTCAGTTCTCAGTACAAATTACCTTCTTGGAAACCAGATGATTTCCCAGAATCACTTAAACCTCTTTTATGTAGAGAAATTTTCCCCAGAGATAACTTCTGACTTTTAGAGTAACTAAAACAAACACAAATCCAAGTCCTCTCAGACTCTACACTGCAAGTTTTCCTTCCTGGAGAAAGTGGGTGTCCCTTGCTAATTGCGTCTCCTTAGGGTGGTCGCTCCTATCACCCTTCCTGCTTCCCCTATTTCTCCTGGATACCAGCTTCTGGGATGCCTGCTCCATAGTTCAGAATTCTCATTTTCACTTGGCAACATCACCAAAAAGAGAAGCTACAGTGTTTGTAAATGAATTGATAACACATACCAGGCATGGAGTGCTGGGGAACTACAACATTGCATTTTCTCCAAGCTTAAGGTACATGATTCCTAACCAGTCCTCAGTATTAGCACCACATATACTGCATGGTATACATGTGCTGAATACGTACGTTCTGATCATACAATGTATTCCAAAGACAGGAAAGTTAGCATGAAGGAACTAGAGACATTTTCTCACCCCAAATGCTTACAAATGCTATTAAGTCTATGGTAGTTTAATAATCAACGACATCCGGGAATAAAGAAAATAGAATACACTGCCCTCCTGTAAGCCTTGTCTTGACTCTAAATGTGAATGATCAAGTGTTTGACGGAGCAATTTGAGAACCTGAGTGATGCAGAATGGTCCTTCTGCCTTTGATCTTCTGCAGAATTCAGCCACAAAGCAAAGCCGGGTCTGGGGCCAATGGGCGATCTATGCTTACATTTTAGGATTGAGACCAACTTCCTTTAATTAAGCCCTAAAATACTGCCGAGGATCTAGTGGGGGGGAGCACTCCCAAATGAAGGATGTTGTTTTGCTTTTTGCATTTAACAAGAACATGAGTTATAGTGGAAATTTATACAAAGACTTAATAGGATCGAAAAAAGTGAAGTTCCCTCTAACTACAAACAGATGAAAATAAAAATCTCTGGGTTCTAGGCTGGAGAAGAGATTGGGTGAGCAAGCAATGGGACATAGGACATTCAAGGAGGACTGTGTGCGTGTGTGCGTGCATGCGTGTGTGTGTGTGTGTGTGATATCTCACTATTTTCTTCTCTGAAATAAGCAAGTTGTAGAAGTTATCAGAGATCTGCCCTTGGCACGGAAAGTCACTGGTTTTGTGCAGGCTAATGAGCTTCTCCGTGACTGAAGAGGGACACAACAGAGAACTCTGAGCCCCACACAATGTGGAAGGCATTCGTAAAGCAACGGGGCTGTCACATTTTTTAGCAGAACAAGGACCTCAGGTGCTATGCTCCCAGACAGACATTCTTCTGGATCTGAGTGGCAATGAAATGATTTCAGACAAACTGCAAGACAGGAAACGGATGCTGACATTGGTGCTACCATGGTAGTTGAATACCACATTTATCCCTGCACAATAGTGTTCGGTGCATACCTCACTACATGGACTTTTTCCACCTCCCCCCTCCTCATTTTTAAAAGAAGCAAGTCAGGAAATGTTAGCATCTCTGATAGAAAGAACAAAATGGGGAAGGTAACCTTTAGTTGAAAATAGGAAACTAATTCTAAGAAATGCTGGCTTGAGACTTAAATCCTGATCCCCTGTGCTAGATAATGATGCAAGGGCTTCTTCTCTAATACTAGCAGCTCAGATACAGTAGCTGTTTTGTAAGAATCCCCAGGAATTGGAAACCTTGTTCCCAACAGAAAATATTTGGTACTTACCACCTACTTCAGCAAGGACTGAGAATCCCTGACCTTTCCCTCCAGTTTCCAAGTAACCTGCATCTCCCTCTACCAAGGACTTGAGAGACACCAGAGCCCCTGGGCTGAGAGCTGCCATTGCTACGGATCTGAGACTTATTTCTGGGAATTGTCACTTGTAAGTGTAAGTGGCAACCTCATGCCATGGAAACCATTCTTATCTTCTGTATCACAAGCCTTTGTTGATTCTTGTCTCTACCACGTATTTACTGTTTTGGGCCAAACCATCTTTCTGTGAATGTGGTAAGGAGACATTTAAAATAATAGAATTCCCAAGATTATTATATTATTATGAATCGTCTGAGCATCATAACATTCCAGAAATTGTTATTATTAGGGACTTTGAGTAACTTTATTTAGAGTGTTCTAATTTTAAAAATATTTTCTTAGTCACTGTCCATCACTGTGACAGAATACCCGAGAGAGTCAATGTGAAAGGAGAACTGGTTTATTTTGGCTCATGGTTTCAGTCCATGGTTACCTGGCCCAGTTGCTTTGGGTCTGTGACAGTACAGTACATCACAGCAGGTAAAGTAAGTAGTAGAGGGAGACTGGCCACCTCGAATTGGCCAGGAGGCAAATAGGGAGAGGAGAAGGGTTGGGGTCCCAAGCCCCCTTCAAGGGCACACGTGAACACCCTAACTTCCTTGGAAGTTTGGTGTCTCACCTCCACATGCTCCACCACCTTTGCCGTGGCACCACAGGCTGAGATCAACCCTTTGGCATTTGGGCCTTTTGTGGGGCATTTAAGATTCAAACCATAGCAAACAGTAATGTTTGTAAAAGCCAGGACATTTTCTGCTTCTTTCCCATTTCCGACTTTTTCCATTTTAAGCTAACTGTGGTTAATCTACATTTTATTTGATATTGCCATCATGGGCAGGGACACAAATTAGGATTTAGGATACATCACTTGAAATTGTTAGTTTTGGAGATAAAATGGTCCTGTATTGGCTATTATATACATTTCAACCTAGCACTATCATTGTCTCATTTGAAGGAAAACAGACAGATTAGAGAGATGAACCCGTTTCTCCCAAGGAATGAGGGACAGGAAGTGGATTTCAGGGTCCCTCTGCATCTGAAGCCACTAAATCATCATTGGTGACACAGTGATCCAGTCTGCTTGTGTGCCCTCTCTGTTGCCCGAGGTGCAGTTCAAGTGGCTTGCAGTGGTTCAGCTTGGTGTTCTCATGTTTCAGCACATCATGGGCTTCGTTTTTCTTTGGTCAAGGATTCTCCACACTTTTCACCACCAGCCCTGGCCCACTCCACTCTGCCCTTGTCGTCCTGGGCACACTGCTTGAGTGGTGTCTTTGCCGGGTTCACATTTCACAAGCCTCATGTTATGCTGTCGGCCAAGTATCAGCTCATGTTGGTGTTCTTGATTGGGGATCCTTTGCATGGATGCAATTCTTTGAAAATGCAAACCCAAGCTAGATTTTTGAGCATACTACAAGACTTTTTGGGCACACTTTCTTTTGAGTATCTTGGATCGTGGAATACACCTTCTTTTGTTTGTTTTCATACAGATGAGACTGTGCCTAGAAATCTGTGTTTTCCAGAGTTCTTTATAAGTTGCTGCATCTGAAGTCCAAAACATTGCTTCTATCACTGCTGATGACTATTTTCTTAATGTGATTTAATAATGGAAATGCACCATTACCTGCCTGGCTTTTTAAGACAACCTCAATGCTTGAGCACGGGTAGTTCCTGTGTTTTAATCATTGCACCAATGCCTATTTTCATTAACCCATTAAACAGATAAAGAAACAAATCATGGAAAAGCTAAGCACTGCTTTCAGGTCCCGGAGTGAGGAAGAACCAGCTCCCGGATCACAGCCTGGCTATCAGACTTCAGATCCTAAACTTGGGCTGGAACTCTTTGTTGCTTCTTTAACTCTAGATGCTGAATGATTTCTGATCTAAATATACAACATCAAATCTTTCTGTATAAATATGCACACCTGCTATTCCATATCCAGATCAAACAAGTTTTAAAATCCAAGTAATCATAAATATATTCAAGTGTCAAGTAATCAAATCTTCTGACAGTTAGATAACATCTTTTTCTTTTTACGCAGATGTTTGGGTCCTGGTGGAAACAGTTCCTTGCTAACCTTAAATGTCATCACACATGAGTCAAAATAACAAGCAACTAAGCCCCTTACTGGAGCAAATTCTGCTGTCTCGTGTGGGATTACAGGAAGACAAGTGAGGCCACTTCCTGCCCGGGAGTACTATCGCAGAGCTCCAGCAAGTCGCAGAGCTCTGACAATGACAAGCAGGTGTCTGGAAGTGTGCACGTGGCTAGAGTTTGAGGACATTCTCTTCTGGATCGTTTATCCCAACTTCATCTAGAATACCTTCTCTTTGTAGCCTCGTGACAACTATGGCTTTTTTTCTAGATTTTTGGTTGTGTTTTGTGCTGCCTGAACTAATGGAGTATGATGGATGTGAATCACTTACTTTTCTAAATTATTAACAATTCCTTGAAGTATAGAAAAAAGAAAGCAGGGAATATATTTCTGGCAGACAGCATGATACAGTGGACTGGATGTGAGACACAGAAACTGAAGATATTGGCTTAAACTCTGCCTCTACTATCTACCAGATACATAAGCGTGAAAAAGTCAGGTCAGCCTTTGCGTCTCAATTGGTTCTCATGTTCATTCCTTTACTCATTTGTTTACTCATCTTGGGAGCTTCTACAAAGTTTCAAGCACTGCCCTTGGGTCTTTTTTTCTTCCACAGAATGGCAGCGACTTAACTTCCTAGAGTTCCAAAATATGTGCCATGAAATGGAATTTTGAAACATCTGCAAACATCTTGCAAAGTTTAATTAAAGCATGACATAAATGTTAGTCATTACACCTTTTAATAATTATAAAATATATATAACAAAGCTCAATATTCTAATTATTTCAGAGTTTACTACTCAGTGTCATTAAGTACATTTACAACATTTTTCAACTATCACCACTATGTAGTTTTAGAATTGTTACTACATCAGGTTGTTATGGCTGGTATCTAGATGTCCCCCTCAAAGCTTCATGCACTCATAGGTGGGTCTTTTCGGAGCTGGCTGGATCTAGGGTGTGTGATACTGGGACTGAAGGTGTGTGGTACTAAATTAGTCCACTGATTGGAATTAGCACAGTTCTGGGTGTGGCTGGATGGATTTACTGAAGACAAGAGCCCCACCAGGGGTGTGGGTGGCATCACCCAAAAGGCTTGTAGCCTGGATGGGATAAAAGGGAAAAGCAGGTTGCTGTCACTTGCTGCTTCTGCCTTCTGCCTGCCATGGACTGTTTCTCCTCTGCAATGCTCCTCTGCCATGACACTCTGCTTGGAGCCAGCTGTCTATCGACTGAAACCTCTACAAACTATCAGCTGAAATAAACTTTCTTCCTTTAAGTTGTGGATGTTGGGTATTTTGTCTCAGCACTGAAAATGTAACGAAGACAGAAGTGGAAGCCTGTACCCATCAAGCCTGTATTAGTCAGCTTTTCTATCCCTGTGACAAAGCACAGAACATTTGCAACTTAAAGGAGGAGAGGTTTATTTTGGGTCACAGTTTCAGTAGATTCAGTCCATGATGGGCCAACTCTAGGGCAGAAATGGCACGGTCAAAGGGCGAGGTGGAGGAAAGTTGCCCACATCATGGTGGCTAGAAAGCAAAGAGAAGGGAGGAGCTAGGAAGGGAGATAATCCTCTAACGTCACCCCCCTCCCCATGACCCACCTGTTCCAACCAGGCCCTATCTCCTTACAGCACATTTAACTATGCACTTATCATTGGATCAATTCACTGATAGTCCTAGCACCCTATAACCCAATCATCTCCCAAAAGTCCCACCTTTGAACACATAAGGCTTTTGGGAGACATTCTGAATCTAAATCATAATAAGAAGTTATTCCCTGTTAACTCTATCCTCATCCATGGCAACCACAAAACTACTTTTTGTCTCTTGATTTGCTTATTCTGTATGTTTAATATGAATGGATTCAGGGAATCGTACCTTTTGTGTTTGGTTTCATGTATTTAGCATTGTGGTTTTGTAAAATGTTGTAATCATGTATTTTGTAAATGAATACTATTCTATTGAACAGATATACCACATTTTGTTTATCTATTTATCTATAGATGGATATGTGGGTTGCTGCCAGCATGAATATTTGTTTACAGTTTTGGTTGCTTACCTGTTTTATTGATATGTTTACACCCACAAGAAGAGTAGCTGGGTCAGATGACAATTCTATGCTTAGATTGTTGAAGAGCAACCAAACTATTTCCCATAGCAGCTATGCCATTTTACACTCTCACCAATAGTACATGAAATCTCCAACTTGTTCACGTCCTCACCAATGATCATTATTTCCAATTCTTTGCTATCATGCATGTGAAGTGGTATTATTATGATTTTCACTTGAATTTACCTACTGACTGATGCTGCTGAGCATCTTATCACTCTTTTGTTGACCATTTCTGCATCATCTTTGGAAAAATGTCTATTCTAGCACTTTGCACATTTTTCAATTGCATTGTTTATGTTGTTGACTTGTGTTGGTTCCTTAAATATTCTGGGAACTAGAGCTGTACTAGATATGCACTTTGCAAATATTTCCTCCATGATGTATTTTTTCACTCTTGCAATCCTTTTATGGATGAATGTTTTAAATTTTAATACAGTCTGTTATTTATTATTTTTGTTTTGCTGCTGATAATTTTGGTATCATATCCAAGAAGACTTGCCAAATACCAAGCCCTGAAGATTCATTCATATGCTCTCTGATGTGATTTTTTATTACTTTAGGGCTTCTATTTAGGTTGCTGTTTAATTTTGAGCCCATATTGGTATATTTCAGGAAGTGAGGGTCTAGTGACATCTTTTTGCATGTGCATATCCATTTTTCACAAGCCACTTGTTGAAGAAACTCTTTGTTGAATAGTTTTGGCATTTCATCAAATAATAAACAATAAATGTATGGGTTTATTTTGAGTTCTCAGTTCTATTACTGGAATCTGTTTATCTCTCATTATTCCAGTACCAGAATGTGGCTACATAGTAAGATTTGAAAATGGGAAGCATGTTACAGTTCTATTCTTCCTTTTCAAGATTGTTCTGACTATTCAAGATCTCTTGTACTTCCATATGAACTTTAATACTGATTTCCATTTCTGCAAAAAAGCTACTGAATTATTTATAGGAATTGCAATGAATCTTTAGACCATCTTTGGACATAGTGTCATCTTAATATTACATCTTTCAATTCATGAACATGGTCTCTTTTTCCATTTATGCCTCTAATTTCTTTCAGGAATGGTCTTTTAAATTTCTATGTACAAATCTTGCATCTCCTTAAATTTATTCCTAAGTATTTTATTTTGGGGGTGTCATTGTAAATGGAATTGTTTTCTTAATTTCATTTTTTAGACTGTCCATTGTTAGTGTATAGATTTATGACTAGTTTTTGCATGTTAATTTTGTATACTATAACTTTACTAAGCATATTTATTAATTATATTTGCATGTGTGTGTATTCTTTAGGATATCCCATGTATAACATCATGCCATCAACAAGCAGCAATAGTTTTATTTCTTCCTTTCCAGTACACAAGCCTTTTATTTCCTTTTCTTGTCTAATTGCTCTGACTGAGCAAATATCTGGTGAGAATTGATTTCTTTGTCTTTTTCAGATCATGAAGGGAAAGCATTCAGTCCTTCCCTATTAAGTTAGCTGTGTCTGTTTACAGATGCCTTTTATTAGACACAGGAAGTTTCTGTTGTTTCACAATGTTTTGAGTGTGCTATCATGAAGGGGTTTGGGTTTTTCTCAGATACTTTTTCTGCATCCATTAATGCCATCCTATGGATTTCACCCTTTATCCCATTGATGTGCTTATTGCATTACTTGATAATCTGATGGTAAACCAACCTTGAATTCCTGGGGAAAGTGCCATTAAGTGTATACACATGGTATATAATTTGTTTTCTCTATTGCTGGATTCACTTAGCTAGTATTTTGTTGTGGGTTCTTGTATCTATAGCCATAAGAAATACTGGTCTCCTTTCCTGCAATATTTTTGTTTGGCATTGATGAGGATTTAAACATTCACAGAGGCAAGGAGAAGGAGCAGATTGGAAATAACCAACAAAAAAAAAATCTCTTCAAATGACAAAGTAGGACAGAAGGAGCAAGAAAGGGCATACTTTATTTTCACTTTATCACTGACTCTTACATTTAAGTCTTCCTCAGTCCATTTTATCCCATTTATGAACTTACCTTTTGTATTGGCTAATGAGACAAAGACTAAGCTTCATAGCTCTGTGATATCTGCTGTAATCCTGCTATCAGGTGTGGAGTGTGCCTTTGAATGGACTTGAGTTTTCCCCACCCCCTTGTTTCTCTATATTTAAAGGATGATCTATGAAAAGCCTATTAAAAATAAAATGAGTCTGTCTCATTATATTTGGCTGTAGTCTGATTCCAGTAAGTGATTCCTTCTCTAATCTCCACATTAGCTGGAATTAATGACTCAGAGGTAAAATGCTAGTGCTCTCAACATTTTTTTGAGGATGTGGCCACATGGCATTATGTATTTAATTTTCCCCTAGAAATTTTCCTGTATTTACATACACAGGACTGTAGATATAAGTACATTTGCGTCTCCGTGCGTATATGATTAAACATAATTCTACGTTTGACCCTTTCATGAGAATTACAAGGGGATTCACAGAGGTGACCTGGGATGGCTTCTGTCTACAGTTGAAATTGTTACCCTCAGTTAAAAAGTGATTTAATATATGCAAATTAGCCTCTCACTCTAGGTTGCTTACTTCAGTTTTCACAGCTGCTCTAATATAGGTGTGAGGCCTGAGATCCTAACCTTGGATTCTCTTCTGAAACTACACATGAGTGTCCATGGCTGAGTCAGGAGCAGAACCCAGCAAGGGGCCTTCAGAGCTTCTTCCCACCCAGGCTCCCCTCAAGTCTCATCTCTAAGCAACTCCCTCCCCACTTCCCTTCCGGTGCTTCCCCACATGCTAATCTCCTTTCCATTTCCGGCAGGGCTTGGTGGTTGCCTAGTCCCTGCCAGAGTTACCTCACTTCCTCTCTTGCCAGGGCCTCCTCTACCTCTTGCCTAATTCGTCTCCATGACGTGTGTCAAGCTTTCTCCCATGAAGTTACAGCCAATCCACTTCATCCACCTGGTTGCTCCTGGGTACCCTCTGTCTGAAAGAAGGTAGATGCCATTTACAGAAAAGACACTGACTCCAGCACACTCATGGCGAGACAAAGAGGTAGACCTAGGTGGTACTTAATCTGCCTATAGGGGTGAGGTCACAGCTTGAAGGAGCCCACAGGCCTGAGGATGCTGACGGGACAGAGGAGGCTGTCAGAAGAGGTTGTCCCAGGTCTCAGGGCACCCCATCAGCTCTGGGAGCAGAGTGGACACAGGGGCTGGCAGAGGTGACTGGATCACAGTGGTAGAAGCATCGATGGCAGGTGTATGGGATAATGCCAGATGGCGGGGCATCTGCACTGCTTCTTGGAGCCTGGTCCTGGCCATCTGTCAAGGTGCTCAGAGTCTGGACTTCAGGGTGTGGAGAATTTGGAGAACTGGCTGGGAGCTGAGGAAGATGCATCTCCGTGGGGCAGGCAGAGCCAGTGACAGGGCATGGAACAGAAGTTCCCGTGTACCTAGGTTGGGCGATGTTATTAAATCCTACTGCTGGGATAGGGGGAGGATACCATTGTGGAGCTGTAAGAATTTGTCACCTCAGTCCAACCTGATTTAGGACCAAGAGGACAGGAGCAAGCATCTGGGAATTAAGCTGTAAGAAAGTCATGGAAAGATACAGGGGAGTGCCATATTGGGAAGGGCTGGCTGACCCATGCGGGGCCGCTCTGCATTGGAGGTGTCCAGGCCAAAGGAGGCCGAGCACTTCCAGAGTGGAGAGGTCCCACTGCATTAGGAACAATGAAGTGACTGCAGTCTTAGAAACGGACTCATGATATCCAAACTCATACACTGCCAAAGCTGGCCTATTGCTGATTCGCAAACTCCTCGGGCATTAGAAGGTTTCTGCCCATGCCAGGACCACTGATCTTACGTCTGACTGCTGCAAGGTTGTGGTCTCTGGCGTGGGTTTAGGAGATGCCTCGTGAGGCCTCCATAGTAGGCCTCAGGGTCCTGCATCTCCAGCCGCTCCCAGGTGGACCTGTAGTGACCTGGTTCAGGCAGCAGTACTGTTCACGTAAAGCCTTTCTGTCCTGGGTTCAAATTGCAGTTTCTTTTACTATCAGCCTGGGCCTTGAGCAAAGCCTTACACTTTCTGAGCCTCAGTTTTGCATCTGTAGAGTGAGGATGCACTTACTTTCCAGACCTGCGTGAGTGTAGCTTGAGGACCTGGGAGAACACCTTTGGCCTACAGTTCTCACCAAATCTCCCCTCCAGTCCCCTCTGGCCAGCTGGCCTCCCTCCCAGGACCTACAAAGCTCTTCTTAGAGTCCTCTCTAAGCTCCAGTCTGCTCTGTTCCAAGCAGCTCCTGTTCTCTGTAGGAGCCATCCTTCCTCTAACCTCGGATCATGACTCCCGGGCCACGGATGCTCCTTCAGCCCTGGAGTTCTGAGCCCAGTGACACTGTAGAAAAGAGGCTCCCCTCGCCACCTCATCCAGCGAGGGCGGTCAATTCTCCTGAACCAGCTCTGAGAGGCTGCTCTCTGGACCAGGTGCATGAGTGTTTCTGTATGGGATGGGGTTCAGGTTCATTTTGTGACCTTTCTTGTGGTTGTATGTTCCTCTGAGATCGGTTATGGCCTGTTTTCCCCAAAGGCCTGGCAGCCTGCTGGGGACCTGGGAAAGGCTCCTCCCTGACATTTAAAAACAACTTCAGTTTCTTGTGCCACGTGAGATATGCAACCCCAGATTGCTGAGCAGGGCTTTGACCACAGGCTTCCTGCCTGCAAAGGAGAGGAGGGGAGCTTGTTATTTCTACCCCGCAAGGCAGCAGCACACTGTCCTGCAGAGAACAAGGGGAAATCATCAAGTTGTCCACGATTACTAAAGGACATGTAAGAAATACGTTCTCTAAAGTGGAAATTGCTACCCTTGGCTAACAGGAAAAGGCTGACCATTACACTGTAAGTAGGAAATGGGAGATCGTGAAATAGATGCCAAACACACTGTGCAACCTCGCTAAGAATGTGCATTACAGTCCCCCAGCTCACCTCACTGGTGGCTCTCCCGGGCACCTAAACCTCGGCTCTGGTAGCCGTCAGAGACAGGAAAGAGAGATGCGGCCAGCTGTGGCTATTGTTTTGGAGAATAATACAAATAAAGCAGTAGCTCGAAATATCCAAGATGTCCCCTAAGAGTGGGAAGAAGCTGCAGGGATCAAAGCTGAGCACTAGTTCCCCTGCCCGTCTGAAATACAGGTGGCTCTAGCATCTCTGGGAAGTCAGAGGGAGTCCTTGTATTTGAGTTTCCATAGATCTGGGCTTTAAACAGTGGGCACAGCCTCAGTGTGTAAAGGGAGGCTGTAGGAAGGTATCTGTGGGAAGTCTGGCTCACTGAACAGGACAGACAGGTGACTTTAGTGCAACGCTCCTTGGTGTGGACTGATGTATTTACACCAGGTCCTGATGTTCTGGAATCACTGCTATAGCCTTATGATGCTATCGAGTGGCAGCTGGTCCACAGGAACATCCCTGTCCCCATGGGGAGGCTCGGTGTGGAGCCTGGAGTCTCTGCAGAGCCAGGTCCTCGGCTGCTGGAGCCAAAGGTCTCCCTTCCCAGAAACCAGAGACCCTCTTCAGCTGCTGCCCACCAGGCTGTGTCTGTCCCTCTGGTCCATGCCCTCTAAGTGGTCCCTTGCCAGGTACCCACCAGCTGGGCAGGGTTGGAGGTGGAGCTGTCAGTCTGTGTCCTGTGGAGGTTGTGCCCTGAGCCCATGGCATGACTGACATGGAAAGGCCAGGGGGCTGTTTCCTGGTTTCACCCTAACCTTGGGGCTGCCCTGTCTTACAGATGGGGAAACTGAGGCCACACAAGGCTGCACTCCACACCTCCACCTTTGTAGCCTTCTCGGGCCTGACGCATGGGCAGAGGGAGGGAAGGGGCTCAGTGGGGACAGACGTGGAGGGCATCAGCCTAGGGGGCCAGTGCTAGGCCACCGTGTGCGCTGCAGCCATGATGTAGACACAGGGGCTGGCGTGGGAAAACTGCAGTGGCCGTGGCCATGCGGTAGAGCTAGATGTGCGTGGACTTTGAAAGGTGGAGGAGTCACACACAGACACACACAGACATCCACTGAGACACACACAAAGACACTCAGAGACATAAAAAGATACACACACACACACACACACACACACACACACACACACACACGGAAAAGCCTGAAGGGCAGCAGGCCGGGAGCAGAATGCCAGCCCGGAGGAAGTGGCCGAAGCAGGTGGAGCTGGCCCGCTTGCGCGGTTCCTCTCCTTGCAGCCACGGAGGATGTGGTTTCCAGCCCTGGAGGCCCGAGATGGAGACGCTGTCCCTGCCTCCTGCCTGCCCGTGTGCTTGATGGGGAGATAAGCCAGGGCTGAGCTCAGAGCGGGCAGCTCTTCCTGCCTTTCCCTGTGGCCTGGGCTGGTCCCCCTGGCACTTTGGGGCCAATGGTGGCACTTCTGTCACTTCTGTGGAATGCATGAGTTAGGAGTGCAGGGATGAATGTGGTGGGAGTGAGCAGAGGGGCCCCGCTAGAGCTGGCGCTCCCTGCTCGGCACTGCATGCTGAGCCCACTATCCTCCTCGGGCTCCCAGAGCACCAGTCACGTTGTCATTCAAAATACCTGACTGGCCTTTCAGAGATCTCATTTATGGTCACTCACAGAACTTCGTAATAAAGACAGTGGTACTTCAGTTCGGGAACGCTTTTGTTTGTGGACAATTTGGTGAGCAACCAGAAGGGTTTGTCAAAATTTTGTTTTGGTTTGTGAACTCCGCACCGAGTGACAAACATGACTGCAGCCATCTTTTCTGGAATCCTGGAACAAATTAAGTTCGTGAGCAAAGGCACCACTGTATTAACTTCATCAATTTTAGTTATCCTTAATCAGACATTATTGTTTATTTTGTGAGTTTTAAAGTAAATATTAATGAAAGTCACATTTTAACATTGTGAGATAGAGATTTTAAAATTAAAATAATACTGAACTATTTTAATGCCCAGAGTCATTAAAGGCACACAATTCGTATGAAATCACCAATGGTTTTTCAATATCTCCACTTCTTTTTCGGCTGTTTTACGGAGTGTGTAGATCTGAGGTGCGCAGCAGGCTCTGTGGCAGCATGCCAGTGCGCTGAGTAGCAACTTTGCTGGGTCTCCACCACCCCACACCCACAGCCCTGCTTCATGCCCTGCACGAGAAACAGCCACAGTGTTGCAAGCCTACAGCTACTCTTAAACACGAAGACTGCTGTGAGCAGTCAGGGGAACCCCGTTCCAGATGGGTTCCTCACACTTCTGTGAATTAATGCATTCTTGAAAGTAAAAAAAATTGGCAGCGGCAAATATACTGTTTTGTAACCACTGCTTCACTCAAAGGAGAATAGTGAACAACAATTAGGGGAAGTTTTGAAAACTACCTTTTGTGATTAGACTCAATTCATATATTTGTATCACTCTTTGTAATGTAACATTTCTCTCTTTTTCTTTCTCTTTCTCTCTCTCCCTTTCTTCCTTTATCTTTCCCTTTCTTTCTTTCCTTCTCTCTCTCTTTCTCTCTCCATTTCTTTCTCTCTCTCTCTTTCTTCGTTCGTTCCTTCCTTCCTCCCTCCCTCCCTCCCTCCCTCCTTTCCTCCCTCCCTCCCTTCCTTCCTCCCTTTCTTTCTTTCCCAGTACTAGGGATTGAACCCAGGGCCTTCACACTAAGCTTCATCCTTATACATTTTTCTATTTTTTGTTCTAAAACAGTTTTGCTCAGTCACCCAGGCTGGGGTCAAACTTGCAGTCCTCCTGCCTCAGCCTACCAGAGTGCTGGGATTACAGGCATGTGCCACCACACCCAGCTGGGTTACTATCTTATTTTAAAGAGGGTACAACCTGTGCATTCCACCCCTAGTGTCCACACCTGGTGGCTACAGCGGAGGCACGTGTGTCCCCTGCCCTGGGGTGGGATTCCCGCCACTCCAAGGTAGGCATCCTGTCTTCCAGTATTTGAGCCCAGCAAGGCTAGAAGACATGTTGGGCAAGAGACCTGTGGACGCTGCACTGTTGCTCAAGGCTGCTGGGCCATGAGGAGTCCCGGGGCCGCTTAGGACACAGTTATTGCAAAGGCTGCCCTGGCAGAGATAAGGACACATTTGAGTAGCTCCTAGCTCGGTGTGCACAGTTCCCTCCTGACCCGAGGGGTCTCAGGGAACAGTGAACCCCCACCCCCTGAGCTCCACAGTGGCCTGAGGGTCTGGCGTCAGCTCCCCAGGGCCAGCCCAAGCCCCATCAGCAGAGCGGGGACCCTGAGAGAAGCTCCTGCTCCAGCACGTTCTGTGTGACTCTGGGAGAATAACAGAGGTGTTGGCCTCCTTGTGTGGACAGCTGTGACCCCACCGTATTTCTCTCACAAAGCTGCAGTAAGGGTCCTCATGCGAGAGCTGGGGGTCTTCTTCCTGTCTTAGGTCCTTTAAATTTCTTTTCTAGGGCTGGGGATCAAACCCAGGGCCTTGGTACCGATTCATGTCCCCAGGCCATTGTGGTTCTTTTATTTTGAAACAGGATCTCATCAAGGTGTTACATTGCCCAGGCTGGGCTGGAACTTGCCATCCTCCTGCTTCAGCGTCCAAGAGTGCAGGGTTACAGGTGAGGCCACCACAACGGCTTATGGGAGCAGTGCGGGAAGCCACCTTGAGTAGACCACACCCACGGCAGAGTGGGGAGTCAGTGGAGGTGAGGACAGGCCTGGGTTAGGGGTAGCAGTTGGCCCGCAAATAGCCCTGAAGGCCAGGGTGCACCCACATCCCCGGCCTAGGGCACTGAGTGCTGCTGAGGAGCAGGCTGAGGGACAGCGCTGACTCCTGGAATAACACTCCCGAAGTCAGGGTCCTCAGAGGGGCATCGTGGAAGGCTCTGACTCAGGGTTAGGAATGCGAGGCCCCTGGTCCCAGCCAAGCCTTCAGACCTTGCTGGCTGCTGGGTTCTCGGCTGGGAAAGGACGGGATCCTCAGACATTCACACTTCTTCATTCCTAAAGCACCCGCTTATCACTTGCTCATCATTTTACAAGAATCAAACCGAATCCAATTTCCCCAAAAGGTCAACACCAAGCCTAACCATTGCATTGGATTCCATTCTTGTCCAATTCGATTTGCAACCAGAATTGTAGAAAGAATTCATTTTGTGAACCGACGTACCACTGTGTATTATTGGGGCAGAGCATGGTGGTGTAAGCCTGTGATCCCAGCACTCTGGGAGGCTGAGGCAGGAGGATGGCAAGTTCCAGCCCAGCATGGACAATTCAGCAAGACCCTGTCTCAAAATAAAAATCAAAAATTAAAATGGACCGGGGGCACAGCTCTGTGAAGGCCCTGGGTTCAATCCCTAGTATGGAAAAAAAAAAAAAGATGGTATTGTGACCAAATAAAGATCTGGCTTCACATATTTACTTCCCCCTGGTAAGGAAACTACCTTAAATTTCTGTCCTATAGCCTTTCTAAGACTCTGTAAAAATGTTTGAAAATATTTAGTTCCTGAAAATTAGGTACCAATGCTTTTAGAGGACAGTATCTTCGGAGAAATTGAGTCAAGTCATGGGCCTATGTGGAGAAGGAGCCCAGCTGTAGTTACAAGGCTGGAGCCCAGGTTTGGAGCCTCACAGAGTGGCCTGCCATTGCTCGGGGAGAGTCTGTTTCTGACCAAACAGGAGAGTCCTGCAGGGTCGCTGGGGGCCTTGTTCCATCTGCTGTTGTCCAACGGGCCTCGGGACAGGTAGAGCCCTTTGTGGAAATAAAGAGGGTCGCTAGGCCCACCCATAATCCCAGCCATCCGGGAGGCTGAGGCAGGAGAATCATACAAATGAGCCCAGCCTGGGCAACTTAGTGATTTAGTAAGATTCTGTTCCCAAATAAAAAAGGATACAAGAGGGCTGGGAATGTCTTTCAATGCAAAGGCCCGGGATTCAATCCCCAGTACTGCAAAGGGTCGGGGCAGCTTTGTCTAGAACAACATGGCCAAGATAGAGAAAGCCCAGGGGAGACTGAGCACACCCGGGCTGGGCGGGCGCAGGTCTGTGATGAGAACTGGGGTGACGGCCTGCTACCACTGGCTTGGGACTGTGGAGCCAGGAGAGGCTCCTGACTCTGCTGCTGCCCCTGCTCGTCCCTCTGCTGGCTGAGGAGGTCAACTTGCTCCACTGTCACCCCACGTCCACCTGTCCTGGCAGCCCTGCCTAGCCCCCCTCTGAGCCCTCCACCTTGGACACAGGGAGCAGCAGTTGGTTCTGTGGGTCGTGTCCACTCAGCCCTGTCCCTGCCCTGCCTAGGGCCTCCTGGCTGACTGTCTCCTCGGCCCAAGGCTGCTCCTTGCATTCAGATCTTACCAAACCAAAGAATTGCTACCAGATGAGCGTGTGCACGCCTGTAATCCCAACACTGAGACTGAGGCAGGAGCATTGCCCATTCCAGCCCAGCCTGAGCAACTTCGAGACCAGGGAGACACAGGGGGAGAGGAGAGCTTGGACTCTGTGTGTGGCCTCAGGACACCTTCTGTCCCAGGTTCGTGCTTCCGTCCCTGACTCCCCTCCCTGGGGGCCAAGGGTGCTGTGGCCTCGCAGGAGGAACCCGGGTCCCAGAAACCTCCCAGCCACCCGCACCCCAAACTTCACCCCCACATGCCTCAATGACCTCAGAGGCTTCCACAACAGCCCACATGGGCCTGGGGGCCGCGGGTTCCCCTGCCTGGATGGCTTTGCCTTCCTTCTGGTAGGCAACAGTGAGTCGTACGCACCTTCAAAACACGACTCAAATGCCACCTCGGCTTTGAGCTGTCCACCTCTTCCTGGACATTGCCTTGCTCAGTGTACCAGGCGCCCGGGCTGGGGCTGGGAGGCAGGCGGGACTGGTTGCATCCTAGGGGACAGGTCCCTGTGCACCCAGTGAGGCTCAGGCCTGCAGGCTCTGGGAAAAGGTGCTTCCATCCCGGGCCTGGGCCTGTGACTCTGCCCGAGGACAGCTTTGGACCTGGAGGTGGTGGGAGCACCCCGAGGGTCATTCAGCAGCACGGGACCTCATTGTCCACCCAGGGTAAGACTGGAGCAAGAACCCGGTCACTGGGCCACCTGGTGGTCATGTACCCTCTTTGCACGTGGGGCTCAAAGCAGCTCCAGTAATTCTGCAACGTTGCTCTTCACGCTTGGGGGATGCAAGCTCCAGTTTCCCTCCACTCACAGGGCAAGCAGAAGTAATTTAGCAGGAGAGGGGAAGGATTTCCGGCCCATGATTTTTCTCTCATGATTTCCCCCCCCCCAGCCCAGATAGGCGCTGCCCCACTGCCACCACCAGCAGCTCGTGGTTGGTCGCAGCCTCTCTGAGAGCAGCTGAGACCTTCTCGGGATCCCACACAGCTCCCAGGCTCCCCTCTGCCATCAGAGCTGCACAGGGGAGCACGCAGCCAGGCTGGCTTCACTGGGTCTGGGAAGGCCTCTTGCCCCTTGCTCTGCCCTCGGGATCTGCAGTAGCCTGGGGCTGTTACGGGCAGGGTGCCAGTGTCTGGACCCCGGGCAGCATCTCCTCATGGCTCTCACTCCAGAAGGCGGTGACTGTCCTCCTGCTGTTGGACCCCAAGACAGCGGCATCAGGCCTCGAAGGCAGGGACTAAGTTCCCCCATGGCCAGATCGACCGTCTGGAGTGCCAACGTCAGGAAGCCCCAGCTCCTCTGTCCCACTTCAGGTGTCTGGATGCATCGTCCCCAGGTGACACTCATGCTGGGAATGGTAGCTTTCAACTCGTCCTTCTCAGCTGACCATGGCCTGATGGAGTGAGCACCCCTGATACCAGCAGGAGCTGCTGGGCCACACACGCCCTCCATATTTCCTCTGCCTCTGGATGATAGTACGGTTTGTGGGGGACCAGGTCTGTGCTTTGGGGGTTCTGCGGGCAGATGGAGTCCATTTATCCCAGTTTTTGCCTCACCTTCCTGGGAGAAAATCAGGAGATGCTCTTGGAACAGGGTGAGGTCACTAAGGTGCCAGGTTGAAGATGTGAGGGAGGAAGGACACATGGAAGCACTCATGAGGGAGGTGAGGTCTGCTCTTGGGACCTACTTTGCCATCCAAAGACTCAAAGGATATCTCTGTGCTGCAAGGTTCTTCCATCCACCCACCTACCCATCTATCCACACCCATTCACCCATCCATCCATTCATTCATCCATCCCTTCATTTATCCATCCATCCATCCACCCATCTATCCATCCACCCATCCATCCATTTGCTTATGCAACAGATTCTCATGGAGAGTCTGCCACCAAGGACTACCCTGGAGCTGTGGACAGGATGTGGAGAGGAAACAACCTCCAGCTCTCCTGTTAGAGTGTAGCACACTCTGGGAGAGATGAAGCTAATAAAGATATCACCTAAATGATGACACAATCACCAGCAAGACTGTGACTGGATCCTGTCTGCCCAACATAGCTCTCAGCCGTGCCACTTGTTAGCTGGATGAGCTTAGGCCAATTGCTGATGCTGACTAAGCCTCAGTTCTCCATTCTATCTGAAGATTTCCCACACCTACAAGGGTGGCTGCTATCACAGAAACAGAAAATAACAGGTGTTGGCGAGGACATGGGGACACAAGGACTCTGTCTCGCTAGAGAGAATGTAAAATGTGGCTCTGCTGTAGCAAAGAGCATGGTAGCTCCACAAACAAACTAAACATAGACTTGCTATGTGATTCCACAAGTCACATGCTGGTATGTGCCCCAAAGAACTGAAAAGGGACTCTTAAAGAGATATTTGTGCACAGGAATGTTCCTGTGCATGAAACAGTATTCACAACAGCCCCAAAGTGTAAACTCCCCAAATATCAGTCACTATGACTGCATAAACAGAATTTGGCAAATCTACACAATGGAATACTATTTGGCGCCAAACAGGAAAGAAATCCTGACACGTGGTACAATGTGAGTGAAGCTTGCAGACACTGTGTGAAGTGAAACAATCCAATCGCCAAAGGATAAATGCCGTAAGAGTCCCCCATATGCATTGCCTACCGTAGTGAAATCCACAGAGATAGAAAGGAGAGCAGTGGCTATGAAAGATCTGAAATAGATGAGATGAAACAGAACAAGGAATTTGTGCGCAATGAGAATGGTTTCAGAGAAGCCCAGGGAAGGCTGGTGCTGCAGGCTGCAGGGTGATATGTCTGTGTCAGATGCCACAGAAGCCTACACTCAGAAGGAGCTAAAACCAAGCTCTTAGTTATGTGCCTGGCCACAGTTGCACTGTTCTCTATGAAGACGCCCTTGTGGAGCCCTGACATTTCTCCTGTTGCATTTCTACCTTAGGTTCAGAGCAAAGCTGGCAGCCACGCTGGGCAGTCCTGGGGCTGTCACCCTGCTGCTGGCAGCGTGGGTCCCAGCTGCGGGGGGCAGGTCTACCACTCTGCTCCACACAGGTGGAGACCCTCTCGCCGACAGTGGGTTTGTGCGCACTCCTGACTGTTTCCCCGCATGCTCCAGACTCACCCTTTTCTGTCATTCTTGGTTTACTGGATGAATTTTCCTCCTGTGTTGCTTTGACCCAAAATCAGCAAGCACACTGGAGAGGAGGGGCCCAGAGCAGTGCCAGGGCCCTGATCCTATGTGAACCACAGCCCACCTTGCTTTGGAAAGTGTGAGAGCTGCAGAAGGCCGACACGGACGCGCTTGGGAAGTGTGGAGCTGCTCTGTGACGTCATGTCTGGGGCCGCGGGGAGTGAACCGAGCCTCTGAGCCGTCAGGTGAGCTCCGCACCTGGCTCCATCCTACACATAGAGGCAGCTCCTGAGATGCTCAGAACCCTCGAGACCCACCACGCAGCATTTGTGGCACCATTCATTACTGGGGCAGAGGTGAGCACACTTCCTGAGAAGGTTTCTGGAGGCAGCTGCATCTTCTTCCTCCTGGCAGGGCTGTCTGAAGGCTGGGCTGGACAGCCCCAAGGACCCTGACCGTGCTGCTCTTGCCGCTCCCTCTCCCTCCCTGAGAGGGGTATTGTGGGATCAGCAGCAAAAAGCGATGGCGTGGCAGTCCCAGGGTGACATTCCACCAGATGCACCTGCTATTTTTAGTTGTGTTTGGGTCCTGGTCTCTCTTCCTTTCCTCCTTCCCCTTCCCCCTTCCCTCCAGCCTGCTTCCTCTCTTCCTCTTCTTTAGGTCTCCCTGTCTGTCTCTCTCCTAGTATGCACACTTATGTGTGTATGAGTGAGTGTGTGTGTGTGTGCACACCTTTCTTTCTCCCTCCCAGGGAAGCAAACAGCAAGCAGCCTTGAGAGCCGTCCAGTGGTCTGAATCCTTTTGCCAGCAGTGACACATATGGAAGTGATGCTTCCACCTCTGCCCAGGGTTGCAGCCCTGGCCAAGGGCTCCTCCACCTCCTTTTAGCTGTTAAGCATGGGTAATTTGTCACATAGCAGCAGGTGACAAGGGCACATGCCTGCAGTGGTTTTCAGAAGAGTTCGTGCACCAACTTCACGGAGTGGCCAGGGGTGTGGTCCTCCCCACCGAGAACCCAGGCCCCACTCAGTAGTCAGGAGGCACCCAGAGATCTTTGGCATGGTGAGGGCTCTGGGCACCGTGCCCACCCACAATGGCCTCCCACTTTGGGACCAGAGCTCTGTAACCACGTAAGTCTGTCTCAGTCTGGCCCGTGAAGATGGGGCGATCAGCCCAGGAGCCACCCAGAAGTGAGCACAACTTCTAGCCCTGCTTTCTGGGCTCCGAGGCTCAGCTGTAAATGGGAAATGAGTAAGAACCTTGCAGGATCATTGTGATCATTGAGCAAGAGGGTGGAGTCAAGGTGGGTGAGGGGAGTGAGGCAATGATCTACACCAAAACCTTGTGGCACAGAGCTGCAGGGAGGTACCACTCCTTGGGATTGTGTGCTATATTCCCAACTTTTCTTATTGATTTATTTATTTTATTTTGAGACAGGATTCTGTTAAATTATGAAGTTTTCCAGGCTGGGCTTGAAATGGTGATCCTCCTGCCTCAGCCTCCTAGAGTGCTGGGACTACAGGTGTGCACCATCATGCCCAGCTGCATTGCCAACTATTATCAAGCAAGTTGTAGCCCATTCCAGATTCTGAAAGTGGGAAAACAGACCCCAGGGCTTATGGGAGAGCCATAGTCACGTTGCCAGAGGACGCACACCACACTAGAAGGAATCTGTGTGCATACTTTGCTGGGGAGCACGAAAGCACCCAACAAATCTCCACATGGTTCCACTCCTTCTGGGTCACTAAAGTGACTGCTTAGGATGAAATTCTGCAATCCAAAGGACCGGGTCTGGTTCCAGCTCTGCAGTATTACTATGCCTGTGATCTCCAGAGCTGCTTTGCTTCTCAAAATTTTACTCTCTTTACCTGGAAGGCATCCCTGTGCCACTCTCAGTGGATGCCACTGCCTTCAGCTCTTCCATTTCCAAGATGGAGGAAGAAGAGATGGAGATGGATGAGGAACCCGCCCCCCCAGGAGGCCCTGGCCAGCTTTCCGGAGAAGCTGAGCCTTGCTAGACAGCTGCCCAGTATCACAGGGCCTCTGGCCACCCAGGATCACTTGTGCCTCCCCACCTGGCCCTGGATGTGGATTCTGATCCTTGAGAGAAACAGCATGGCATCAGCCAGCAGGTGGCACGGAGCAGGGCCCAGCGTGGGAGCATCTGCCCTGGCCTGAGTGTGATGGCCCCCTCTGCCACACTCACTGGGCCCCTCTCAGCTCCTCTCCCCCCCCCCACCTGCTCTGTTCCTTTGAGGGGAGGTTCTCCCCTCCCCCACCTGGCCAGCTTCCCATCTAACTCCCCCCCTGGTTGATGCCCACTGTCCATCTCAGGCCCCTCCCTGGGGGGCTGGCTGACCCTGGTGGTAAACCCAGTCAATGCAGCACACACTTGCATGGCAGAGCCAAGAATGGCAGAAAAGGGTGAGTCTGGAGCATGCAGGGAAACAGTCAGGAGTACGCACAAACCCACTGTCGGCGGGAGGGTCTGGAGCAGAGCAGTGGACCTGCCACCCACAGCTGGGACCCACGCTGCCAGCAGCAGGGTGACAGCCCCAGGACTGCCCAGCGTGGCTGCCAGCTTTGCTCTGAACCTAAGGTAGAAATGCAACAGGAGAAATGTCAGGGCTCCACAAGGGCGTCTTCATAGAGAACAGTGCAACTGTGGCCAGGCACATAACTAAGAGCTTGGTTTTAGCTCCTTCTGAGTGTAGGCTTCTGTGGCATCTGACACAGACATATCACCCTGCAGCCTGCAGCACCAGCCTTCCCTGGGCTTCTCTGAAACCATTCTCATTGCGCACAAATTCCTTGTTCTGTTTCATCTCATCTATTTCAGATCTTTCATAGCCACTGCTCTCCTTTCTATCTCTGTGGATTTCACTACGGTAGGCAATGCATATGGGGGACTCTTACGGCATTTATCCTTTGGCGATTGGATTGTTTCACTTCACACAGTGTCTGCAAGCTTCACTCACATTGTACCACGTGTCAGGATTTCTTTCCTGTTTGGCGCCAAATAGTATTCCATTGTGTAGATTTGCCAAATTCTGTTTATGCAGTCATAGTGACTGATATTTGGGGAGTTTACACTTTGGGGCTGTTGTGAATACTGTTTCATGCACAGGAACATTCCTGTGCACAAATATCTCTTTAAGAGTCCCTTTTCAGTTCTTTGGGGCACATACCAGCATGTGACTTGTGGAATCACATAGCAAGTCTATGTTTAGTTTGTTTGTGGAGCTACCATGCTCTTTGCTACAGCAGAGCCACATTTTACATTCTCTCTAGCGAGACAGAGTCCTCGTGTCCCCATGTCCTCGCCAACACCTGTTATTTTCTGTTTCTGTGATAGCAGCCACCCTTGTAGGTGTGGGAAATCTTCAGATAGAATGGAGAACTGAGGCTTGGTCAGCATCAGCAATTGGCCTAAGCTCATCCAGCTAACAAGTGGCACGGCTGAGAGCTATGTTGGGCAGACAGGATCCATGGTGCTGGATGGAAAGCTTTTCTCTCCAGGGAAACGGTGCACAACCACAGGCTGAAGGAGGCCCTTGCAATTGCATCACATGACTCATTGTGATTTCAGCTGCTGGAGCTCACCCTGCATAGGGATGAAGCAAAGGATATGAAATAGTTCCATCCGCCATCGGCTTAGTTACAAACAAGTCGATAACCGGGAACAGAAAAAGTCAGAATAACTCCTGCCCTTTGGTGCAAATGCCAAGGCACTCAAATGTGGATAATTTTGGAAGCCAACTGAAGAGCTGAATTATTGCTTGTCTCAATGCTTCCTGCTTTCGGTTGAGCCTGGAAGTGGAAGTGCCTGGCCCTGCCAGGAAGTCTCCTCTCGTGGTTTTACTGGTCAGGGCTAATTTAGGAAGTGCTGGAAATCTCGCAGAAACCCCTTGGGAAATTTTTACCTTGCTTCCCTGCATAAAATGTTCCACTCAGTTACAAAACCTCAGAGCTGACATCTGGGGTCCCTCTGGCTGATCTGGGGTGAACCTTGTGTCTGTTCCCAGTGTGGGTCTGTGTCAGGTGTCACAGTGTGGCAGCATAGGCTTCTTGGGGAATGGGAGAGGTGGCTGGGGCCGATGCCCACTGTGGAAAGACTGCATCTCTGCCAGAGGAGTTGGGGCTCATGGTGGCTCAGTGACCTGGAATGCTAGCTGGTAAGGAGGAGTCGTTAATCAAACCCATCGGTCGCCTCAGGTCACCCTTTTATCATCACCCCTTTCCTCCATTTCAGAGGGTTCAGAAATAATTTTTTCTTGGTCTGAGGAGAAAACTCAGTGATAGAGCACATGCCTCGCATGCAAGAGGTGTCCCACATCCAAAAAACAAAAGATGGGTTATAATTCCTTTCTTGACGGAGACTTGAGGATTTATTGTAAGTCATGAAAACCCGAGTTAAGCACACGTGTGGCCTGAAGCCCATGCTCAGGCATCCTGAGTCTCTCTCCTGACCCTGCCACCTGTAGCCCACCAGCTCCTCATGGACCCAGGACCCAGGATGGACCCCTACGTCTTCCCTCTGGCCCCACTCTGTTCCCTCCACCTGCGATGCCCTGCTGCTCTCTGCACTTGACCAGGTCCTGTCCTCAGAAGAGAGGAGAGGCCGGGTCCCCACAGCACATGGCCAACCACCTCCCTGCTGGCTCCCCACAAGTCTTGTTTCTCTCCCAGATGCCATGCAGGAGAAATGCTGGCCAGGACAGACACACCTGGAAATCCCTCAGAGGATGACAAGAGGCAGGGGACACAAGAAGGACACAGGCTCTGTGCAAGTCAAGAGGAAAGAGAGGTGTGAACTTGCATTTGAAGCTGACTCTGATCTAGAAATTAAGATTTGGATGGTGGAGATTAGGAGCTGAGGAAGAGTGCAGAGAAGGTAAGGGACAGTCTTGTGGTGGGACAGATGTCAGTGTCAGGCTAGGCATGTACACTGGATCCAAATAGAGTTCCTTCATAAGACAAGTTAAAGTCCACCATTACTTACTGACTTATTTAATAACTATCTTTAGGTATTTGCTAACTGAATTCCTGGCCTCATAGAGCAGGTAGTTAAGAAGAAATATCAGAATCAAGTCCATGATCTTCTCACTTAACATCTATTTTGCAAAGATGCCTAACAATTAATAGATTTGAGGAAGTGGACTAATCCTTTCATCCGCAAAACAGAGGTCCTATAAACAGAGTTTTACGGGTAACGACATTTTCGTCACATTTTCTCGGTGGTGCTTACTCTTTAAGGGTGAAAGATGAAGAGGTAAAATTCTAGTGCATGTTTTTCCTCCTTAAAATCAATTTTAAGAAACAAGAGCTGTGTGTCCATGAAAGATTAATCTGATTCAATTCCTTTGAAAAATTAAGAAGGGAAAATCTTTTAATCACTCTGGTATTATTCTTTATCATGAAGATAGAAGTGCAATGCAGTGTCTTGATTTTTTTTTCTGCTTTTCAAATATGTTCTTAGCAACTTGGAAATTATATGTCATGTTTTCAAACTCAATTTAAATATCTAGTGGCATTCTGTGCTATTAAAGGAAGCTAGAATCAAAGCATTGCTTTCCCCTGGAGAAGTTGGGTTCAGCCTGGTGGTTCCTCAGGCCTCGGTCACAGTGAAGAAGGGCAGCTTCACACTCCCACCTGGTGGACGGCAACTTGCCAGGGTTGGCAGATGGCAGCCGCCGAGTCAGGGAGAGGCCTGATCCTGTGTCTCACACACACACACACACACACACACACACACACACACTGTTCCTGGAGCTTCCTAGATCTCCCCAGTGGGAGGGAGTGATGTCTTCTTGTCCCCTTCCAGGCTAGGAGTCCTGGCCCTCACCTCACTGGGTCAAGAGCTCTGGGTGCTGGAGCTATTTGTAGAGATCGATGTGTTTCTGGAGGTCCAAGTCAGTTGCCAAAGTAAATTCTTCCTCTGTTCTTGATGATGAAGAGTTTGATGTGTTTTTAGTAATTGCTTTAAACAAATATAATCTGCAGCCAGTCGTGGAGAGAGAGCTCCACTTTTCTCGAAGCAGCATGCATTTCTGCACTGGTGACAGCAACCCTAAGCCGCCAACTTCCCCACCATGGCTCCGAGGCTGGGACAGATCCTGAGAGTTGAGGAGGGTGGGGTCACCAAGGCAGCAGCCTGGCTGGAATCATGGAGGGTGGGAGCTGGGGGCTAAGGAGGAGGCGACACGGAGGACCAGATGGCAGCTGTGTGTGCCCTCCTGTGCTAGCCGTGCCCCTGAAGAGGCGCTGTGCTCTGAACCTCCCAGGGATGAGCTGCACTGGAGATCTCACGAGGAGCAGCCTGAGCTCTCCAGCACCCCCAGGGTGACAAGAGCTGACCATGCATCAGGACCTAAGGGACAGAGCTGCCCAAGCTCCAGGAGGATGGGCTGGGCAAAGCTGGTGCAGAAGACTGGGAAGGCCAGGGAGTGGTGAGGCTGCACATGCAAGGAGACTTGGAAATATGCTGAATGTTTAAATAAAAATTTTAAAGTTTATTGCAGTCCAGGACACATTGCCAGTAACTTACCTCAAAATACTTCCCCTCACTTCAAACGCATGTGTCCTGTTGGTCCTGCTGCTTTCTGAAGCCGCTCTAGAGTCCTCTTTCCTGAGTGTCTTTTTGACATGTGATAAAAAATATGAAGAGCTCTGCTGCTGAGCACCATTCAGTGCAAAGGCGGCTCCTAAAAGCCCAATCCTGTGTCCTCGTCCACCTTACTCACCAGACCTGGGACTGTGTGACTCTGACTCTTCCCCAAGTCACCATGAAAAGGAGAAAGGGACCATGAAAAGGGTCATGAAAGGGAGAAGTTTTGCATCAACTGAGGACATCAAGGCAGCCACAACAGTGTAAATAGAGACTAGGGCAGGAGGACTCCAAAGCTGCTGCAGAAAGTGGTAAGGACGATAGGATAAGTGTGCCTGAAGAGGGAGAACTTTGAGGGGGGATTCATGGCAATGTGTCCTTTGCTGTAATAATTTTTTATTTAAACACACTGTTATTCAACCGTACTTCATATTCTCATTGTTTCTATGAATTTCTAGAGGAAATTCAGATTGTCCTATGTCAGACTTCAAGGCCTCCCAAGCCTGCGGGTGATTGTTTATATGTAATACCAGTGCAGGAGCATGTTGCGTGCAGATCAAGGGGACCCACAAGCCACAGAGCCCCAAGCCTGGGCAGTGAGCAGAGCACATGAGGGCAGCAGGAGATAGGAAGAGGATGACTGTGACAGTCAGGGGAGAGTGGACCACATGTTTAAAGGTTCACTCTATGGCCTTGACAGACCGGCATTTCCACCTAAATAGGTCATTAAGGCCTCATCTAGAATGCTGTGTTCATGTCTTTATGCAGTGTCACACAGGTTCTGGATGTCAGGTCAGTGTGGTTCTCAGAGCCAGTCTAGATATTGCTGGGAAGGCAGTTTTTCAACAAGATTCACTCTTAACTCTTTAGACTCAGGAAAGTGGTTGCGGTCGGCCTCGTCCTATCAGTGGAAGCCCTGAGAGAGAAGACTGAGGTGCCCAAGAAAGGGAGGGATTAGTCAGACTCCAGCTGCAACCTCACCTCTTCCCAGGTCCCCCACTGTTGCCGGGCGCCTGATGCTTTCCTGGGTCTCACCCTGGTGCACGTGACGGAGCCTCTGTCAACTTGTGTTTTGTTTCTTCTCTGCTTCTGTGTGTAGCCCTTCTGTGTCCCTGGCCTGGCCCTGTATGTCAAGGGCAGAGATTGGGCAATGCAGGCCAAGCCCCGGGCCAGAAGCGAGGACTTGGAGTCTGCACAATGGAGTCCCTGGAGGTCAGGTGGTCACCGTGAAGAGGTCATTGCGGTAAAACGAAGCCATTGGTGTGGGCCCCAATCCAACTTGACTCGTGTCCTTAGGAGAAGAGTTCAGGGCACAGACAGGTGTGATCAATCCATGGCAAATGCTGACATTTAAAAAGTTTATCACAATAAAAGACACATTGCCATCGACCCCTTCAAGATCCTCCCCTTGCTTCAAGCATTTTTATCCCATCATTCTTGCTGCTTTCTGAAGCCACTCGAGTCGTCTTTTCTGAGTGTCTCTATGAGTTGTGATCAGGAATACAGTGAATGCCACTGCTCAGCACCATCCAATGGAAATGCAGGCTCCTTAAACCATGACTCTGTGTCCGCATCCACTTTATTCACCAGATCTGGCACCGTGCGACTTCTGGCTCTACTCCACAGTCACAGTGACCATGAAAGGGAAACATTTTTAATCCATTCAGGACATTGAGGCAGCCAGGACAGTGCAACTAAAGACTCTCAGGAAAGAGGACCCCAGAGGTGCTACAGGAAGTGGTGAGGACGAGGGGATGAGTGTGTTCAAAGCGAGGGAGATTCATGGCAATGTGTCTTGTACTGCAATAAAAATTTTTTTAAATGTTCTCCATAGTTTTCATTCACACCTCAGAGAAGGCCATGTGAGTGCACAGGGAGAAGACAACCCACGCACCGCAGAGCGGCCTCCAGAGGACTCGGCTGGCCCATGCCCGAGCTGGACCTTCAGCTCCACACTGTGGCACTGTGGGAAGATGGAGGTCTGTGGGCAGCCACTGAGTCAGGTCCACGAGTCTTCGTTGTGGGGCCCACGAACCAGTGTGACAGCCACAGAACACTACTTGTCCCTTCGCACCCCTCTTTGTGCTGCCGTCTATTTTCCTGTTCAGGCACAGATATCAGCACCCAACAATTTAGGATCTATGTCTTTAAAGAAAAACAATCCCCCTTGGTCCCCCATCCCTACTCCGTCTTGGCCCATTTGTCTTCTAGTGGACATGCAAAGCGCTTGCAGGGGTGGCCTGGGCACCAGCAGAGCCAGCGGCACTCTGTGCCCAAGCTTGCACTCAGGCTCCCAGCCCTGCCGGGCTCTCAGGAGGGCTTTGAGGATGCCACCCCGACCCAAAGGTCAGGTGATGATCTCACCTCATTCCACCTCTTTCCAGCTTTCAAGCCTTGTTTTTCTTTTTCCAGTGCTAGGGGTTGAACCCAGGACCTTTGCACTGAGCTACTTTTTATTTCTTATTTCAAGACAAGCTCTCAGTGCATCACTAGGTTGCCCAGGCTGGCCTTGAACTCGTAATCCTCCTGCCTCAGCCTCACAGAGTTCTGTGGTTAAAAGCCTGAACCACCACACCAGGCTACCATTCTCTTCTGAAAATTATGTACTGCCAGGCCTGTGGTGTGGGGCCCCATGGTTTTCCTCCTAGTTTCCTTCTTGGTCTTTTCTGCTGGTGTCCCCATTCTGCAGAGCCTTGGGCCCTGAGCTTGGTCCTCTCTCTTCCTTACCCTGTACCTCGTCTAGAACCATGGATCCGAATGTCACCTTTGTGCTCCTGCCCCAATTCTGTTTCTCTCCCGGACAATCCCAACCCTGCCAGCCCCACCCGGCATCTCTTCGTGCAGCTCTTGCGGGCTTTTCCACCACCCGCCAGTGAAAGAAGCCCTCAGCCCCTCCAGCCTCAAGAAACTGATCACCCAGGTGTTCAGGAGACTTCTCCTTCTCCTACCTGCACATTTTAGTTTTTAACAGCTTAGTGAGAAACAACTTCATGCTGCAAAATGCACACATTTAAATTGTATAATTCGATATCTTACAATATATCCACAGAGCTATATAGCCATCACTCTGATCTCTGGTGGAAATGTTTTCACTCGCCGCTGGTCTCCAGCCCTCCACCTCTGCACCCAACAATCCACTTTGTACCTTTCCCGTGTCTGTGCCACACCTTGTCATGCATGGAGTCACTCACAGCAGACCTCTGCCTCTGGCTTTTCATGAGGTGAGGATTTGAGGCTCACGTGTGCTCAGCAGGGCCTTGGTGCTTTATTCCTTTTCCTGCCACAGAATACCCATGGCACGGACGCAGCAACTGTGGCTAGTGTGTTCCCCAGTTGGCCAGCATGAGGATTATGTTCCTCATTATGAAAACTGCTCCCACGAGCCTTCCGTGGGAGGTTTTGTGGGCTGAGAGTTTTCATTTCTCTGGGCTTTGTACCTCGGAGTGGAATTTCAGGGCTTGATAACTGGGGGACAGCCCGGCTACTGTTCACAGCGGCTTCCCCACCTTGCACGCTGCAAGGAGCATGAGAGGTTCCCTCGTCTCTCCCTGCTGCCCACGAACCTGTCTCTTGGATCACAGGTGTGCTTCCAGTGACCCACTTGATAAGGATGACATGGGTCCATGCCCGAGTCATGGAAATATTCATTCCCAGGCAACCATCGGTCCAGCTAGGGTTCCTTCAGATGAGGAAGAAGTCCTTCTGCTGAGCTGATGCTCCGAAGGCCAAGGGAAGGTGTGCTCTGTGCCCCATGCTGACTTAGAGTCTCATACATCAGATGCATTTGAGGTCATACTGATATCAAGAGCCACGCAGTGCAAAATGTGCATGAGAAGCAGAGTGAGCTCACCTTGGGGTCTGGAACCTGAGAGTGGGCTGAGGGCAGGGGCTCAGTGCTGTGGATAAAGCAAGAGGAGAGGCTGCTTCCGGCCCCTTCCCCTAGATCTTGCTTCAGTACCCATCTTCCACGTCAGCACTGACCCCTCTCTGTCCTGCTCTGCACCCCATCTCTCAGCCCGACTTTGTGGGTGACCTCCATCCAACAGATGCAGACAACACCCTTCCCAGTTTCCCCTTGCATGACCATGTTAAACCATCTCATGCTCATTGGCGACCACAGAGTGCTCGTGTCCAAATTCCGTGCTTTGGGTCAACACAGGGAGGGAACTGAATGAACTGCAGAGCTGGTGGGAAGTTGTCTCCACTAGCGGTCTGCAGGGTGGAGCGAGGGCTGGGGATGTGCTTGGGAAGATAGGGTGGCATTGGCCAGAGGGTCAAGGACTGGAGACCAGTGAGGAGCCTCTGGCTCCACCCAGATGGAAGTCCCTTAGACCCTCATCAGCCTGGAAGCCATGGGGCGAATGTGAAGTTCAAAGATAGAATCCACTGGACTAGAAGGGGAAGCCCTTCTCTTCCCATGGGTTGGCAGGGTTTAAACAATGTCTGACCATTTTACTTACTTACTTTCACAACAGCTTTGTGAGGCAAAAATGCACCTTGGAAAAGACCCTTTTGGTAAATAAAGAACCAATGAAGCAAAACATTTTACAGTGCAGAGAGATATACAGTAGTTTCCCCTTATCTGTGCTTTCACTTTCCAAAGACTCAGTTGTTCTTGGTTCACAGTGGTCCAAAAATATTAAATGGAAAATTCCAGGAGCAGATTATTCATGTTTTAATTTGCCCACAGTTCTTTGTAGTATGATCAATTCCCATGTGGTCCCACTCAGCCTGTCCAGGATGTGAATCATCTCTCTATCCAGCACCCGCCCTGTATATGGTACCCGCCCGTTAGTCACTCAGTACCAGCCTAAGTTGCCAGATCAACTGCTGTGATACTTCAGTGCCCTACTCCAGTGACTCTTGATTTTCTTAACATTGGCCCCAAAGCACAAGAGTAGCAATGCTAGAAATTCAGCTATGCCAGTGAGAAGCCATTTTTCCCTTTAGTGAAAAGGTGAAACACCTCTACTAATGAAGAAAGAGAAAAACACAGGCTGAGTTGCCAAGACCTACAGTGAGAGCAGGTGTTCTTCTATCCATGACACTGAACATGGCACAAGAAGGCTAGCTGCATGCTTCACGTCTGGAGCTACAGGCAAGGCTGGAAGTGGTAGGTGGAGCTTGGTGGATGAGCAGGAGCATCCCAACCATGAGGGTCCATGACTGGGGCACCACTGTGGCCACTGTGGGTGCCTCAGCTCAGACTGAGGGCAGACTGGCAGGGCATCCCTCTGCTGGGAGAACCCTCTGCCAGCAGAGAGTGAATGAGGGCCACTGGCCAATCGGAGCTGCCCTGTGCCTGCAGGAGGCTCTAAGTGGACCCTCGGACCTGTGAGCTTGGCAGGGACATGCAGACCTTCCTGCTAGTAAAAGAATGTGGGGACTCAGGCAACTAATAAGGTGAAATTGTGCAACTTGTAATGCATGCTGATAAAGCAGGTCGCAGGCAGATATTTATAAAAACTTTTTTACTCTGATGTGTAAGAAGTTTTGCTTCTTCAGATATAGCTAACGGACCATTGTCACTCAGTCTATGGATGACGGAAAGCAAACATTCTTAAGATCTCTATGTTGGGTGAAGACATTCTCTGTGTTCTGGAAGTGTCAAGCAAGCATTAAATAATGTGCCTACTCTCTGCCTGCATCTCTTTTCTGAAATTCGGGGTGTGGATGGTGACAAGAAATCAAATTCCTCCTCCTGTTCGAGTTTCCTGAGCTCCCACTCAGCTACAGGATCCAGTCCGGGCTCCAGGGCTTTGTTCTGAGCCGGTACCGTCTTTCTTGTAGCTGCTATGACCTTTTCTTCTATCAGCAAAGAGAAGGGGAAAGTCTGAAATTCAGGCCCCACATTGATGATCACAGTTTTTATGGTCTGAAATCTAAGCAAAATAGCATTGCCGTTTCCAATCAGGTCGAAAAGACGTGTGAAGTTCAATGAGACGCGAAGCAAGACTCCCTCCCTTCTCACATTACCGACTGCTTGGAAATAGTTTGTCAAATTGTATTTATGGTGAGACAGGTTCAAACAGCCGCTTAGAGTCACCCACCTGGAACTATATTGGAAATGGGAAACGTCAGGAGCAAGAAAATAATAAAGGGTCAATTAAGGCTGGAGGGAAGATAGGAGAAAAGACAGAATCAGAAAGACTGTGTAAAAGAATCAGAGGGTTTTTTAACTACTACTTTAAGTATCAAGGGGAAAAGTGTATATAGAGAAAGTATCCCCAGCAATATATGCAGAAATTAAACTCAGGATGCATAAAGTGACAAATTAGTAATGTTCATCATCAACATCATCATCATGGTGGCCACTTTTCATTGCATGTTTATAAGTTAATAACCTTCATCATCATCATCTTAGAACTTGTTTGCTAAGTGATCCCCTGTCAATAACAGAATGGGTATTTGTGTCTGTATTTTCTAACCCTGAAGCTTGTCACTTCCCTTACACCACGGCTACTAAAGGTGGAGATAAGATTAGAGATGTTTTGGCTTATGTGCTGGTGTCCTGAACCTATGAAGCCCAGGGAAACTGGGAGTGCTTGGGAAGGGGCTGCCATGTCACCTTTGGAGCCAGCCCAGATTGCTGGCAGCAAGTAGGGGGAGAGTAGGCTCCAGGCAGGAAGCAGTCCCGAAGATCAGCAATATCCAATGCAGAAGAGCAGAAAGGGGTGAGGGAACCACCAATGGGGTGTGGGTTCCATCAGTGGAGCCGTCTAAGCAGCAGTGGAATGCTTCACTCATGCCCACAGTAGCTACAGGGGAGGGCATTTGCAGGGTGCTGTCCCCTAACACAGGCAAGTTGGCAAAATAGGTGACTTCCTCATCTGAGACGAGCTGGGGGAGGAAGACCAGGGACCCTTGATGTAATGGGAGCAGAAGGGGTGGAGCCTAAGGCAGCAGAGGTAGAGGAGCTGAAACACCAGGTGTCAGGGACCCCTGCCTGGGGCCTGTTTGCTCCCCACCAAAAGGGCTAGAGCAAGGCAGGGTAGAGTAGGAAGACTCAACTTCTGTCCTCACTACTACTTTATGGTTCCATAACGCAGTCTCTGAAATATAGTGACAGCAGGCAGATTGACAAGAGAAGAGGTACATATGAGGATACTGCAGGAGAAAAGCAAATGCCCCAAAGCCAGGGAGATTTCAGAGAGGAGAGGGGAGCAGGACATGGGACACTTAGGGGAGAAGATTGTATGAAAGACAAGTGGGGTCTTAGAAGGACAGATGGGAATCTGTGACAAAGCCCATCCTGGTTTGAATTCTCATGTCTGTGGGAAGATGTGACTTGCTCTGGTTGCTGAAAGTTCCAGGAAAGGGACAGATGCCAGTAAGGGCCTTCGTAGAAGATCCATCTCGGCCAGCTATGGGAAGCTCAGAGAGTCTCTGCTTGTAGTTTGCTTTCAAGTGGCTTCCGCTCAAATAAACAACATAGGACCGCATCATAGAGTGAGGTGGCACTTCCAGAGTTACAGCATTGAGTTCCCTTCTCCAAGATGGTGATATCCTCCTGGCTCTACACACATCAGATGTAACAGAGATTGCTCAGAAAATCCAAGCATCTTTTCCAATCAGGCCAGAAACACCCTATGGTGCTTGTACAGGGCTTCACAGTTCATAATGCTTGATCACATTTGTGTCCCACTTTACACACATCATTTCACTGGATCCTCACAGAACTCTAGGGGTGATTCATGACCTCAAACTGCAAGTTTCCAAAGAGGACACTGAGGCCCCCAAAAGGACACAACTTTTGAATGAGGCAACACAAATCTGATTTAGATTTAGATATCACAATTTTAGATCCCACCATGTTTCGAGTATCAAGTCTCGGCTTCTTACCTGAGTGCCTGCTACATGTCACACACAGGTACAGCTTTCCAATAGCCCTGACCACATGAAAAGCACTGTCTCTGCCTTAGAATACATAATTCTGAGGCTCCGAGAGGCTTAGCATTGTACTCAGCCAGTGAGTCCTGCTGTAAAGCAATGGCTAGTCCCACCTTACCTTTGGAGAGAGGGCAGTGGAAAACATTTGGGGGAAATTAACTCTCATTTTCAAGGGGGAGTTATTTGGGCAAGTAACAATGGAGTGAGACCATCAGAAACCCTGGCCAGGGCTCTCTCTCCGGTCATACACTGCTGACTTCTGGTTGCATCCTCCCGTGGGAGAGGGCAGAGCAGAGACAGGAAGCGAGCCATCTTGGGGTTCTCTGGGAGGACACTAATCCCATGCATGTGGGTTCCACCCTCATGACCTGGTCACCTCTCAAGTTCTCACCTCTTGCCTCATATCTTCACATCAGGGGCTTCACCATATGAGTTTGGGGGACTCAATCCATGGCACCAAGCATGTGTCCAATTGGAACTTCAGTGAGATGGAACAGTGTCTAAAAGGAGAAATCACTTACTCCAACAGGCATGAATTGTTAGTCAATAGTGGGAAATTAATGGGAGATGAACAGAATGAGGGAGATTGGAAAAACCAATCTATTACCCTAACGGTACTTACACTTAGCAGGAGGTGAATGTGTGCAGAGAGACCAGGCGAGGGGCGGCCGGGCAGGATAGGCCAAGGAGGAATGAAGATGAGGAATCCCACCTGGCTTCCAGGCTGTGGCCCTGTGACCTCAAGGCTGGGTACAGGGTCTTCTAAAGATGGTAACCAACTCTCTCTCTCTCTCTCTCTCTCTCTTCTCTCTCTCTCTCTCTCTCCAGTGGTGGGGATTGAACCCAAGGCCTCACACATGCTAGGCCACCTAGGAATCTTTGAAAGTCTGAGGTCGTTAAGACCTGTTAACGAGTTGTACACAATTTCTTCCAGGAATTTAAACATTTATCTTTCCGCACAGTAGTCTGGAAAGACCTTGTTTACTTCCCCCTTTGGGAAATAATCATTCTCAAAATTGCTACACACTCACAATCAGGCTGTGATGATTTAGCAGCTGATAGTCCTGTTGCTCTTCTAGGACAAGAGACTACAGGAGCAGATATGATTATTATTATGAATCTTTAGAATAGGATCTAAAACTTTTTTTAAAAACCCTCTTATTCAAAATCATGGCATTTGAATAATTTTAAAGCTACCAAACGGAATTTATTTAGGCTAGTTTAAAGGCTAATTGATATCATTTCAATTTCAAATTGAAAGACTACTTATAATGCATTGTCATTCATCTTAATGGGTGTTAATGTTGAAACATAATTGCGACTCTTTGAATAAAAGCATCATTAACCCTGTTATTGCTGATCAATGTACAGCAGTGTTCCAATAAAAATGCTTGTTCAGTAGGATTGGACTATTAGTACTCTCTAGTATCTCCAATCATGGGAATTTTTAGAAGGAAGAAGTGTCATCTGAATACTCTAGCATTTAACCTTTGGCTGTTGAGAAAACAAGGTAATCCAGCCAGTACCTAACTTATTGCCTGGAATTCACTATAAGGACTCAATAAATAGCTCCATGGAGAGTAGACTGTGATAATTGCAGCTGCTCTCCACAAGTTATTATCTTTATTTTCTTATTTCAAGCTTTTTGGGGATTCTCACTGGAAGTAGAATATATATTAAGCTACAGAAAGTGTCTTAGAAAACATTAATTTTGATAATCTTGAGGTATTGCATGTTCTGTCTATGGCGGGCCCTTTACACAATCTTTGTAATACAGTAAATACATGTAAAATAGTTTCACATATGACACCGAGGTTCAAAGATGTTAAAGAGACAGTCACCGTTCATAGGCAAAGTGTCCACTCCACAGCAGAACTGAAATGTCCTCCGCTGCATTGGGTGCTGTCCATGACTCTTGTCACAAGTCATGTGGAGAGGTCTCCTGTGACGAAGGGTCATTTCTCCTTGTGGTCAAAGTTCATGGAGTGCCTGAGACTTCCAGCAAAGAAAAGTGAATCGAGCCTGTATACTGTGTGACACAACCACTGCCCCTTTTCAGTTCCTTTTGCCTCAGGCATCTGCCACCCAGGGAGGCGAAGCCCACCGCTGTGACCATTTCCAGAGCGGATTGTCTCCAGGGCTTCCTTATGGTTGTCCGAATACCACTGATCCCACTCTGCCAGCTCTTGTGAGCAAACCTTGTAAGATGCGCCTGTAGGCCTTACCTTTCCCAGGGTGTGTTTCTGAAGGTCTTGCATGGAGGCAAAGACCTACACGGACTTGAAGCCTAGGTGCCTAGGTGTCCAGGGTGTCTCCCCTGGCCATTGCAATTCATCCAGTCCTGCAGAGCATTGGAGGGCTATGGGCCTTCTGAAGCTCAGCTCTGCTTCACTGGTCATTTTGCCAACATTCACCTAGAGGGTGTTCAGGGCTGGGGCCCTGAGCCCTGGATGGGCACCACGGAAGGAGCCACGTTCTCTCACTAAGCTTGTGGTTTAGTGTACAAATCTAGGTGTAACAAATACCATAGTGCAAGATAATGATGCTTGGCGAACACAGTGTGCTTGATGTTGTGCTGAGCATTTGGGTTGCACAATCATAGTCTTCACAGTGAATCCTGAGAAGGCAGTGCCTCTGCTACTACATTTTATATGGGTGAACCTGCCATATGGAGATGATTCAGCCCTCCGGCGATGAGGCTGGGTGTGCACCTCATCGCCTCTCTGTAGGGGACAAGACTCCCAGCAGCTCGGAGTTCCACATCTGCCTGGTGGACCCAGAGGGAGCTGCCCACATGAGGCAGCCCTCAACTGGCATCTTATGGCTAGAGCAACAGCTGGCCAAGTGGACAGGGAGACATAAAAGTTCTACTGAAATGGCAGTGTGCACCTTGCCTGCAGGAGGCCGAGGTCACTGAGTGCTGTGAGAGCCGCCTGCAGTGTCTCTCAAATTGGGTTCTAGGTGAGGACAGGACAGTGAGGCACCCCGGAAGGGAAGCGGAAGAGCTGAGGGTGGTGCACATATGTCAGCAGGACCTCAGGGCCATGCAGAACTGGAGATCTGGTCCTGTCGGCGATGGGGAACCCTCCAGGAAGGAGGAGCCTCCAGCTGGGCCGAAGGGGTAGATGGGAGGTAAACAGGGGCCAGGGTATGAGACCCCACACAGCTCCTGGAGCCAGCAGCAGCAGGAAGGGTGAGAGGTCATCATGAGTGCAGGGATCAGGGCCTGGGGACATGCAGGGCTGCCTGCGTGGAGGGAGGGATACAGAGTTTCTGGGCACTGTAAGCAGCAGAAACTGGTGAACTTCAGCAAAAGAAGACTGGCTCTGGAGGATGCTGCTTAACTGCAGAGTTGGTCTCTGGCCCCAGGCACAGCCTAAGGGCCCTGGGGTGGTGAGGATGCAGACCGACCTGGTAGTTTCACTAATTGTGAACCGTTTGTCTTCTGACTTAAATGTGCCCCAAAGCCGGCCGCACACCTCTGTGCAGGGCATGGGGAGAAGGTGCTGAGTCTGGGTGGTGGGCGCCCAGCCCTGCGTTCTAGACAGGATCCAGAGGAACTTCACATTTTTGAAGGAAAACAGTCGTCTCCTTTTCCATAAGTGAAGACTACTAAGATTGACTGGACAGAGGTAAATTCATGTCTGTAAACACAAAGAAACTTCAAAAATGAACTCTGCATGGTTTAGACCCAAGTTCGCCTGCAGTGACAGCCAGGCTGGGTGCCACCTGGATAAATGCATGGTTAGGAGTCAACAGAGACAAACCCTGAGCATTACCAGTGGTGTGCTTTTGGGTAAAGTTGATTTAATTCTTTGAATCTCCTTTTCTTTAGAAATCTCTCCAAATACATCTGCTGCAGCCCCTACCGCTTCAGAATCTGCCACAGTGAGTCTGAGGTCTTGTGAGCTCCCCAGGCTGTAGGAGAATCTCCTGGGAGCTTCTCAGAATCTCCTAAGCTCCAGAATTCCCAAAACTTCCACTGGGAATCCTAGACCTAGCAGAGGTTTCTGCATCCTCAGAAATGTCAGCTGATTACAAATGAATGTTCAACAAGCTCATGGTATGTTTCAGGAGGTGTGCAGTGGGGACAGGAGGCCGGCTCAGGCCTGAGGGAGGCTTTCTCTCCAGCACATCAGCCTTCGGAGCACTTATGAACTCACAATGAAAGCTTTGGAGCTACTTGTGATACGTTTCTGAGCATAAACGTGAATTTTGGGCATTCAGCGGCTGCAGCGTGAAGTGTCTGATTCTGCCCCTGCCCTATCTGCCTGGACGCTGACCAGAGCAGAAGTGTGTTTCTGACATTGCCACTCCAAGCAGCTGGAAAAAGGAGAAGTCGTTGTGGTTGCAGGTCAGAAACTGTAGTCTGATTTTGTTCCGATCCGCCGCAGATTCCTGACATGAAGTTGTGATCGAAATACTCGGTGAAGGTTTAAATAAAATCGTTTATTACAGTGAAGGACACATTGCCATTAATGCCACATAAATTCCTCCCCCTTGATTCCAACACACTTCTCCCTTCACTCTGGCCGCTTTCTGCAGCAGCTCTAGTCCTCGTTCCTGAGTGTCTTTCTGAGGTGGGGTAAAAAATACAGTGACTACAGCTGCTGTCACATGCCATTCAGCAAAAAGGCAGGCTCATAAAAACGCTAGTGTGTCCCTATCCACCCATATGCACCAGATCTGGCTCTCTCCTAAGATCAAAATGACCACGAAAAGTAAGCTTCTGAATCAGTTCAGAAACTGAGGCAGCCAGGACAGCAGAACTAAAGACCCTCAGGAAAGAGCACTGCTGAGCTGCTGCAGGAAGTGTCGAGGATGAGAGGATAAGTGTGCTCCAAATGAGGGGGAGTCATGCAATGTCTTTCACTGTAATGACTTCTAAAAATGAAACATTAACCAATTTTTATCACACCTCATGTATAACTGCACTTTTCAGACAATTAGGGAACTTGGTGATGTAGGTTAGATTCAGGCCGGGCTCCAGCAATCCGAAGGTTAACCTGAAGTGCGAGGGTGGTCTGCATTTCCTTGGAAGCAGAAGTGAGGAGCCCATGCTGGGAAGGGCCTGCCTGGGGGAAAGAGGAAGCTGGGGCCTGAGCTCCTGTGGTCAGGTCGGGGAGGCCACAGCAGGAGGCTGGGAAAGAGCAGCCAGGACAGGAGGGATCGCACAGCACAGTGTGCACTGTGAAAACTGGAGAGAATGGGCAGACCGAGTGCTTCTGTGTGGGCTCCTGGATCTACACATCTCTGTAGGGGCCTGGGTGACTGAGGATGGCAGTGCGGCACCTCTCATGCTCTAGCATCCTCCGTGCTGGTCCCCATGTGTTCCCTGCCTGGGGCAGGTGTCCGTAATGTCTGTGGAGAGTGACGCCTGGCTGGTGGAATGAGCAAATACATGGAAGGATCTTCACTATAACAGTGACAAAAGGAAGATCAGTGGCCAAAGTGGATTTGCATAAAGTGGGGACAGATCTAGGCTTGGAGAGGGAGTGGTTCTCACTAAGCACGGGCTGACTCGTAGATAAGAACAAGGGTGTCCGTGTCAACATCCTGGGTTCAAATCCCAGCTCAGCCGCCTGCTGACTGGGAGCCCCTGAGCATGTAACTCAGCCTCTGTACACTTTGGTTTTCTCCAAGTGAAAAGCATAGTGGTGATAGTCCTGCCTATGCACACGTGTGTCTATGTGTGTTAGGGGAATCTGTACAGGTGAGGCGCCTAGGACCACGCCCGGCACATTAAAAAGTCTTGAAATTATTACTCATTAGTTGTAAGAGTAGCTGGACACTTAAGTAACCAAGTCTCAACTTCCTCATCTGTAAGGTCCAGACAGGAATATTGACTCGCAGGATGGCTGTAAGAGAGAAATGGAGGATGTGGGTAGCATCACATCATCTCTGTCCAGTGCCTCCTCACTTTTTAGACCTAGACCTTGTATATCACTGGCATCCTTCTTTCCTTTTTCCTTCTCACCAGTTAAAATTAAAGACCCACCACCTTGGGGGTGTTCGCAAATTGAATTATGTCCCAGACGGTGAATCCCTGAGCAGGTGCTGGGACAGATGACATGCAGGAGTGGGCTGTATGGAGCCTTCGTGGAAGGGCAGCTTCCCTTCTTGTGTTTGGAGTGGTGCTGGTTCTCCCACCTCTGCTCGGATACCCTCACCTCCTCAGGAGTAGAAGCATCCGGTGGAAATGGCCAAGCTCACAGACACCCCAAACAAGGCGAGGCCGACCAGGCGGCTCACGACCACCACAGCCCCCGGCTTCCGCAGTGGAGGGACAGGGGAATTCTAAGTGGGGACCCTTGGGCAATCCCCCAGCTCTTACCCAAACGGTCACAGGGCCTGCCGCGGGCACAGGACAGTGCTGGCTTCTCCTCAGAGGAAATGTGACCGGGGAGAGGCACTGGACGACGGGAACTTCTGGGCTGGCTGTGTCCAGAAATTTCCTGTTGAGTGTTTCACTTCATGTTTAGGAAAGGATTGAGGAACTCCTGGGAATCCAGTTCACAAAGGCTTAGAATGAAATGGAAATGCTGCTCCCATGTCTGGCACTCAGGGCCTCCTGGATGCCTGGCTGAACAGGGTGTGGTGGGAACTGGGGCTTGCCTCCTGCCTAGGTCCCCCAGCTTTCTGGCAATCCTGGGAATATTCTTGGCACTGTTCTTCTCCCTCCAGGTTAAAACACTAGAAGTGGTCGTCTCTTCATGCACACGCACACACACACACACACACACACACACGCACACACACACAGAGCTGTGTCTTTGCAAAACTAACTAGAAATCACCACCCTGGCTCCCTCCAAAATGCTTTCTGTTCCTTGTAGCCTTTATAACAAGAACCTTGTGCCAGGTGAGGCCAATAGAAATTAGAAAAATAAAACAGCAAAATGGGCCAGACCAATTAATATAACACCTTAAAGCAGGCAGAAAAGAATACCTATCTTTCAAAGAGGGCATCATCACCTTCCCACCACTCTGAAGATTTTTAAAGAGCAGTTTTTGGAAGATCAAAGTGGAGTCTTTCTTTCCATTTCATGGATCCTTAACCCATATTTAATGCAGAGTCTGGATTTTAGACACAGCAAGTGTGCTTGTAATTATTTCAAACAGTTAAAAAAAGCTAGTTAATGATGTTCAACATAAGTAATCATGTTAAATAGTAAAATTTAATTTCTTAAAAACTTAAATCCTCATATCTTCTGGAATGTATTGTACTGGAGGTTGCCTGAGTAAATTAAATTCTCTCCTGCACTCTAAAACATCAATTTCCTTATGGTAATTATCTGCTAGATTGGATCTGTCAGAGGCCGGGAAGCAAGCCTGACATTATACCCTCTTTACAAAAAATGATTACAAAAAATTAAGACGAATGAGTAAAATTAAGGCTGTGGATGGTAAGCCTCCATAAAGCTCCCATGGATCCTTCTACATAAGATACCATTGTGGCAAGAAGTAAGCTTTAATGACTAGAGCATAATCAGCCAAAGTCCATTAAAGCGCGGCAGAAGTAACCGATTGCAGAGATAGGGGTGAGAAGTGATTTTCTACCAAGTAGAAGCAATTTATTATACACAAAACACATTTCTAACGGAAGTGTCTGGATGGATGGGGAACTCGGTAAAGGTGACAGGATTTATTTCCTGGAAAGTTTGAAAGAAAAAGGTAATGCGCAAGGTTCGATGTGGGCTTTTTCTTCATCTTTTGGGGCTGCGGGAGGGGATTCGGGTAGAATCGGCCAGGCTCAGCCTCGCCAAGCTGCAGGACCGGGGCACCTGAGTCCCCCGTCTGGATTCCTCAGAAGCTAATTTGGACAGGCGTATCGTTCTTGTCAGTGCTGGGCCTTGGGTGATGGCTATGTGGATAACGGAATTGTTAATCCACCACTGTTAAACCCAGCCGAGTGTGAAGGCACGTAAGAAGTATAATTTCGAGGCTATCAGGGCCAGCGCATTAGAGTAATTAACTCTCAGAGAAGGAAAAGACAGAATCACCACAGAATCAGAATCATGAGGAAAACTGCCACAGCTCCAGGCACAACTCAGGAATGCAAGGCACTGGACTTGGCATTCAAGGCCCCGGCCTGTCCCAACGTGTCTCACAGGCTGTGGGGCAGAAGTTCCCACATTGCTAGGCCCTGTCACTTTCTGCCTGGGGTGTCCTTTCTCCTCTTTGTAGTGACTGAGACTGCTAGGTTAACTACCACTCTCTCTGCAGAGATCTTCCACTCCTGTACATCTCAGGTCCTGATCTGTAAAACAGGATAGCTGAGGGCGTTCCAACCTCCTGAATGCCCTGTGAGGGTTGCAGAGCCCTGGCCAGTGCCGCATGGGGGCAGCTTCGCCTGTCCTCTCTGACAGCTGTGTCCCTCTTGCCCCTCTTCCATAAGCTCACAAGAGCAGGGAATGTTTGGGCTTCCACTGAGTTCCCGGCTGCTCCTACAATGGCTGGCAGACAACAGGTGCTGTGGAAGGGTGGCTGGCCTGGTGACACATGCCTGTAATCCCAGCAGGCCGAGAGGCTGAGGCAGGAGGATCGAGAGTCGATTGATCCTCGGGACTGAAAACAAAATGGTGAAGGAAAAACTGGAATGTTTCTAGTGTTTCAGTGAAAAGTCGAAGGCACAATTCTCACTCAAAGCCTCAGTTTCCCTGGCAGGCATGCAGTGGTTGCCCTGGGCAGTGCCTGTCCTGTGCCTTTGGGCCCAGATGGTGGTGAGCGAGGGACCTGCAGACCCTCAGCACCGGGACACAAAGCCCAGGCTGAGCTTGTAGTAACGCGGGGTGTTTGCTGCTACGGAACCAGCACAGGCGGACAGCGAATTCCTGAGCAAGGCTTTCCAGCGGGTTCACTGTCGCCCCTAGGCACGGTGACCTGGGAGCGTGTGCAGCCCTCCTTGGTGGGCCTTGGTAGCTGCAGCGCCAGACCAAGGCAGGCTGGGTTGATTGTGGAGGCTGACCTGGAGCTGTGGCCCTCGGGCGGTGTCCTGCTCTTCTCTGTCTGCAGTTTCCTTTGAGTTTTGCTCTCCCGGCCTGCACGAGCCTAGGGAGTGGGCGCCCTCGCTCCACAGACCCCAGCTGCACCTGTGTGTGCCATCCTTCATGCCCACAAGCGGGGCACCTCACCCTCTGCCTTCACCTGTAAGGCTGATCATTCTTTCAATTTTTATTTTATCTTCACTTGAAAATAATTGTCTGTTCAATCATCTGTCTGTGGGCTCTGCTTGCATGTTTTCAACCACCTGCATATCACAAACACTCCGAAAGTACGTCATCTATACTGAACATGTACAGCCTTTTTTTCTTGTCATTTTTCCTTAAACAATGCAGCATGACAGCTATTTACACAGCATTTACATTGTGCTTGGTATTATAAGTACAGGAGGATGTGCATAGGCTATATGCAAATGCTACATTACTTTCTCTAAGGACCAGGCACCCATTAATTGAGTTATTCACCTGGGGTCCTAGAACCAACTGGCCTGGGTCCCGAGGGATGACCATTTCTGGATGTAACACGATGGGTGAAACGTGGGCATCATGGGAGGTGGGGCACATCTGTCTCATTCATAAGGTAAAGCTCCCCCCACACTTCTCTGGTGCTCTCAGGGAAGATGAACTGCCTTCATTAGACTTTGTTTATATTTACACAGAAGTCCTGATGAGAAGATGCCACCAGCTAATTGGATATGTCTCCCCTGCCCTGGGGAGTCAGTGACTGAAGACACAGCGCATATTTTCTTCTCTCTATTTACGTCTGCCACGGTCTGGAAGCCCAGCCTGGTATTACTGGTACCCTAGAGACTATAATTTTACTTCTAGGTGACTATGAATATAAAATATGTCCAAAGGATGAGACAAAATATTCATTTAGCTATCTAATTGAGCAATTCTCCTTTCCCTGTAAGCCCTGGGGCCTCATGTGTCTCCTGCTGCCTTTCCCCCTCACTTTCCTCATCCTGGGACATGGTACCTGAGACTGAAAGGAGGAGAGGTGTATTTTGGCTCACATTTCCAGTCCCTGTCCATGGGCTCCAGGGCAGAAATGGCCAGGTGGAAAGTCCAGCAGGGGAAAGCTCTGCCAGCACGGTGGGCAGGAAGCAGAGAGAGTGGAGGGGCCAGAGCGGGAAGTTCACTCTGCCATGCCGCGTCCCCATGACCCACCTCTTCCCAGCAGACTCCACCTCCTAGCTGCACCTCAGCTGTGGACTGGTCAGGGGATGAACCCCGATGGGTACAGTGCCTGTGATCCAACTGCCTTCCAAATCCCCACCTCTGACCACAGGAGCCTTCTGGGGGACTCTGCATCTAAACCATAGCACTGGTCTTCTCCCTCTTTCTTCCTTTTGCTGATATTATTTTTAATAGCGTAAAGTCTGCTTTTAATGATGGTGAAATACAAGTACCATACAATGTCACTGTCTTCCCCATTTTAAAGTGCTAAGCACAGCTAGACTGCTGTGTAACCTTCACCACCATCCACCTCTGGCAATTTCTCATCTTCCTTAACCTCGACTTTGTGCTCATGGAACACTAATTCCTCATTCCCCTCTAGAAGTATCTGTGATTTTTCTTGATACTACATTTAAGGAGAAACATGCAGTACTTCTACTTTTATACGTGACCTAGATCACTTAGCACAAGGTCTGCAAGCTTCTATGTTCAGCATGGGTGGGAATTTTCCTCATCTCTAATGCTGAATTGTGTTACCCTTGGGAGGTGATTGAATCATGGGGGTGCTATATAGCTAAATGTGATGTTAGGACGTTGGTCTGGTCAGAAAAAGAAGTTCACTGTGGGCGTGACCTGGAAGAAGTTCATTGTGGGCATGACCTGGAAAAAGTTCACTGTGCGTATGACCTGGAAGTTCATCCTGGGCATGACCTGGAAGAAGTTCACTGTGGGCGTGACCTGGAAGAAGTTCATTGTGGGCATGACCTGGAAAAAGTTCACTGTGCGTATGACCTGGAAGTTCATCCTGGGCATGACCTGGAAGAAGTTCACTGTGGGCGTGTATCTCCCTCCCCAGCTCCTTTCTCTGCTCTCTGCTTCCTCGTCCCCATAACATGGGCAGCTTTACCCCAGCTATGCCCCTCTGCCACAATGTTTCTTCTTTGGAGCTGACTGACCAGGGACTGACTCAAAATAAACCTTTGTGAGCCAAAATAAACCTCTTCTCCTTCCCCTTGCAATTATCGGGGTTTTATGTCTCAGCAATGAGAAAGTGATGAAGACATTCACCTTTTGGCTACTGTACACAAGGCTGCTATGAATATTGCTGTAAAATATCTCCTCGAGATCCTGGTTTCCACTCTTTTGGATATATATTCAGAAGTAGGACTGTTGGATCTTATATTTTATTTGAGACATCACCCCAGTTTTCACTCTGGCTGGACTTTTTTACATACTCACCATCAGTGCAAGAAGGTCCCAATTTCTCTACATCCTCAGCAATCCGTGCTCTTCTCTGCTTTTTTTTTAAAAAAGTAGTCATCTTATTGGGTAAGTAGAAACATCTCATCGCAGATTTTACTTTTCCTTAGTGAAAGATGGATCTTGTTTTCATGTGCTTGCTGATCGTTTGTGTATTCTTTGGAAAATGTCTTTGGAGTCTTTTTCCCATTTTTAAATTGAGTTATTTGCTGTTGAGGTATAGAAGTGTGCTAGCCAGCTTTCTGCTGGTACGACAAATACCCAAGATCAACAACTTCAAAGGAGGACAGGTTGTTTTTGGTGCCTGGTTTCAGAGCCTTCAGTCCTGGCTCCATCACGCTGGGCGGAGATGAGGCTGAACATTCATCATGGCAGACAGCATGCAGAGCAAAAGCTGCTCGCCTCGCAGGGGGCAGGAAGCAGACACAGAGGGAAAGAGCCCCCAAAGAAGGAAGGGCCGGGGACAAAACACACCCTCAAATCCATGCTCCCGGTGACCTGCTTCAGCCACTGGGACCAGTTATGCCTCCTAATAAACCTTGGAACTATGCCCTCATGCATGATGAATTAACCCACGGGTGCAGTTAGAACCCCTGAGATCCAATTGCTGCCCAACAGCTCCACCTCTAATTACTGTGGCATTGGAGCCCAAGTCTCCAACACATGAGCCTTGGAAAATGGATACCTGAACCACAGTGAGGAGTTGTATATATGATTTACATACTAAAGCTTCAGCAGATATAGATCTTCCTGAGAATAATTTGAGTAAAACATAGGCTGAAACCGACCAACTGCTTTTAGGTCATTCCCTCCCTACCTCTTTCCACCTTCTAGTGAGATGTTTAGGGCAGGAGTTTGGCTTTGAAGGCCCTTAGGGTTGTGACCTTTATCCTGAGAAAGCTTGAAGGTCAAGGTGGGCACAATTGCATGGCTGTACACTGCAACCTGTGTGCTGGGTGTGGGCTCCTCCATCGGCCACTGCTCTGTTCTCAAATAAGCAGAAAACAGATTACATAGATGCCCGTCAACTTACAGCAGGGTGACCCTCTGATAAGCCATCTTAGGTGGAGAATATTATGATTTGAAAACACACCGAATCCCCCTAACCTGCGGACATCACCCTTAGCGACACAGAGCACTGGTGTTTTTCTTCATGGTCACACGGCTGACAGCAGTCTTCTGCCTGGCTTCACATTGGAGGGTCATCATGTAGTCACTAGACCAGGAAAAGATGGAAATTCCAAGTACACTTTCCACCACATGCATGTGGCTTTCATACTGTCACTCAGTCAAGAAACTGCCACACTGTCACAAGTTGGGAACTGTCTGCATACTGAACCACGATCAAATTTATTTATTGCTATAGACTAAATCTTTACCCCATACAACCAATACTTGAAATTGTAACATTCCAGGCGATCGTATGAAGAGGACAGGGATTTGGGATGTGAATGGGATTAGCGTCTTTGTGCAAGCCGCTCTGGAGAGCTCTTGTGCCTTCTGTCATGCAAGGACACAGTGCAAAGGAGATGGCAAGGAGCCCAGCAGTGGGTCCTCAGCAGACTCCAAATCCGTTTGCATTTGGACTTCGGACTTCCGGCCTCCAGAGCTATGGGAATAAATTTCTGGTGTTTAGTAGCCACTCACATTATGGTCATTTGTTCTACCAGCCTGACTAAACTGTGATATTTATAAACCCAACAAGCACAGGAAAGAGTCAGTACAAGACTTGTAGGTACCACAAGGTTGGCTGTGTCAGGAATGCTTTTATTACTGACAGCATCTGGCGGATGGAACTGGAGAATTACTCAGAAACCCAGGGCATCTTTTCTGTTACCTCTGCTCCTGAAGTTCCGTAGAGGCCATCATTAAAATGTAGGGTTAAAGTCAAGGGTTTCAGCCTAAATAATTATAGACCATTTACCTATGTCTTAATTATTTAATTGGCTGAAATAAAATGCTTGAATGGGTGGCTGTCCACACAAAGCACTTAATTATTCTGTGAGTGAAGGCAAAAGCAGAGAAGCACAAACTGCTTCCAAATGGATCCAGGAAGGAGCTGGAATGTTGAGACCTTACCCGTGACACAAAATCAAGGTAGCAGGTTTACCACAAAGAAAGACGGAAGCTACTTTGGAGTTAAAGCGGCAGAACTTCCGGTCCACGCCCAGATGCCCGAGTGCCGGGGTTTACAGAGTCCAGCAGTGTAAATGAAACAAAACAGCAGAAATGGGCTTCACATTGGAGGAATGTAGAAAAACACTGTTCATTTTCCTCCCTGAACAATTCGTCACTGGGTGTGGGAAGGGCCCTCAGTGACAACCGGGGGTCTCATGGACTGGAGCAGGAGCCGTGCCCACCGGCACCATCAGAGGACAGGATGGTGGCAGGAGTGGACACTGCATCCTGGGCAGCTTGTTCTCCTCTGTGCGCAGCTCTCCATCTCTCTCAGGGAGGCAAAGTCCTTTCCCTCAGGAACAGCCGGCTGCCTCAGCGCCCGCCCGGCCACCCTCACTGGGACAGCCCAGCAGCGCGTTGCCCCTCGTACATGCTGGCCAGCTCTGACCAGGTGCAGCCTGCTCCTCAGACCAACATGCAGGTGTCCCGCTCCACACAGAAGCCTCCTCCGCTGTCTGCGAGACCCTCGCTCAGAACGCTGTGTCCTAAGGGCTCGACTTTACCCAGGTGCGGAGCACAGTGAGCCTTTTCCTCGGCATATCAAGCATTTCATAAACATTTAGAGTGGTGAAAGATTGCAGTGGGTGAGTTTGCAATTTTCCTCCTCATCTCCACAACCGTAGGAATCCTATTAGATAAGGTGCAAACAGATAACACACACTCTCTCTCTCTCTCTCTCTCATATGTGAGCCTCAATTTCCTTCTCCCAACATCAGTTGATTTCCTGACATGCAGAGCGATTTTTCTACCCTTATAGGGCAGCTCTATAGGACATATAGATTAAAGTTATGAAACAGTGAATAGAGAGCAATAAAAAGGATGCGGATCTCGGCAGTCATTCCCCCAGGGGACTGGGACAGCTTCGGCAAGCGTCTGCTGGTACCATCGGTCTTTGGGCTGAGGAAGAGGGCAGAAAGGCAAAGGCTAGCGGACCTGTTTTTAAAAAGTGTGAAGCAAATGCCAGCTGCCTGCTGAGACGGTGATGTGCCCGGAGAGAACAGGGGTGGGGAACCTGAGACTCTGCTCGAAAGGACCTGGGCACTTGCTCAGGGCCTGGGGCCTGGCTGTCCAGGACTATGGAGCCATAAAGCACTTGTAGCAGACAGTTCAGTGGAGAGATGCATGTTTCAGAACCAGCATCTAGCAATACTGAAGAAGGTAACTTTTACAAAAAGCTTCAGAAGAGCTAATCCTAAGAAGTTGGACATTCTTGGGGTGCAGATGCTCAGTGGAATAGAGGCAAGAATTAAGAACTTGGGACCTACCTGAAGGTAGCAGAGTGATTAATAGAGATGGGGGAAAGGTGGGTGGATTTGATTGGTGCACACTGTGAGCATGTAAGGAAATACCACACTGAACACCGTGAGTGTGATGGTCAGAATATATTAAGGCGGTTTTTAAATCCCAAAGAAGTGAGATTTAGGAGTAGTCTCAGATCAGTGACTGATGCAACCAGGGCAGGCTGCAGCCAGTGACTGGAAGGAGCAGGACGGGGTACTGAGGTCTCTCTGAGCTCCCAGGAGAAAGTAGGCAACCACAGCCAGTGGTACAGCAAGCTGCACCTGCCTGCTAATCCCAGCTTCCATCTCTGTCCTGTTCAAAACTCCCTGTGCTCCAGTAGCAGTCATTTTAGAACACTCAAGAATCTTGTTGGGGATTTAGCTCAGTGGTGCCGGTGCCTGCCTCCCAAGCACAAGGTCCTGAGTTCGATCCCCAGTGACAAAAAAAAGAATCTTTATGGTCTTCACTTCATCCCAGTTTACAGGGAGGAGTCCAAACTGCTTAGCTGGCACTCGAGTACGCTGAGTGAAATAAGCCAGACAGAGAAAGAGCAATATTACATGTTCCCCTAATATGTGGACCCCAAAATGACAAGAAAGTAGGAGGAGGCTTTTATTAGATAAGAGGAAGGATGGGATAGGGAGAGTGATGGCGATGGAGGAGAGCAAAATATCAAACACAGTGAATGCACCCCGAATGAAACCAGGGTCGGGGTGCAGGGGAGGTGGGAAATGTCAGGTGTGTGTGAGAATCTGCCCAGAGGGGGCAAACCCACCGACCCCTGTGACAAATCAAGAAGAGTGAAAAGAGATAGAGGACCCTTTAGGGCCTGGCCCAGCTACCTCCTGCTGCTTATGGGAAAGTGGTCCCCGCCATTCGCAAAGAATTGCCTTGGCCACCGATGCTGTGTCCATCTTCTGCGCCTCAGCCTGGCTTCGGGGAGCGCGTGTGTGGTGAGCGTGGGACATGAGTTCCACCGAGGAGGCAGAACCAGACACCCCGGTGTGTGAGCGTGTGTGTGTACAGGTGGATGGATGCTGTCTCGGCTGTGTCTAGATGTCCCCCAAAGCCTCACGAAGTCACAGGGCTTTTTCAGGGGTGGCTGGATCTAGTTAGGATTAAGGGTGTGTGATTGCTAGACCAGCACGTTGACTGGTTTGTCACCACCCCAGTCCCAGGAGTCTGGATAGGATAAAAGGGGCAGAAAACGCTGTTAAGGCCCCTTGTTGCTTTTGTTGCTGTGTGGGCACCATGGACTGTTTCTCCTCTGTGATGCCCTCTGCCATGTCACCCTGACTTGGAGCCGGCCGATCATAGACTGAAGCCTCTACGAACTGTGAGCTAAATAAACCCTTTCCCCTTTAACTTTGGGTGTTGGGTATTTTGTTTTAGCAACAAGAGAAAAGAAACTAAGACACATATGTATATATGCACACGCACGCGCACACATAATTTTCAGTGAACTTAGTTCATGTGAGTGGCCAAGCTGGCCATACCAAGCCCTCCAGCAGCGCTGCCTGCTGAGTTCGGGAGACCCTGGCTCCCAAGGACATGAGCAGGGCTGGCTGTCCAGGGCACCCTTGCTGAGACGGTCCCGGGGCTGCAGGGAGGGGGAGTCTGTGACCCAGCAGAACATATGGACCGCGGACAGAGCCCCGATGCGTTGCAGAGGCACATTATTTTTAGGGGCAATTGTGTTTAATGATTGTTGAATGCCTCTGCCCCACCCCATACTTCTCTCTGTTCCCTTTTTCAACACCAACCTCGGCCCTGCAGATCCCCAGTGAGGACTGTGATGTGGGGAACACGAAGTCCTGCTGCAGTCTGAGTGGGTGCTGGGGACGGTGTCGGTCAGGAGTGCTGGGATGGATTGAGCTGGCAGACATGGACTAGGGGCGCTGGCTTCCCATGCAGGCCTGAAGAATCCATGGCCCTGTTCCCAGGGAAGAGACCGCAGCTCTGATTAAAGTCTTAGAAAGTTAGAAATTCAGGAAAATAAAAATTGAGTATTAAAGGTAACTGTTAGCAGAAAACTTAAACCAAGACTAAGCAAATACTCTCCCTGCCCACTGCCCTGTACTGGGGAATTGAACCCAGGGCCTTTGCACTGAGCTACCTGCCTGGCCTCTCTTTTCATTTTATTTTGATTTGGGTCTGGATAAGTTGCTATGTTGCCTAGGCTGGGGATTTCAGGCCTGCACCAAACAATTTGAGTGGCCCGTGTTGAGGGATGAGGGAGCACCCAGCGTCAGCCAGCTGAAGCCCAGGGTCCTCCAGATGCAGACTGGCTCCGCCCCCTGCACCCCCCCCCCCCCGGCCTCCTCCCCTCATCTCCATTGGGGGCTTCCCCTCCTGCAGGAAGCCCAGGAGCCCCTGGCTGCCTGGGGCGGAGCTACAGGCCACAGGACTCATCTGCGGGGGACAGAGAGGAAGCGGGGTTCCTGAGCGAACATTTGCTCCCGGAGCGGAGCCCAGGTCTCTGGATGGAGGCCCCGCCTCTGTGCGACGAGAGGCTTGGGAGAATGCTGACCCTGGCCAGAGGCCGGGCGCTGTCCTCACGGTGGCCTCTGAGGAGCTCAGCCAGGGGCCGAGGACAGCGAGGACAGCCCTGCCGGAGGCCCTCAGGGCACAGCCCCACCCTACCTCCTGCCAAGTCGCTGTACCGTTTATTTCCAAGCCGCCCGCTGGCCCCCGGGGTGTGGGACTACGACCGGTGGTGTCCCTTGTCCTTCTCCGGGTCTCAGGCCCCGCGGCTTCTGCGTCCCGTGCACATTCCGTGTCCACGGTGGCCTCAGTTGAGGCGGGGCCGTGTTTTCTCCGGGTAGCTGCGTGAAGTAATTCGTGGGGAGACACAGGCCACTGATTTTCTGCAATTTGCATCACCGCACGTTAGCTGCACTGCAAGCCGAGCCTGTGGGTCCTCTTGTTTAGACAGGTATTCATTTTTCTGTGACCTTTACTAGGAGGCAGTTGAGATACATTCTTTTAAACAGCAAAAGCCAGAGAACTGGTACCCTACAGTGCACATTTCTGACTCTAGTTTGATGAGTGAATTAGGGGAGATAAGTCTTTTTTCAAAGCACCAATACAGTCAAGAAGAACTCTTAAAGTTCAAGTACATGGAGGAATATATTCGTATACGCACTCTGGTATTTTTCAGATGTAGGTTTAGATACATCTTTTGATAGGCTGCAACACTTTGCACACCTTTCAATTCCACATTATTATAATGATGATGATTTGTGTAACTGGGCTTCAAACCCAAGGGTGCTCTTCTACTGTGCAAGATCCTAGCCCTTTTTTATTTTCCTTTTACAGATAGGGTCTCACAAGTGGCCCAGGCTGGGCTCCAACCTGCGATGCTCCTCCTGCCTCAGCCTCCCTCAGTGTGGGATTACCCCCATGTGTTGTTCCGCCTGGCTGAAATAGTCCATATTGCATATTGCATAGCTTAGGTGCATTTTTAGAGGATTGCAGGTCTGGCCAGCATTTAGAAGTTCAAGTTGAAGGGAAGAGAAGAGGAGAAAGCCATCTGTCCAGAGGCCGCAGTGGCCACCACTGAGCAGCGAGCGCCCTGCCCAGTTTCCCGTCCGTGCTGACCCAACTTGCCCTCAAGACCTGGATTCGGTTTTGCATCCTCGAACCTGTTTCCTAGGGATCCAGGTAGCTGAGGGGCGGAGATGCAGCACTTCCTCCTACACTGTACTCCTCCTTTTTTTGGTAAAGAGGCTGTCTTCCCTCCTGTGTGTGTTCCTGACCACCTTGTCAAGGGTCAGATAGTTTTGTGTGCTTGAGTTGTTTCTGCATCAGGGCTGCAGGGAAAAAGGAACGCTTCTACCCTGTTGATGGGAATATAAACTAGTGCAACCACTATGGAAATCAGTATGGAGATTCCTCAAAAAACTGAAACTAGAAATTCCATTCAACCCAGCTATTCTATTTACCTTCCCAAAAGAGTTAAAGACAACATATTACAGTGATCCATGCACACCCATGTTTATAGAAGCACAATTCATAGCAGCTAAATTGCGGAAATGGCTTATACGTCCATCAATAGATGAATAGATAAAAATGTCATATATGTACACAGTGGAGTACTACTCTTCCATAAAGAAAAATAAACTTGAGTCATTTGTAGGAAAACAGATGCACCTCAAGAGCATAATTTTAAGTGAAATAAATCAGACACCCAAGCTTAAATAGCCTATGATTTCTCTTATATAAGAAATCCAAATTATACATAAAGAGCAAAGTAAAAGATAAGTAATAGGGCTAGAGATTTAGCTCACTGGTTCCCCCACCTGCCCCGCAATTTAGCTCAGTGGTTCTGCCACCTGCCCTGCAAGTGCAAGGACCTGAGTTAGATCCCAGGTACAAAAAAGAAAAAAAAAAGATAAATAATAGGAAGCAGAGACATAAATCTTTCTCAAATGGGAAGGGGATCAAGAAAGAGAGAGGTAGAGGGTGAGAAGGGAGAGAAAGAGGATGAAATGGAATTAAGATGTGTTATGCACACCTATCAACTCCACACAGGGAATGTAAACATGGACTGACTGAATGAATGAATGAAGTAAATAATCCAGGTCAAACAAACACAAGGTTGGGTAGATTTTTCCCAACGGAGAGTCAGAATTCCTCTAGCTTGCCTCTGATTCTTTCAAACTTCAATAAAAATATCTGCAAATTGCTGGAAAAAAAAGTACATACAAGGATGCATATAGGTCCAACCTAAATACTACTCCATTTTATAGAGAGCGCTAGAGAAGCTGCAGATTTGGGGGCCGAAAGGGTCCTGGAAGCCGCCCGCCCTGCACACCCAGGTGTGACTGCCTTCGGCTTCTCTACTGACTCGATTTGGAGTGGTCGGCCTGCCCTGCTTTTCTGTAGCTGGAATCGGCCCACACAGTGTTCTCGAAAACCATCTGCCTGTCCCCTACTGCCTCACCTACCTCTCTGGCCTCTCTGGATTGATTTCTGCTTTGCCCTACACACTTCCCTCCTGCCTCAACCTGCGCTGCCGCTCAGCTATCCCCCAGGACCTGTGGCTGTGCCATGCCCCTAGCCCTGGAAGCCGAGGGTTCGAGTCCCTGCAGAGCAGACAGCTTTGATCTGGCAGAGTCTGTGGTGTCATCCTGGCCCCCTGCTGCCCACCCTGGAAGCCAGGGCACCACTCCTCATGGGGGCCCCCCCTCTGCCCCTCTTCCTGCCTGGCCCATGGGGCACACACCAAGCCTTGCCTTATCTCCTATCTTGTGACTTTGCCCACAGAAGATAATGGAAACGGTCTCCCAGCCCTGGAAAAATAGGTGCACACCCAGCACACTGTGCAGATTGCAAAATTAGGACCAAGAAGTTCCCCCTAGAATCCCCTGGGGAAGCAGCAGAATCCAAGCTGGCGGGAGACAGCGGCCCTTCGGCCTCCTCCTGAGCACCAGTCTCCGGCAGGGCACATGAACTCTCACCCGTGCGAAAGGGGCCTGCTTCTACAGGGTGGAAGGGACTGTTTTGATGACAGTAATTGTGAGTATATTCAAAGCCAACCGCAGTGAAAAAAGTCCAAACAAAACAAAAACAAATAGCGCACCAAATAAAACCACAGTGTTGCTTCCGAAGGCCATTTGGGTAGAATGGGTAAGGGCTTATTGGGACACAAAGACATGGTATCCAGCCCAGAATTTGCATTTCCTTGTAGTTTCTTAACAACATACTGAGCACCTATACGAGATGCCAGTGCCCTGTGGATGAAGTTTCTCCCCTGGTCCCATGGAATTCATGAATTCTCAATTTCAGAAAGTGCATGAATTTGGGTAAACCCAGGTCTTTTTGCTAAAGTTATGTAACTACTGACTATTGAATCATCCATTAAGTGTATTTGCATAGATATGGAAGTAGAAGCACACTTATCTTGCAAAACAATACTTCAAGTTTTTTAAAGCACAGTGTAGTTTTTAAGAAAAATCACTCAATTAATTAAAGATTGAATGTTGCACTTGCCTGAGTTGACAGATTAGGAAAGACGTAATCGGAGCACTATTTATGTTTCATCAGGAGGCAGCTACTCCACCCTCCGCAGGGGTGGGGCAGTTGGCCTCGGACTTGGTCCCGGCTGCCCGTGGGACCCAGGCTGGTCACCCTCATGCTCCCCCAACCTCCCAGTGTGGTCAGAAGAGGCGTGATGCAGAAACGCCACTTTTCAAGTAAATATTTTATTTTACTTTTCTTTAACTTTTATTAGTACACACATTGCAGTATGCAATGATCGAATTCCTGTGGGGAGTTAGTACTTGGACACGGCCCATCTCAATTCTTTTTCATCCCCTTCCTTTCTTCCCTCCTTCCATCTCTCAATCCCTTTCCATTTGAGAAAGATCTATCTCCCTCTTTCTTATCTGTCTTTTATTTTGTTCTTCATTTGTACTTTGGGATTCTCACATAAGAGAAACCCTACAATATTTAATTTTTCAAGTAAACATTTCAAAATATCAATCATACCAGTTCCTTATTTTTAATTATACTCCTTAATTTTGCATTTTTCTTTGTCTTTTAGGTTTAGCAGTTTAGGGATCATAGGGACAAATTCTGTGCTTCCCAGAGCTTAAAGATAATCCAGTCTACCCTGAGCTAACTGGGGCAAAAGGATCTACTGTCAAATATCCTCACTTACGAGAAAATAATCCAGGGTTCGCATGGCTCCTGCTGTGGGACAGTTGTCCTTCCTGCCCTCAAGGGCAATCTGGACTGATGGCAGGGAAGGCCCTGGCTTTATTTCCTGTTTCAAGTCCCCACTGCATCATATGCATGAAACACTTACGGGGAAAATGAACTATTTTTGACATATTCTGCATTGTACCAACTTTCTCAAAGATCTAAGGTAGCTGCTGATGGTGTATGGGAGCTGAAGCAGACACAGACAGATCTGAAGCCATGGAGAAGGTGGGGTGGGAGACAGTGGGTCCACAAACCACCACAATCTTGGGTGTGCACCCATGACTCAAAAGGCTTCTTAAAATAGCAGTTCTGAATGTGAAACTGGTTTACGTTTGTTCCAGTGTCTAAGTCAATGTACTTATTTAACCAGCCTGGAGCTTCCTAGCTGAGGGGAAGTGGAAGAACTGCAACTTTATTCCTCTCAAGTTGTGAGCCACCCAGGTGTAGCAATGACTGAGGTGGGCGCTTGCCTGACAGACTCAGAAACCAGTTCTTCAGGGGAGACGAACACTGCCGTGTTCTAAATTCTTAAAAGGAACTTTCTGATCTTTTTTTTAATATAAGAAGCTATTTATATTAGGGACAGTGACTTTTTATAACTTCAGATTTTCCAATTTTAAAGAACTGCATCTATAATCACAGTACTGATAGCTATTAACCTCTTTTTACATCTCCCTGTTCTATATCGACATATATGTATATAATTTAAAGGGATAATTAAACACAGATAGTTGTAAAATGTGCTTTTGCACTTACCAATGCTGTACGCATCTCTTTCCATGATAACGATTTTTTATTACCTTTTGAATGTACATATTCTATTTCAGCATACAGTTATCACTCCATATGGATCAGGGAGTGGTTATAGCCCCACCAACACCAAAATATGCGAGTGCTTGAATCCTTCAAATAAGATGGCATAGAATTACATGCACTGCACATGTGCGTCTGCCAATGCACTTTAAAGATGACTCGCAATTCCTGATACAATGTAAATTCTATGTAAACAGTTATGACATTGTATGGTTGAGGAAATGACATACAAAGTTTGTGCATGTTTGGTACAAATGCAACTTTTTCAAGTGTTTCCCACCCATGGTTGTTTGAATCCATGGACATGGAACCTGTAGGTACAAAAGGCAGAGCCTGTGTACATGTGCGATAGTTCATCACGTTTCCTCTTGAGAGGCATTACGTTTCTCCTGCTTTCTGTCAATTAAATAGAATGCTGCCTTTTTAACTTCTTTATCCAATATATTTATTCAGTTGTGCGATTATTTGCTGGACAAAATCCTAAGAGTGAAATTCGGAAGTGGAAACAGCACTGGGAAAGGCACTCGAAACCTTTTGTACATGTACCCCGGGCAGGTGTCACAACGTCGACTCCTGGGAGTGTGGGACCCAAACTCACCACTGTCTTCATACCACCACTGATCCCCAGGGGAAAGTGACAGAGCTGTCAGGACTGATCTACTGAGGCACACACTTTCATTTATTGGCCATTCATATTTCTTAGTTCTTAATTTTTTAATCACTACTCTTTGAACTGATCCTAATAGTTTAAGTTTTTTTAAAAATGGTATTTTTTGTCTATGGCCATACCACTCAATCTCATCTGATCTTGGAAAAAATGCTGTTTTTATAAATGAAATGAGAATCTGATTGTTTTCAGTGATATATTTTCCAATCTGGTTTGTCTTAAACTTTTTTTAAATTTTATTTTTGTACTAAAAGTCTTTTTTCCCTTCATGGTGTTTTTGTTTCAGTGTCTTCTTTGAAAAAAATTTCTGTACACACACATGCACACACACACACCACCTTATATACCAATTCCCCGGATTTTCCAGGTAATCTGCCCCATGCTGTAAATGATGTAGTCAAACCTGTGTTCCAGGAACAATTTGTTTAGTGGAGGACCATATTTTTATTTTTTAATTTCCAAATCACTTTCTCAGTATCTTCTGTTGGAAAAAGATTTATCCTGTATTCATGGGTTTTAAATGATTTCACTGTTCATTTCTGGATTTTCTATTTTGCTGTAGCACGAGCATCATATTGTTCATGTTAATTGTACTTCATAATATTTCTATGTTACTTGGAAACACTCTAATTGGCTAGAAACAGAGTTACATGCATGCATCTTTCTTTGGGGAGCTCCGTAATTTCTAACACCTTTAGTTTTATGTTTTTAAATGCAGAGGGCTCCTGTATGTGGAGATACAGATGGACACACAACCTTTCCTGCCCAAGACCCTCCCGGAGCCAGGGAAAGATGCTCAGGGTGCGAGAGGGTTGCTCCCTGCCCCTGGGTATTTTCCTTTCGTGGTAGCATCCCCACAATGACAGGGTCTCTGTCCTCAGATCTGTGACCATGCCCTTCAGTGCCAACCCCGAGGGATAAGGCCAGTGAGAGCAGCACTCCAGCCCCAGAGGAAGCTGTGTCAAGGGAGCGCCTGTCCTGTGGCTTCCAGGTCCCAGCTGCCATAGCAGAGCGACACATCGCAGACCAGGCTGAGAGGCCACCACTGAGAGGACAGCCGAGGCAGGCCCGGACACACTGCCTCTGGTTGGCAGGAACACACAGGCGCTCAGGATATTCTGCTTCCTTTATTCCCCATCACACTGTGCACACTGGGCTGTGGCCTCTCAGAAGAACACAGTTTCTCTCTCCTTCCTGTTGAAGGGGTTGTAGGGCTTTACGGTTGTGACCATCTGGGACAGTGGCCACTGCTGATGGAAGAGGTTTCCTGATGCTTTGCGTAAGGTGCTGGGACAGAATGGAAGAAGAAAAGAAGAAACTGATGGGTAAAATTGACATGAAAACTGTTCTCCAACTAATGGTATGTATCAATGGGAGGGAGGGACAGAGGGAGATGGGGAGGGACAGAAAGAGGTCAGCTAGAGATGAGAAGAGGAGGCTGGGAATGATTCATGCTGTTTGCACTCCCTCTCCCTTGCTGAACACCTGAGCTACCTGCCTGGCCTTTCTTTCGGCGTGAAGACACCGAGGGAGGCTACAGAGATGTCACAGATACAAGGAGCCGGGGCCCAGGCAGGGAGGGCCAGGGAGGGTCTGTGCTCTCCGCCCAAGGTTGCCACCATCTCCTTACATGACACTGTGACCTCACTGTGTCTCAGCTTTCTGGCCTATGCACTAGAAATGCATTTGTCCTGCCGAATTTATTGTGATTAAGGCAAATAGCTGGAAATGTAGGCTATGCAGAGGAGGCTTTATCCAGTGGCGAGCATCATCCGGCTGCACCCAGAGGTGGTGGTCCACACCTGCTCGTGAACCATGGTGACCACGATGCCCAAGCCCATGGCCCTGGCCTGTGGGAACTGTGCTGTGGATGCGCTGTGATTGCAGTCGCATGCACATGGTGTGATAAGCACGCAGGCAGCAGGATGCTCGTGTGTAGCAGTTAGTGCAAGGGTGGGAGGCAGCCCCACGCCATTCAGTGACTGCTCCTTAAGGCCTGGTTTCCCAGCTATCATGGCTGTGACATGTGCACACATTTATTATTATGTCACAGGAAACGATCCCTGCAGTGAGCACATGCCGAGTCTACATAGCTATGTTCTGGAGCAGGGGATGCAATGTAACCTGGCGGGGTGGAAATGGGTGCAGGGAAGGGGAAGCATCTCCATCTCTGACCCACCACACACCCCTACCCTTGCTCCCAGGCCCTTCCAGGCAGCTCTTGCTGTCTTCCTGCACCCACAAAGCAGGAATCCTCAGGCACTCTGCTGTGGGCACTCGAACCAGTGTGGGCCAGAGACCCCTGTGTGTGCATGTTGAAAACCTAAGCGATTTAAAGCTGCAAACCACCACTGCGGTCTTATCAGCCACAAAGATCCAGGGCAAATGCGCCACGGTGCCGCCTGCAGGAAGAGTCAACGGTCCCCTCCCAGGTCCCCTTATCAGTCCCTTGCTGGCAAGAGCTGAGGAGCGTGGGCTAAGAGGAAGTGGAGGCCGGGAGCCAGGAGGTGACGGTTTCAGGAGTTTAGAAGCGAGTGGAGGACAGAGAGAAGCAGGCAGGCAGCTGGAAGGGCACAGTGGGAGCCAGGACTTAGGCTGCCTAAGCTACAGGCCAGCAGTGAGAAGCCAGGCACCCAGAAGCAAGCAGAGAGGGCAAAGGGAGAGGGCCAGGGTCCCCTAGAAGAGGAGGAGAAAAGTGAGAGTCGGACAGAGAAGTGAGGGCGGAAGAAGCATGGATGGACACGGAGCTTCTGCTGAGGAGGGGGGCATGCAGACAGAAGGACCGTGGCAGTGACATTTTGTATGTCTCTCCAAAAGGTTAAAGTTTAGGCTACAAAAGCAAAAACAAATAAATGAGACCATATCAAAGTAAATAGTTTCTATACCACAAAACCAGAAGGCAATCTAAAGAGTGGGGAAAATGTTTGCAAGCTATATATATGATAAGGCATTAACATCCAAGGTTTATAAAGAAACACATACAACTGAGTAGCAAAACACAAATAACACAATTCAGAAAATGGGCAAAGAGCCCAGTGTGGTACATGCCTAATCTTAGCCCTCCGGGAGCCTGAGGCAAGGAGATCATGAGTTTGAGCCCAGCCTAGGAAGCTTAGTGATTTAGTGAGTCCTTATGTCAAAATAAAAAAAAAAATTAAAAAGAGGCAGGGATATAGCATAGTGCAAAGGCCCTGGGTTCAATCCCCAGTGCTGCAAAAAAATGGAGCAGGCAAAATACCTGAAAAGATATATTTTCAAAGAAGACATAAACATGGCCAACAGATATATGACAATGCTTAGTATCACTAGTATCGTCAGAGAAGTGCAAATCAAAACCAGGATGCAATGTCTATCCCCTTACAACCATTAGGACAGCTATTATCAGAAAGAGGAATGATAACAAGTGTTGGTGAGAATACAGGGAGAGAGGACCTCTGTGCATTGTTGGTGAGAAGGTCCACTCCTGCAGCTGTTGTGGAAAACAGGAGGGAGGACCCTAAAACACCTGGGAACACAACTACCATACAAACCAGCAATCCCTCCTCAGGTTCAGAGTGCCATCAAAGGAGATGAGATCTCATCTGGTAAAGACATCTACATCCCTAAATTGGGCACAGCCCAGGTGCCAGTGATGGCTGATGAACCAAGAGGATGTGAAGGTCAGAGGAATTGAGAAGAACATTATCCTTAAAGAAATGGGAGATCCTGACATTGGCACAGCATAGATGAACCCAGAGGACACTGTGCTCAGTGAAATAAGGCAAATATAGAAAGAAAAATGCTGCATGACCTCACTTATATGGGAAGTATTTATGGAAAAAGATGAAATATACAAAGATAAAGAACAAGACAGCAGCTCATAGGGGTAGAATGTGGGGGAAGGAATGGGGAGATTTAGGTCAAAGGATGGAAGTAGCAGGTGTGTAGGAGTCTAGTCATCAAGGGTACAACACTGGGCCAATCTCCAATCAGTACTTTGCATGCAGAATTTTCACTGTGAGTAGATCTAGCACCTCTTGCCACAGGGAAGGGGGAAATGGGTAACTGTGTGAGATGATAGATACATCAATTTCTTTCAGTATAGTAACCTCTTTATTATCTATGTGTATTCCATAACCCCATGCTACCTTAGATACACACAACAAAATTTATCTTAAAACTTGTATGTGTAAATGTGGAGACCAGAAATTCATAGTGTCTGGGCAGTAAATTGAATGCAAAATATTAGTTCAGACAGTCAATGACCCACTTTACTTCGCAAATGTAAAGTATCAGATGCTTCAGATGGCTGGGGACTCTCCACAATCCTCAGATCTGACATTTAGATTCCCTGTCAGGGGGCAGCTTTCTGTGGAGGGTGGGACTAGGGGCTAATCCCTGTGCCTTTTCACTGAGCCTCACTGCCAGCCAGGACCTCCACCAAAGGCTGTCACATTTGAGTTCCAATGAGAAAGAGTGAGCTGCTCTTCACCCTTCCATCCCCTCCCATCCAGTATCTTCTACTTTCAATTTGCAAAAGTGAAGTTTAGGGCCAGGGATTTAGCTCAGTGGTGCTGCTGCCTACCTCCCAAGCATAAGGTCCTGAGTTTGATTCCTGGTACCCCCCCCCCCCAAAAAAAAAAAGAAAGAAAGAAAAAGTGAAGTTTAAACTCATCCGCAACTGCCAAGGGAGTTTTGTCTTTCATAAAAATAAGATGGTTATTCAGAAGCAGCGAATCCGCCTCATGGAAGTAAGTTCCAAGGGTCTTCTTTCTAATGCCACAGGAGGAGGTGTGTGCAGGCTTTGCTTTTGGAATCTGACTCAAAATTACAGTGAAAAACCAATGCAGATTAATGCTTATCTAGGCATTGCTAATGGGGGCATTTTGAGGCGTGTAAAGCCCAGTAGGGGACCGCATGTGGCCTCCGGGAACAAGAGTTTTGCACACACACCTCCTCCTTAAGGCATCCCCCTCAGTAGGAAAACGAACTCTTCTCTGATGCCTCATTAAAAAAAAGCAATGTAAATTTGCTCTTAGTATTTAATTGTTCTTTAATGGAATGACCATAATTAGGGTTTCCCCTTCTAATGTATCGGAGCAAATTGAATAATAGGACTCATACTTACCGGTGCAGCTCCGAGTGCGGCGAGGGGGTTGTTGATGGAATATGAGAATTTGCTGGCTGGGTGGCTGTGAAATGAACCTTGCCAGTATATTCTGGAATATTTGCAGCGCTGAAGTGAAGAGTTAAAAGAGGGGGAGGAGAGGAAATGAAAATAATGATTTGTGAAATAGTCACGGTGACTAGAACCTAAATATGAAAAATATAAAGGAGGATGCGGGCTCGGTTTTTTGCTGCCCCAGGTCTGGACTTGGGCTGTGGAAAGGGGAAGCCTGCTGGCTCCGGTGGCTGGTGCAGACACTGAGACAGCAACTCCACTCGAGGGCTGAGAAAACGTAACGAGAGCGCGTGTTTCGCTGTTATTTTAAAGCTGCACGTCTTTTACATACATGACTCACTGCTGAGCTTGGTTTCATAATGAAGGAAGACACCATTCTAGACAAAACTACAGACGTGGGCTCCACACATAGCTCCCTAATGCTGACTCCAGGATTAGCACGCTTCTCTTTACTGCCGTCTTACTTTTTGCCACGGCATTTGGTGAATGCCTTGTATTGCTGATTTCAGACGATTTCCTAAAATTGTACATCGAAGTCAGATGCCAACCGCACACTGGCTTGCTCAGTCCAACCCGTGGGCAGTTCTGCTTCCCCATCCTTCTCCCTACCACAGAGAAAGAAGAAAAAAGGAAACTCAAGGATGCACAGGAAGACCCTGCAGTACCCATAAAGGTTCTCTCTAAAAGAGGCAGACAAGCACCCAAGAGACTGATTCAATCAGCAGTCCAGAAAGACAGAAGAATAACTCGACTATCTGCCACGCTGCGTCCAACTTGGTCTACACGGACTGTTTCCCAGGAGGTGGGTGGGGCTGGGGGCTGGGGGCAGGGCCAGGCCTGGTTTGGCTCCTGACCTGCTGCCTCGCTCGCAAGAGCCTGGGGAGAGACTCAAGATGGATTTCAAGGAGCGTGGGCACCGCTCTGCAGCCCGGGAGGCCCGTGCTAACACTGCCTCCTCGTGGGGCTGCACCAGCTCTTGGCCTCAGCTCGCTGTCCTGGCCCGGGCGGGGAAACAAGGATGCCACCATCTTGGGTGTCCCAGTCCACAGCTTCCGCTCAGCTCAGGGGTCTGCTCCACCCTCTGGGGTCTCTGAGAACCTGGCAGCTCAGTGGTGGGTTCCTTATGCAAAACTGACACCCAGACAAAATACAGCATGGCAACAAGGACTGGGCTGTCACAGGCGGAGGAGTGGGTTCTCTGGGGAGGTCTTGGCTGTACTGATGTCCACACCACACGTCCAGCGAGCCAGATGAAAGCACCTCCTGGAACCACTGATCTTTGGAATAATTTTCAAGAACCTGAGCTTAAAGGAGGTGGCTTCTCTTTACGATTTGGACCTTGAGAGGCCACCAGAGCCCCAGCCTGTGGGCCCCGTGGGATGCAGCAGAGCTGTTAGGAGGTGAGGCCTGCAGGGAAAAGGCTAGAGCACTGGGCATGGGGCTGAAGGGGACCCTGCCCTGGTCTCTTCTGTGTCCTCTCCATGCTTCCTGGCCCCCCTGATCTGGGCAAACATCCTTTGCCCACCAGCCCGCCATGATGCACTGAGCCACTGGGCCACATGACCATGGACTGAAACCCAGTGAACTGGGAGCCACCACAAACCTTTCTTCTTTATAAGCCAATTACCTTAGGTGTTTTGTTCACAGTGGCCTAAAGCTGCCAAACACACTCCCTTTAAAGAGTTAGATAACAGGGCCAACAAAAGAGCTAACTTAGTGAAATGTACTTGCACTGAAGGTTAGAAAACAGTGGAGAATATACGGCCTTGCCCATCAGCTCTCAGACCCACACTGGGAGCCTCACTGGCTCAGCTGTGGCCTTGAGGAGTGATACTAACCCTGGGACGTGTCTGTGAGAAAATTGAAAAAACATGGTCATTCATATTGCAGTTCCGTAGGGTTCACCCCGCATTGATTATTGATCACCATCTGTTGTCTTAACTACAGAGAGCAAAGTTATCCAAGTGTTGGGGAAAGGGCTGCACATCATGCAGGAATCTGCACCGATAAATATGGCACTGTCCTCCAAGTGCGTAATTGTCTGACTCTGTTGGTGCTGGCTTATTGGGCTGCAGCCACTGGACTGGGGACCCCCAGGCACTGATGGGGGGGTGATCACATCAAGGGCAACACCAGAATCAATGGCACAGATTAATGTATTTTGTGAGTCTGGGGAAACCAGGCAGCGGCAGTGCGGCCGAGGCCCCACCTTGAGAGGCGGCTTCCATTCCCAGCCTGACCACCCCTCCCTCTGTCCACCACTGCAGGGAGGAAAGTTCCCGGGAGCCCAGCTCAGGACAATTCATGTTGGGGACCCGAGGCACTAAATGAACATGAAAGCAGCGAGGGCTTTGTTACCACTTGGTAGATGCTCAGCTTATTTTAGCTGAGATACAAGACTTTAATGAAACAAAACATTTCCAAAACTGGGGTCATGCAGGTGGAGAAAGCAAAGCTTTTCCAGATTCAAAGAGGTGGAGATGTAGTTTGCAGCTGGTGCTGCACGGTGAACTCTCAAGACACCTGTAAGACCCACGCCCGGATCCCAGCTGTGTGCCTGGTTACTTAGTAAGGGACTGCCTGGGAATAGGCTTTAAGTAGCACATGAGGGTCCTAGCGTGGAGAGAAGCTCAGGGACCTGTTTAGAGTGTGACCGTAAGGCAGTAGGGGGACCCTGGTAAGCAACAGAAGCTGTTAAATTCCACGCAGTGCCCTTTAGGATTTCTTGGAATTTTCTTAAAGAAGCACGGCTGTAAGTTAGAGAGGACGTACAAATGAGGCAACATTACTGATGTGAGCCTCTTCCCCCAACACTCACTAACTCTGCCATGCATGTTACAGAGGAAATCCCCTCCGGCTGTGCAGCAGGTTTTTTCCACTGCCTCTGAGACACCTGCAAAATTAAACGCCTGTGAAGTCAGACTTTCCAGCAGAGCAGCGAAGCAGCCGGGAGGAGGATGCAGGCGAGCTGTCAGTCAGGTTAAGGGCTGGATCTAAAACATCCTCTGGCTCCACACGCTTCTGCAGCATGCAGGTTGTTGATGCTAAATGGTGGCCTACATTACATTCTGTGAATGCTGTTATGTGATATGACATCATGTCTAATAATAACGTTTCTTTGTGAAATAGTAGACTGACTAGCTGCTTGGGCTGGAGAATGAATTCAGTTGCATAATAAACTGCCAAATATTTGAAAACGAAAGTTCTCACCCATACTGCTTCTGAATTTATTCCACTTAACCCTTGCAGGCAGGACTATCATAAGGGGAATTTTTCCTGTCTTCCGTGAAATGCATTGCCCTTATATCAAGGGGAGAACGCTCTCTGGGATGCTTCAACTGCTGCTGGGAGGTGATATTCTTCAGCTGGAGGAGGCAAAGCTATGTGAGACAGTGCAATGTGCATAGAGGCTGTGAGACAGATTCCAGGGTTCACTTCATGTTCAAAGAGCTCCAGCCCCCACTTGAGGACAGCAGAGAGAGGCTCATTTAAAATGTGAACTCCTCATTTTTGTCTTTGTTCCACAGCCTTTTGTCATTGGAACACCTTCTTTTGTACCCTGGTCCCTTCTGAGCCTGGATTTTGTTCACACCTGCCTAAATTTGGTTTCTTACTAAGTTTAACACGGACTGGTTTCTCTCAACTAAGCAGAATAAAATAGAAAATACTTTCAGAAAGTAAGAAAATTTAGTAAACTAGAAAGAGGCAGCTCAGATTGTGTATAATTAAAAGCGACTGAGAAAGTAAAGAAACTGTGGGAAAGGCATGTTCTATGTGGAGTATGTGCCTTGCCTGTGTGGATAGAGGTTTAGGCATGCACGAAACTTCTCTGTGTACTGTACGTGACTAATATGCACTGAATGTATGCTGTATTCTCCTTTAGATGCTTTCTACGAATTGACTGTTTAATTTTCATAATGCCACTGTGCTGGGGGTTACTATCACGTGCAGTTTTACACTGCAGAATGGAGGCAGAGAAAGTCTAAGTCAAATGGCCAGAGCCAACCAAACCATCATGGGGCAGAACCAGACCTCAACCCAGAAAGCCTGTGCTTTGGGGTTGTTGCCCCTGAGCTGTGTGGGAAGCAAAGGCCTCTGCATGGCCCCAGCCTGGCCAGAAGAGCCTGGTGAGGTTAGGGCAGTGCGTTCAGTGAGTACTTGCAGGATCCAGTTCAAGTCCCCGGAAGGTCCCTGACCTAGAAGTCTTCTGTCTGGCATGGTTCCAAGCGGCAATGCAGTGAGGCCTGGGCTCCTGACAGCTTTCATGTTCACGAATGCTTTTCACGCTTTCCCTGACGGTGTGTGGATGGGATGCAGACCCTCCTGAATGCTACACCAGTACTGTAATGCTGAGCTACACAATCCAGTCCTGGGAGTACATTTTAAAAATGCCCATGCAAAGGTTTAAAGGCCCAGAGAGGCACAGATCACAGATGCAAGTGAGAGAAGGCGGTCAGGAAACTGGCACACACGAACACGCGTGCTGTGGGCCCGAGGCTGGGGTGACTCTCGGGGGGGCCTCACCCACAGCCCCTAGCAGCCGGGAGCTGCACCTCTGCAAGTGGCCGAGCCCACACTGTGTAGGGAAGGTGCTGCGCTGCACTGCCCATGCGAAGGGTGTGGAACCAATGCAGGGGCGCCTGCAGGTGTGGACAGGGGGCGGCAGGAGGGCAGGAGAGATGGCAGAGAGGGCAGAGGGGCCAGCACACAGCGCCCACCATGGCCTGCAGGGAGCCTGCGTCCAGAGCCTGGGGAGGCAAGAGGCCATGGAGACCTCCGAGTACACAGCCAGACAGGGAAGGCCGTGCGTGAACAGGACGCTGTCTGGTGCAGTTTTCAAAGAGAAATGCGAATAAAACAGAACCACTGTGGGATGACTTTTGCTCACTGTGCTGTTTCTCTGATCCTACTAAGCTGTGTGGCCACAAGGTGTTGCTCAGGAGGTGTTGTTCCTGTTACTAGCACCACCCAGTGGGTATATTTCCTCCTCTCTTCCACTCTTCTTATCCCCATTCCCAAGGGGAAGTAGAAATAACAGGCAAGCGTGAAGTCCCAGCTGCCAGACCCCAGCCAGAGGCAAAAGGAGGGCTTGAGGGGCTCATGGTGAGGGTTTGCCCCAGGGCTCCAGAGGCCCATTCTCTTGGCTTCTTGTGAAATGTGTGATTTGGGACTCCACACTGCTTCCTCCTGCCTCAGCCTCCTCATCTGCCAATGGGGACAGAACAGGTTCCCAACCTTTGGCCTCATCACCCTATTTTGAAAAACAAACAAGAGAGTAGATCTGAAAGTCCTCTGAAAGGCAGAAGTGCTGGGCTGCTGTGAGGAACTACTATTCATAGCTGTTCTTGAACCTGGGCTGTGGCATGATTTGATTTTATTTTTTAACTGCGGCACAGCTCACGGACGGGTGGGGAAGCCTCCATTCTTTCACTCAGACATCGCCAGGTGCCGGCTGGGAAACCATCTTGGACATTCCTCTTTTTTTTTTTTTTTTTTTTCAAATGCTTTCTTACAGAAATCACTGGGGTGGAAAAGCATAGCAAACAAGAAACTGATGTTCTGAGATGAAAGATTGCGGTCAGTGAGGCCGCACAGACACCTGGTTGGGAAGCTCGGATGAGACGTGTCCCTGTGAGATCCCAGGGAAGCAGAGCCCCCTGGGAAACTCCCTAACTTCCCGGGAGACCGCGAGGACTGGCACTGGAATCCTGGCCGCGCGGGACCCGCTCCTCCCCCGGTGCCTGGTGCCGGGTGGCTCTGACCGAAGAGCACCGCTGCATGGGGTCATGAAGCGGCACCAGGACACCTGGGCTGCTCGTCCACCTCGACCCGGGGCTCTGGGGCCACGGGGACGGGGAGAAGTCGGAGGCGAAAGTGAGACCCTCAACTCAGCCTTAGCCTCACTCTCCTGTTTGACACAGAGTAGAAACGGGAGTGGATTCACACCGTTTAAAATATCATGAACATTACCCAGAGCTGTTCGGCAGCACTTATTTGTTGAAAAAGTGAAAACCATCTGTTATCCTGAGGGCCAATAATTCCTGTGGAATCCAGTGGGTGTTTGGGATTCTCCTAGCTCCTAAAGCAGTCTCAGATTATAAATGAAGAAGCCCCACGTGGAAACCACAGCAGTATTTTGAGTTTCTTTACTCCAAATCCCTTCTAATAGCTGGGCATGCCTGCCAAATTAGGACATTTTTTAAAATGAGAAAACTCATGTAATAATTCTAATTTTTGCTATTTGATCTGCAGACATGCATGTATAATTGTGCAAAGATATATAAAGAGGTGATTTTCACTTTATTCATAACAGGAAAAATCCTTTAGTCAGAACTTGACACAAATTTGTCGTGGAAAACCATGCAGCCATGAAGACTGCGATACGGGAAAGGTTTCTGGTGCGGATTTGCATCTCTCACACCTCCCCACAGGTGTGCACACACCACGCACACATATGTTCACATGGCAGCACACCCAGCTTCATGGGGAGGGAATGTAGGAAAAAATCAGACTGAATAGTCGGACCAAAAATGGAAGTGTGGTTTACTTTTCCACCCTTTAAAAATGTTGGAATTATTTTTATGGTGGACATGTTTGGGGGATGGTGATGTTTGGTGGGCCTCTGTGCTAATAGCAAAGGTGAGCGTACACACTCAGCCTGAGGCAAGTTTCTCTGAACACTTCCAGAAAACGATTTAGCAATAGGCTTAGGAATGGTTGTACATTTGGATGCCAGAATCCATTTCAAGGAGTCTCTTCTATGTAAATGATTTCAAAGCATAAGAGATTAATGCAAGGAGTATTTGAGAGAATTATTTATCAGAGCAAAAGTGGCAACAATTTACATACGTAACCCAAATAAACAGCAGTTGTGGTACAGCTGCACAAATAGAAATTAGAGTGAGTCCATGAAAGTGTGTGTCCATGATTACATTGTAATCTTAAAGTGATGTGAATATTACATGTAGTGAGATCATAGCTGTAAGAATACACAAAAGTGCCAGGCATGGTAGCTCATGCCTGTAATCCCGGTACTCAAGAGGCAGAGGCAGGAGGATCGCTGAGAATTCCAGGCCAGCCTGGGCTACATAATGAGTTCAGGGTCAGTCTGAACTACAAAGGGAGACCCTGTCTCAAAAAACCAAAAAAAAAAGAATACACAGAAACAAGACTAAAAGCACATTACAGATAAGAAAGTGCCCAAATGTAAATAGCAGTTATATTTTTGTGCAAGAATTTATTTTTCTTGTTATTCATTTTTCTGTACAATTTTTCTACAATGATCAGATTTAATTCTATAACACAAATAACAAGATAACATTTTTTAGACTGTTAGTACAGCCCACCAACATAAAAAACACAGGGCATGTCAGATGACTTGGTGACCAAAAAAAAAAGTCAACTTATGAGGGAAATTTGAAAAACTTCAAATGGCTTGCATGGATGGCAGTCACGATTAAAAACTGCCAGTCGGTCACGTGGAAGAAACTGTAAGATGGGAAAATTCGGGGAAAGTCACATTTATATGTGAATAGGATGACACTATTCCGCAACTGGCACAAAGTGTCTGCGTTTCCAGATTTGGGGCTTTAGGTAAATGCCACCCTAGTTTATAAATTCTTCTGTACTTTGCTTTTTAGCTTGGCATGGTATGGTGGAAGCTACAGGATCTCTTGTTTAGAGTCCTGGTAGTAAAGCTATAAAGAAAGCAAGAAGGGATGCAGAGGGGTGCCCTCGGGGGGAACGGGACTGGAGTGGGGATCTGGGAGGCCACAGGGCCGTTTAAGAGCTCAGTGAGTCTCTTTCTTAAACTAGGCGGATAATACACAGGCAGTGTGACGTTATTTTACAAATTACACATGGCACCGTGCCTTTTGGATCTATAAATATCAAATAATAAAAATGGAAGATGTTTCTTTGTGTCAAAAACTAAGATTCTGTTAAAAAAATGAGAATGAATCAAGAAATTTTGCAAGCTCAGATGCCCTCTAGTGTTCAAATGAGAGAAATACAGTTATTGTCCATTTGCAACATGATCGGCTCACAATTTCACTTCCTTTTAAACAGACGTTTATGGCAAATGAGGCAAAGTAGCACACACCCGAATTCATCCAAGTGGAACAGTATGTTCTTACGCCACATTTTAAAATGCTTCCAGATTTTTCCTCACTATCTTTGAAGAATGATCCAAAAGAATACTTAGCAAGTATGTTTAGTAAAGCATTTCAAAATTCAAATGTACATTTCAGTAAAGAAACATTACTGAATTTTTATACCTGAAAAAAATTTTTAAATTGGTTTTATTTTCATATCCTCCCTTTAAAATTTTTATGGTTTTTGGTTTTCGTTGCTTGCAGTACTGGGGAGTGAGCAGAGCCTTGCTCTGAGATACATCCTCCGCTCTTTTTTATTTTTTATGTTTTACAACAGGGTCCCACCAAGCCGGCCAAGCTGGCCTGGGACTTAAATCCTCCTGCCTCAGCTTCCCGAGTACTGGGGTCCGGGTGTGCACAATGACTCCTAATTTTGATGCTTAGTAGCAACTGTTTCCTTGCAGAATTGATGGGAAAAGCATCACCAACCCCACCTTTGGGGCTCCACGCGTGAGCTTTCTCTGGTGGGCTTTGGAAAAATGAAGCTAGGTTTTGCGGGGTTCCTTCCACCCTGCTCTTTGATTGTCCACAGAGTGTGTCTATCTCTGGATTTGTACCCACTCTGCTGGCAAAGCCTCTGGCCTGTCATCTTTATTGGACAATGGTTCCTATAACATTTTTGGAATTCAATTTTGTTGACTCATTAAGTTCTTCAGTGAGGTGCGTTATGTTACTATATTTTAAAGCCAAAGAGTTTTCAAACATATTTCACAGTTTGACGGAATAGTCAAAAGGATTAGATTAAACAGATAACAGAAAAAGTCAAAGCTATTGTAGGGAATAGCATTGTATTTGACAAGCAAAAGAATATATCTAAAAAGTGCTAATGTGAAACCTAACTGGTTTGTGTCATGGGCAACTCATGATGTTAAGATTCTTTCACATTCGCGGTGCTATGGTGACTTGCGCTAGGCCTTGCCCTGGATCTTCACCCGGGTTTGCCCACCATCCTGGAAGCGGATGTTAGAGGGGCAGCACAGGGCATCCCAGAAGAGCACAGGACTGGGACGGCGAGCCAGGCCTCGAGGGCTGCAGCAGCGCAATCAGCCATCCACACCCACCCAGTTTCCTTCTGCGGATCCAACCAACTGCAGATAGCAGAGACTGGGAAAAATCAATTGAACATGCACAGACTTTCTTCCGTGTGAGTATTCTCTAGACAAGAGAGTGACTATGTAGCCCACATTTGCACCGCATTAGGTATTGTAAGTAATCCTGCCACGATTTAAAGAACATGCTGGCTCTGTGCTCATCCTCCTCTATTTCATAGCAGAGACCTGAGCACCTCTGGCCTTGGGACCCAGGGATCCTTGGCTTGCTCCCCACACACACCAAGGGCGACTAACTTGGGCTGAGACTGGGGTCCCCACTGGTCACAGTGTGTAGCATGTACTCACGGTAGACATGAACAGTAAATACAGCTTTACAACACAACATATGGGGGATGCCCAGCTACTCAGGGCTGGACCAGGCTCCTCCCTTAGGATGGTGCAGAATTGATATGGCTCAGTTCTGGGGGATTCAGATCTCTTTTCAGGGCCTCCCTGGGCAGGTGTTACCGGCCCTCCCCGGGCAAGGCCTTCCTGGTGCTCTGGAAGGCAGGATTCTAGCACCAAACACACATGAGTCCTTCTGCAGAAGCAGCCAGCTTTGCCAACTTGACAGTGACCTGTCGTGGGTCAGCCATGTCACTGCTGACCGAAACATTAAATCTGCTGGCCCTGCCCTACCTGAGTGGTGGTCTTCTGTGCCACGGTTGTCAGATGAACAAAACCCAGCTCACAGAGTGAGGTGGCTTTCGAAAAGCCCATGGGTGAGTCCCTAAAACTACTAGAATGTTTCTTCCTACAACACATTAAAAAACTAGCCAGGTGATTTTTTTCCAATGTGGGGGACTGAACTCAGGGCCTTCACACTGAGGCACATCCTCAGCCCCGGTATTTACTTATTTGAGTCAGGGTCTCACTAAATCACTAAGTTGCCCAGACTAGGCTCAAACTTGGAATCCTCCTGCCTCGACCTCCAGGGTGCTGAGATGACTGGAATCCGTGACCTCAGTGGTCACTGGCCAGGCCCCTGTGCTTATCCCTTCCCTCGTAATGAAGCCTATCCCCACATGTCATCCCGATGGACAGAGTAAGCGAGGGGACTCACCGACTCGTGTCCGTGTACAGCGGCTCCGATCGCCTCGGCCGGGCCAAGGATGCGGGGTCCCGGCCCGGGTTGTCCACAGCGTCGGTGTCGGCCGTCAGGACGTGGCCACTGTGGGAGAAAAGAAAGAGGGCATTGAGTCCTTAAGAGGCCAGGAGGAAACTGAAACCCTGCCTGTCAGGGACCGAACTACAAAATGACAGAAGAGGAAGATGCCAAGGGCAAATGCCACCCTGAGAGTCTCCCAGACCTGAGACTTTCTCTGGCTGACGGCTCCAGTAGCAGCACCACATATTCTACTTCATCAAATAACACATTTAGGAAAATAGGAAAACGTGACTCCCCCTCTCATTTAATCAACATCTTTGTGACCAACGTTTGATGGCGCTCCTGGCATCAGACGTGCACCGTGCACCAGCGTAGGCCCTGGGAGCAGGCTATAAACATGGGTGCTGGGAGCGGCTATGACTCAGAAAGGCTTCTGCTGCCTGCAGCCCTGAGAAACAGTACTCACGTGTAGAGAGGGATGTATTGACTTCTTGAACTCGGACTCACGATTAGAGAGAAAATAGGGGCAACTGGGTTACTGAGTATTGTTAATAAATACCAGATTCTTAAAATACCCATCTAACCAAAATTAAGTCTTTAGACATTTCTCACTGGCCTTAAAAAGTATGTGATTTTAGAAATAATTTAAAGATATACTTTTGGCTTTTTCAGAATGTGATATAAATGGAAATGTACAATGCATAACCTTTTGGATCTGGCTGCTTTCATTGAAAATGTGTTTAAAATCTCTCCCTGCCTTTGTTTGCTGGGTTTATTCTTTTTCTGTGCTGAGTAGTACTCCACTGAATGGGCATACTCTAGTATGTTCCTCCATTTACCTGCTAAATGGCATGATGGTTATTTCTAGACTTTGTGGATTACAAATATGGCTGTTATAAACATTCATATATATATTTTTATGTAGGCTCCTGGAAGTGCATTTCCCAGGAGCAGAGTCAAGAGTTCTGAGCTACAGAAGACTAAGCTTTCATTCACCAGCTGATTTATCAGCAAAAATGAAACTATAAATGCAATGATGTCTACTGTTTTGGTTGGCAATTTGCTCCTTTATTACATGACATGAACTAAGAATTAATATCAAAAATCAACATCTTTTAAAAAAAAGATTTCAGTGGGACTATCAACAATTCTTGCTTCCTGTATATGTGAAGATCTTAACATTTTTAATGCTTTAATCTTTCATATTAATTTTACCACTAGTTTATATTCTGAAGCCTCAGTTGGAATGTTTTCCACATTCGACCAAAAGATATTTTAAATAATCTTTTTTCTTTTTCAGTACTGGGGATGGAACCCAGGGAATCAAAAATCTTGCAAAGTAGCTTTAAATCTGTCTCAATCAAGTGTGAGTGCCTTCACCAGATGCGGTGTTCTCCATACTGTCTCTCTGTGTAAACTCTGCAGGTAGGCAGTCTTGATTAGGGTCCTGTACATTCACACTTCATGTGGAGCAAAGAACCCTTACTGCCTGTTGGTTCACAGTATTGTCTAAAGGACTAAACGCATGCATGAAGGTATGAAACATCAAATCCATAACAGCCATGGTCCCCGAGGAGGCGTATGTGCTTGGGAGGGCTGCAGAATGGGGCTCCTGTTGTGTGGACATTTTATTTCTAAAGAGAGAAAGAAGCTACACAGATTTCTGTCAGCACTGAAGATTGAACCTAACAGCTACATCCCCAGCCCTTTTTTAGTTTGAGTCAGAGTCTCACTAAGTTGCCTGGGTTGGGGTCACTCTTGTGATCCTCCTGCCTCAGCCTCCCAGAGTGCTGTACAGGTGTGTATCACCGCACTCAGTTCAGATACACAGACTCGGATATATATGTACCAGGGATCCAACTTGGGAACTTTCACTTGCAAGGCAAGCAGCAGAACCTCTGAGCTAAATCCCTGGCCCATTTATATGTTTTTGTACATATGAAATATTTAAAATTAATTTAAAAAGTAAAAAGAAATGGCAATTTGGGTCAAAAGAAAAATAGACCAAATGGTGACCTTTTCGTTTTTTAAAACAATGCACAAAATAGCCCATGGGGAAGTTGTAGCAGTAAAGCCATGGTTTCTGCCATTAACAGAACATGAAATAACTGTGTGATACGAAGTGGATAGAGAAACCTTGCAGTGTATTCTATGTGAAGCCCATGGAAGACTGCAATACCGTGACTGTCCACATGGAGTTGTTTATAAAGCACTCCGGATTTCAACATGGGCACGGTACACTTAGCGGTCTAAATCTAAGGAGGAGAAAGACACTGAGCACGTGGCGAGGGACCAGGGCAGCTTCCCGCCCTGGGGTGCCGGGCTGGAGCCTGGGACCCTCTTCTCCCATCTGACCACGGCGAGGTCAGATTCTCAGTGCCAACTACTCCAGAGTGAGAAACCTCGAGAGGAGATGCAAACTTACAAAGTGATCGGCTTGCTGGATGGGAAGAACGGCCTCGTCTGAAACCTGTCCCCCAGTCCGCCAACCACCTGGAGGCAGAAGGACCCAGCGGGAGGCGAGTGAAGAGGCTGTGACTCCAGGGTGCAGTGCTGCTCCTCCCGATCCCAGCACGCTGGCACCCCGGCTTGCGCACCTCCCAAGTGCAGCCTCCCTGCTCACAGCTGCACCTGCCCCATTGCTGCCGCCTCAGCCTCCGAGCTTCCTGCCTGGGAAAGACTTTGTACACCAAGGAAATAGTGGGCTTACCAAGTTTTCTCAAGATTTAAAAATACATTGAAGCACCTGTGAGATCCTTAAAACATAGATGGCATGGGACATATTTTTAAATCTTTTAACTGATTTTAATTCCTACATGAAAATTCCAAGGGTGAGTCTTACAAAAGCCATGTTTTCCCTCTCTTTTTGTCATTTTTCTCTGTAAAAGCAGAAGATGTTTTAGAAGATAACAGGGGCTTCTCAATCTGGGGCTCTTGTGCCTTGCTGGGACCCGTGTTTATAGTGTGTTTTGATGAGACTGGCTTCCTTTTTAGTCCCATGGGCTCTGTGTGTTCAGAGGTCATTATGAGAAGTCACCTGACAGCGGAAGCAGACTCTTGTGCAGGGTGATGTGGCTCCAAGGCCGAGGGAGGCAGTGGACCCTGAAATTGCCCTGCAAGCACAGAGCGGAGAACCTGAGGCAGCATGTGCCTGAGAATGCTTGCGATGCAGCCCCAAGGCCAGGGATCAAGGAGGGAGGAGGGACACTGTTTGCAGGAGTTGGGCTTGACACAGGGTGCGGTGGACTTGGGGCCTGGGGAGAAGGTTAGAGGAGAGGAGATGAGATGCCATGGGCAGAAGTTGGATGGAGAAAGAGGGGAACAGCGAGGGTCGGGGAAACAGGTGAGGAGTAGGCTGTGGGCAAACACCAGGTGTGCCTCCTGTCGAGGGGCATGGATTGTATTTTGTAAAAATGATGGGTTTAATCAGTGGGCCAGCATGACTGATACACTTTCAAAACAGGTATTCCAGCTGTTGCATGGTCTCAGTACTCCACAGGATGAAATCTCAGTATTTGGAAATGAAAAGAAGGGGCCTCTCTCCCGACAGCTCAGGATGCTCTGCTGGGTCCCATGATGAGATGACAGAGAGCAATCTGACCCTCAGTGTGCTCTGGTCTGCCTTGGGGAGTGCAGAGCTAAGTCCTCCATCTGCCCCTTCCCAGATGCTCTGGCCTACGTTACCCGCTGCTATCTGTGTCCTCCATTGTTTCCTCTTTCTTCTGCCATGCTAAACATAAAGACATTGCAATTTGCTCTGGGAAAGAGCTCATCTTTAAATAAGCAAGCATTTTTAGCATGGAGAATGTTGAAGAATTTGCAGTGATCAGTGACTTTCGTGATTATGGGACTTCGACTCCTGTGCAGTTTTGGACAATCGAGTATCATCGGGGCGTAGAGCTTTGGGTTGAGTCCGAGTACAGTGAGGGGTGCATGGTGCCTCTGGGCCCTCACTGACCTGGGTGATGGCTGGGGTGCTTTCATATCTTTTCAGGGTGCAGCTCTGTGAGATGAGGTCAGCAGCCTTTTCTACTGTTGTTTCTTCTGGATCAAGTTTTGGCAGCAGCATCATATCCCAAGGAACAACTTCATATGCTCTGGGAAATTATTACATGAGGACATTTTAGGCAGAGCACACATTTGGTTGTTAAAGCTCAGAACAACACATCATATACTGTGATAAGCATGACCCTAAGATGATGCTGGATCCCTGCCCCTTAGTATCTGCACCTTGGGGGCCCTCCCTCCCCAGACTGAGCAGCCAGGAGCACTGAAGGGCTCCCTGTGGAGTGTTCCCGTGTAGGACTCAGCTCCAATAAGTAAGGTCTCTAATCAGCTGAGCCTGCGTTCCTCAAAAGATGGGTCATCCCGCGTGGACCTGGTTCAGCAAGCCAATCCTACACAGGGCTGAAGAACAGCAGCAGATGCTCGTTGGCCACCCTTGAAAGAGCAAAATTCATGACTCCCATAGCTGCGATTTTGTCAAGCATCTAAATGATCTTAGAAAATGAGAGGCCAGCTCAGAAGACACCTTCATTCCAACCTGGAGACTCCTGATAATGACCTCCTGGGGCCAGCTCTGACCTGCAGCCTGAGCGGTAACAATAGTCACCAAGCTCGGGGAAATTGGTCACACAGCAGTGGAAAACTAATGCATATACTCACATGAATGTTAATTTCCAAAAAAATTTCATTTGACTTTCACAGCTAGGCCAGAAGACCATTAATTTATAAATAAATGATGGCTTTGGAAATTGATTTTGCTTGCTTAAGGTCACTCAGCTATTAATGGTCAAAGTCAGGACTCAAGTTCAAATTACCTCCCTTTCAGAGTCGGCAGCATTCCCACTTTTCCCCATGCAGCCACTAAACTGTACAACTCCTGAGTGTGGGACAGGGCTGCAACCATCCCATGAAGTACAGTTATCTGAGCACTTTGAGCTGGAATGGGAAAGCGAAGTTGAAATGCAACATGTGCCTTGGAGCTCCGCATGCGAAGGGAAAGGACCTTGGGCCGCACAGGGGCTCTGGGGTCCACACACCCTGGTCTTCCCTATTCCCCAGCTACTGCTTCTCTCCTCTCCACCCATACCTCCTGCTGAGCCTGAGTCCAGCTTCTCCTTGTCACTCTGCTGCAGTCTCATTCTGCAGATCAATCTGCTCATCCATCTTGGGCCCCTTCCTTGACCTAGCATGGCATGAAACACTTCACCGCTCTGCCCTCCCTGGAGAGCTCTCTGAACAGCCTTCCACTTCCAGACTCTGGTGCTGTTCGTGTGCCTCCTGCCTCAGTTTCTTCTGCTGTACCTGCTCTTTCCTCACTTTCTAATGTAGGGATGCTAGGACTCTGCATTCTCCTTTAGTGTCCTCATTCAGCCATGGCCTCTACAAGCTCTAGAACCTGGGTGTGTCTCTCTAGTAGGCGTCTCTCCAGAGCTTCAGGTCTGTTTATCCCATTGCCCACTCCAACATTTTCACATTCAACATCTCTAAAGCCGCCCTGAGTTTTCTCTCAGACTTGCGCCACCTGCGTTATTGGTTGATTTCATAATAGCAGCCATTCTTTCTGGAGTGAAGTGGAATCTCAGCATTGTTTTCATTTGCATCTCTCAAATGACCAGTGATGTTGAACATTTTTTCATGTATTTATTTGCTATTTCTACTTCTTTGTCTGAGAAATGTCTGTTCATTTCAGATGCTCATTTTCGGATTGGGTCTTTAAATTTGGGAGGTCTGATCTTTTTAAATTCTTTATAGATTCAAGATAGTAGACCTTTGTCTGAGGAAGAGAAGGTGAAGATTTTTTCCCACATTGTGGGTTGTCTCTTCACACTGCTGGTGGTTTCTCTTGTTGTGCAGAAGCCTTTTAATAAGAAGAGATTCCACTTGCTGATTGTTTGTGCTAGTTCACAGGTAACTGAGGTTTTGTTCATAGAATGTTTTCCTACACTGATGTCTCCAAGGGTTCTACCTAACCTCTGTTCCAACTGGTTCAGAGTTTCTATTTTAATATTTAGATCTTTGATCCATTTTGATTTTAGTTTAGTGCATGGTGAGAGATATAGGTCTAGTTTTAATCTTTGGCAAGTTGAAGCCCAATTTTTCCAGCACCATTATTAAAGAGGCTATCTTTCCTCCAGTGAGGGTGTTTGGCTCCTTTATCAAAGATGAGATGGCTGAGTGTGTATAGCATTGTATCTGCATCTTCTAATCTGTTCCACTGGTCCTCAGGTCTGTTTCTTTGCCAGTACCATGCTGTTTTTATTACAGTAGCTTTGTAGTATAGTTGCAGGTGGGGGATTGTGATACCCCCTGCCATGTCTCTGTTACCTAGAATTGCTTTTGCTATTCTGGGTCTCTTCTTGTTCCAAATGAATTTTTGGATTGTTTTCTCAAGGTCTATGAAGTATGCTGCTGGGATCTCAATTGGAATTGCATTAAATCTATATAGCAGTTTTGGAAGTATGGCCATTTTCACTATATTAATCCTTCCTACCCAGGAGCAGGGGATGTCTGTCCATTTTCTGATATCATCTTCAATCTCTCTTTTCAGAGTGCTATAGTTTTCAGAGAAGAGGTCTTTGATTCCTTTCCTTAGGTTGATTCCTAGGTATTTCAGTTTTTTGGATGCTATTGTAAATGGAATTATTTGCCCTATTTCTCTCTCAGTGAGTCTGTCATTTGGGTAGAAGAAAGCTATTGATTTTTGTGTGTTGACCTTGTAACCAGCTACTTGACTGAATTTGGTTATTAAGTCTAGAAGTCTTTTGGTGGAGATCTTGGGGTCTTCTATATAGAGTATCATGTCATCTGCAAATAATGACAATTTGACTTCTTCATTTCCTATCTTTATTCCTTTTATTTCTTTCTCTTGTCTAATTTCTGTAGCTAATGTTTCCAGAACTATATTGAACAAGAGTGGTGATAGTGGACATCCTTGTCTTGTTCCTGATTTTAGTGTGAAGGATTTCAGTTTTTGACCATTTAGTATGATATTGGCTGTTGGTTTTTCATAGATGGCTTCTATCAGTTTGAGGTAGCGACCATCTATTCCAATTTTTTTGTAGGGTTTTTATCATAAATGCATGTTGGATTTTGTCAAATGCTTTTTCTGCGTCTATGGAGATAATCATATGGTTTTTGTCCTTGGCTCTATTGATATAGTGTATTACATTGATTGATTTGTGTATATTGAACCATCCCTGCATCCCTGGGATGAATCCCACTTGATCAGGGTGTATGATCTTCTTGATGATCTTCTGCATTCTGTTTGCCATTACCCTATTAAGGATTTTTGCATCTATGTTCATTAGTGAGATTGGCCTATAGTTCTCCTTTTTGGTTGGGTCTTTCTCTGCTTTGGGGATCAAGGTGATGCTTGCTTCCAGGAGTGAATTTGGGAGTATTGCTTCCCTTTCAATTTCCTTGAAGAGTTTAAACAGTAGTGGCAGCAGTTCCTCTCTAAATGTCTTATAGAATTCAGCAGTGAAGCCATCAGGGCTGGGCTTTTCTTAGTTGATAAGTTTTTAATTACATTTTCAATTTCATTGGTTGATATTGGGTTGTTCAGAATTTCTAGGTCTTCTTCGTTCAACTTCGGTAATTCATATGTGTCTAGGAATCTGTCCATTTCTTCTCTGTTGTCCATCTTATTGGCGTATAGGTTCTGGAAGTAGGTATTGATGATCCTCTGAATTTCTGCTGGGTCTGCTGTAATTTCACCCTTTTCATTCCTAATTGCATGGACTTGGGCCTTTTCTTTCCTTTTTCTGACAAATTTGGCTAAGGGTTTGTCAATTTTGTTGATTCTTTCAAAGAACCAACTCTTGGCTTCATTGATTTTTTTTGTATCATTCTCTTAGTCTCCATTGCATTGATTTCTCCTCTGATCTTTATAATTTCCTCCCTTGTATGAGCTTTGGGGTTATCCTGCTCTTCTTTTTCTAGAAGCTTGAGGTTCAGCATCAGGTTGTTTAATTGGGCTCATTCTGTTTTCCTAATATGCATATTCACTGCTATGAATTTCCCTTGTAAGACTGCTTTCATTATGTCCCATAGATTCCAATATGTTGTATTGTCACTGTCATTTAATTGAAGGAACTGTCTGATTTCTTCTTTAATTTCCTCTGTGACCCATTGGTTATTCAGAAGTGTGTTGTTCAATTTCCACATGTTTATGAAATTTTTTGAGTTTCTTTTGCTATGGATCTCCAATTTCATTGCACTATGGTCTGATAATATACAGGGGATAACTTCAATTCCTTTGCACTTACTTAAACATGTTGTATGTGTGAGTATGTGGTCTATTTTGGAGAATGACCCATGTGCAGCTGAGAAGAATGTGTATTCTGATTTTGTGGGGTGGAACATTCTGTAAACATCTGTTCATTTGTTCAAGAGTTCAATTGAGTTCTAGTATTTCATTACTTATTTTTAGTCTAGTTGATCTATCTGTTGGTAACAGTGGGGTGTTGAGGTCCCCCATTACAATTGTATTAGTGCATATATGACTTTTCATGTCTGTTAGTATTTGTTTTATATAGTTGGGCACACTAGTGTTTGGTGCATAGATATTTATGATTGTCATCTCTTCCTCTTGGATTCTTCCCTTTACAAGGATGTAGTGTCCTTCTTTGTCTCTCTTCATCAGTGTTGGTTTGAAATCTGCTTGATCTGCAAAGAGGATAGCTACTCCTGCTTTTTTGGGGGTTCCTGTTGCATGGAGTATTGTTTTCCACCCTTCAACTTTCAGTCTATGAGTTTCATTTTGATTTAAGTGTGTTTCTTGTATGCAGCATATTGTTGGATTTTGCTTCTTGACCCATTCTGCCAGTCCATTTCTTTTGATTGGTGAATTGAGACCATTAACATTGATGGTTATAACTGAAACATATTGACTTGTCATTGCCATGATTTTTTCTTTTTGTTGGGTTCTCCCCCTTTACATGTAATTTCTTGTCATGCCCGATGGGTTCATTCTGCTTTGCTTCCTGGGGTTGTGATCCTCAATATCTGTTCCTAGGATATTGTGTAAAATTCTTTGGAGTGCTGGTTTGGTATTCACAAAGTTCCTAAGGTGCTCTTTGTCATCATAGTATCTTATTTCTCCATCCATTTTGAAAGATAATTTTGCAGGGTGCATCAATCTGGGTTGGAGGCTGTTTTCCTTTAGGGCTTGGAATATGTCACTCCAAGCTTTTCTTGCCTCGATAGTTTGTGTTGAAAAGTCTCCTGTGATTCTGATGGGCTTTCCTTTGTATGTGATTTGTTTCTTTACTCTAACTGCATGTAGAACTTTGTCCTTCTGTTGAGTTTCTGGAATCTTAACAATTATATGCCTATGTGCAGATTTTTTTTTGATCAAGGCTATTTGGAGTCCTATGTGCTTCACTTATCTGTATGTCAAGCTCTTTTCCCCTGCTTGGGAAGTTTTCTGCCATTATTTCTGTGAAGAGATCTTTTATGTCATCTGCATTCTCTCCTGCTACTTCATTGACTCCAATCAGTCTTATGTTATTCTTGTTTGCATCATCTAGCAGCTGCTGGAGTGATTTCTCATGTTCCTTTATAATTTTGAAGCAATTTTTCTTTTCCTGGTCACTAATTGCAATCTTATCTTCTATATCTGAAATTCCATCCTCACATTGGCTCATTCTGCTGTGTAGACTTTCAATGAAGTTTTTCATGTCCTGGAAATCTATTTGCATCTGTTTTATGGATTTCATTTGTTTCTGGTGTTGGGATTCCATCATGTTCCTGAGCTCCTCTCTAGATTTATTAATCATGTCTTGCACTAGGGGCACAATTTCTCCTGTTATCTGAGAAATTATTTCTGATTTCATTTTTTCCAGATCCCCTTTTGTTGCCAGTTCAGTGGGTCCAGGTGGTTGAGTATCAGAGTGTTCCATCTCATTTATCTTTGGGGTTGCTGTAGGTGATCTGGGAGTCTGGTTTTGAGACTTATTTATGTGTTTTCTCATTTCGACTGGTAGGGGGGCTGTTGACGCCTGCACGGATTACCTCTTCTGAGCTGGGAGAGGTGGAACAGGGGCCATGGGCAGCGGTAGGGATGGTGATCCAAAAGCCCTTTCCTGTGGGCTGGGAGCAGCGGGAGTGATGGTGGCTGGGAAGCCCCTTCCTCTGGTCCAGGAGCAGTGGGATGGCAGCTCAGAAAACCCTACCTCTGGGCTGGGAGTGGTGAGAGGGATGGTGGCCTGGAAGCCCCTTCCTCTGGGCCAGGAGCAGCGGAACAGAAGGTGGCCCAAAAGCCCTTTCCTCTGGGTTGGGAGCAGCGGGAAGGATGGTGGCCAGAAAGCCCCTTCCTCTGGACCAGGAGCAGTGGGACGGCAGCTCAGAAGCCCCTACCTCTGGGTTGGGAGCAGTGGGACTCAGTACAGTGGTCTGGTGGTCCGATGTCCTCTGTGTCTTTGTAGTGTGGAACCAGGTGGCTGTACAGAGCAGTGCGGGGTGGGGGATGCAGTGGATTGTTGCCCGGGCGCGGGCTGATTTGGTGTCTTCCACTTGACTTGGGACCTCGGTAGGATGTGCACAGACCTGCCTCTGTGGTTCCATTTTCTTTGTTGAAGTTCAGTTTTCAGTAATGCTTTCAAAGATGTGAACTAACCCTCACTTTTGAGTAATCCAACTGGCTTAGAATTCTACTTCAACAGTTATGGTTCTCTAATAACAAATAAATCTAATTAACTTCCAAATTGTAGTGTTGCCTTTCAAAATTGTATTGAGCATAACTTTCCAGTTATGTGTTTTCCCCCTATCTGGTTGTAGTTTGTATATTATCTTGTCTTTTCTAGTTTTAATATAATTTCTTCCAAAGGGGACATGTTCATCTGGTGTAGGATTTGCAATGTTTCTCCAATCCAAGAATTCATGTCTTTTATCTCTTTATTGTCAATGGACACTCTTTATTTCCCATCACCTTTTAAAAAATTTCCTACCAGGCAAATATGGGACTTTTTACCCATGCCCCAAGTTTCCTAATTTTCATATCACTTCATCTCTAACTTTCATGTGTATGCCATCAACTTCCTATTTGTCATTTCCTTTTTCACTGGTTTCTAGACTGTATTTAAACCTGTTTATTGTACTTTTAAAATTTTCATCAAGGCTAAATAATCAGTTTTCTCCTTCATTTGGTCAGTACGTTAAATTTCACTGATTTTTAAATGTTAAATGAATATATTCTTCAGATTAATTTCACTTGATCATGTTATACATATCATACTTCCTGTAAGTTAGGGTTTTGATTTGGTAAGGTTATGTGTATCTGTGTGCATGAGGAATATCAGTCTGTAATTTCCTCTTTTTGGTAGTATCCTTATCTGGTTTTGTTATTAGGTGAAGTCAGGCTCTTAAAACTAACTGAAAGGTATGCTCTTTCATTTTCTGAAATAACTTATGTAATTCCAGTGTGAGGTTGAAGGGAGGGGAAGGGAATGGGAGAAGAAGAATCAAGATAAATCATGTACAGGTACAAATTTCCTATGATGAATGTGATCATTATGTATATCTAAATTGTACCAATAAACTTAATTAATTAAAAAAATAAAAATAAAATTTTAGCCTCTTTTTCCTTGGTACCAGGTAACTAAGTATTATGTCCTAGCATAAAATTTATTTCTTATATTTTTTCACTGACCATGGTACTCATTTTCATTTTAAAATTTCTGTACAAAGGCAACTTTTCATAACTCTTCATAATACTTATCCATTTGGAGTGCTGCATTATACTTTTTTCTGTTGTAATTGAACAGGGGCTAATTTTATTCACTGGAGTGTTTTAATTCTTGTTTTCTATTTATCTCTCTCCTCTCTCGCCTCTCTCTCTCTCTCTCTCTCTCTCTCTCTCTCTCTCTCGTACCGGGGATCGAACTCGGGACCTTGCGCTCGGGAGGCAGCCAGCGGCACCACTGAGCTAAATCCCCGGCCCTATTTCCATCTCTTTACCGATTTGTTCCACCTTCCATTCAGTGTATGGATTTCATGTGGTTTACAATATTCTCAACTCAATTACGCCTTCTATAGGTGTCAGACAGCACAGTTTCTTTAGTAATATTTTGTTGCTGGTGGTGGTGGTCGCTGGAGGAATTGTGTGGCTGCCAATTATTTTATTTTCTTCTGCCCTTTAGGATCACAAACAGCCCTCTTTTCCTTCACCACCCAACCACCATGGGCAACTCTTTCTCCTTCTGACGCTCTCTCTTCCTGTATGGTCAAGGCCTTTCGCCTTTCCGTGACTGTTTATCTCAAATCCTGCACTTTGATCCCTTCCCTGTAGGCTTAGTGTATTTTATCCTCCTATTGGTGGCTTTCAGATCAATTCAGGCTTATTCTAAGCCCTCTTGTCTCTACCGTGTAATTTCCCCAAGACTGCTCTTTTTTACCACAAAAGATTTCTGTTGGGAGCATGACTTATCAGGATTTTGTGTTTTATTTTTATTTTTACTTGTAATAATTCGAAGGTTGGGACTTCTCTGTTGTCTAGCTATGTTAAACGTGTCTTTCTTATTCAGTATTGTTTTTCTTTTTGTGCGTTGCTCTTAAGGGTTTAGGGTAGCAATAATTTTTTTTTTTCAGACACTGTTATATTTGGCTCCTCAAAAGTTATGTCTTTTGCTCTTCCTGATCAGTCTCAGCAGATATTTACCAATTTTTTTTTAACCCAACTTCTGATTTTGGTATTCTCTAGTTTCCATTTCTAAATTAAGTTTTTCCTTCACCCTACTTTCTTGTAGTTATTTTTCATGTTCTTCGCTCATCTTGAGATTGGGTTTGCTCAAACAAAAACTGTTTTGTTTTTCTCTGTAATCACACACACACTGAATGCTGTGTATTGTGTTTCAGCCTTGACTGTAGTCGCATTCTACACATTTTACTAGAACATTTCTCATCATACCGATAAGAATATTTTCTAGTTTCCCTTACAATTTCTTCTTTGGCCTGTGACTTATTGATAAACATATTTTTACATTTCCATATACATGATTGCAAAGGTGCTTTTTTCTGTCATTATGGCCTTGTGGTCAAAGAATGTACTCTATATGATTTTAAATATTTGCAATTTGTGTAAACTTTATTTTATGACACAGTATATGCTCCTTGAAAGTGGTATAATCATAGGTTTATATGTCTTTTTCCCATAATTTTTCTTGTAAACATTCTGTGAACTCTAGCTTTTAGTAAGTAGTACATAGTAGCATATTCGTGTTTTACTTCATTCTGATGATAGATCTTAAATTTTGTTTTGTACTGGGAGTAGAATCCAGGGAGATACTTTATCCCTGAAATACATCTCCATCCTTTTTATTTTAATTTTTTATTTTGAAACAGAATCCATTCAAGTTTCCCAGGTAGGACTCAGAGTTGAAATACTCCCACCTTAGCTTCCCTAGGTGCTGAGATTATAGGCGTGTAGCAGTCTGCCTAGATGAAAATCTTTGATCCGGAACATTTAAGAATGTATATGTAAAATAACTGATTACATATGTTTAAAACCATTACTTAATATACCCCACATGCCTTTGTCTCTTTCTTGCTTTTCTTGGATAAATTTCCACTATTCCATCAATCGTGTCAGGGTTGTTTATTGTTTTTCTGATTTTAGTGCTCTTACAAATTACAAAATTAATACTTGTATTATTCATTAATTATTACTAGTAATAATTAATACTTTTACATTCCCTACACTTTTGGTATATGATTGCAAATATGTTTCATTTGTTTGGATAGTTGATATTATAAAAACATTTAAATTGACAGCAGTATAATTGATCCTCAATTTACAGAATTCTATAAATGATTGTATGAAAAATATCCAGCAAAACTTACTTTTATTCATTAATGTTTTATTATATTATTTCTTTAAAAATATGTAAGCGGTGGGCGAGGGATTTAGCTCAGTGGCACTGTGCCTGCCTTGCAAACGCAAGGTCCTGAGTTCAATCCCCTGTACTGGAAAAAAAACCCAAAAACAAACAAACAAAATATATGTAAGTGTTCTAGAATTCACAAATTGTATTCATCTTATTCAAATAAATATTAGTGTTGTATTGGCATATCAATGCTGTATCAGCAAGATCATCAATTCAGAAAAATTACAGCTTTTCTTATCAGCTTGTTGAGGAGGGGTAGAAAATCTCTTGAAGTGTAAAATCCTTTCAATTTTGAGCCTAATAATCAAATGGAAATATCTCACACTTTGTGGCCAGAAAGACCATGGAAATTTTTTATACACTGCAAATCAATCCCAACAGAGAGCCCTTAGTGGCTGTTTCATAAAAGCAATGCAATATTAAAGCTACTGGAGATTACTTAATGAGTCCAATGCAATACAAGCTTGATATTAACCACCAGTAACTTACATATTTTCTAACACTTACACAAGTGCCTAACAGTATGAACAACGATGTTCAAGGAACATTTAGTACTGTACACAGGTCTATATGTTTTGTTTGATGCCCTGAGATATAATTTTCCACCTATTTGTATCTCAAAAGATAATTTAAATAAATTAAGGTCATTTCAGACTTCCACAGAAATATTTGTAAGCACTTTTCTAATTTACTAACTAAGTATTACAGACATATGGAAAGTACTCTTTTAACTAGTATATTTGCTGGCGAAAACACCAGGGAGGATATAATCAGTGCCAAGTGTCACTGTAAATGAGATGTCCTGTCAGTGGGGCTCTAATAATAGTCATCAGAGTCCGAAATCTATCCCTTTTACTGCTCTTCATCAGGGAGACAATTATGCCTCCTGAACTTGTGTTTAAATCTTCCTTAGCAGTGTCTGAAATTTATGTCTTCTCACTTTCTGGTGGTTCACATCCTCATTCCTCATCACCTTGGTATATTACAGTATAATCTTTCATTCAAGTCTGCATTTTTCTCTAAAAGACCACTTCTTGTGTTTTCTTATTGTAGTTCTTTAAGTTGTTTTTAATGTATCTTTCATTTATTGAATATTTTCGATTCCAGACTCTCAGATTTATCATCCACATAAGCTCCTGGATGTGTATCTTCATTTTCTAGTATCTGTTTTCTTACCACTGTGTCTTCTTTCTTTTGCTGTCTGCTGTATGTTCTTGAAATCAAATTCAACAGGAATCCTTACTTCTAATAGTAGATGTTTTAGAAATTCTCCTGACAAGACTTATGACACTGAAGCAGAATTATACGGATGCCCTAATCAAATGTTTTCATCACTACAGTGGGCTTCTTCAGTATCATCAGTATCATAAGTGCATCATGGTCCTGGAATTTCTTTAAGTCCACAAGATAACAAAACAGAAGACTGCTACTGATATCAAAATTTCAATAGTGGAATTCCCACAGCGTGGAAAGCAAACCTTCTGAAATTTCCGGATTCTCTCCAGCCTCATTTCCTGCACACCTTGTTTCTCTTTCCCGGAGAGACATTCTTGCCATTGTCATTGATGCTGGGGCTGATGCTGACAGAAGTGCTGCTGTGGCTGCAGGCCTTAGTTTACCTGTGTGGAACCATCCCTTGCCTCAGGTTCCCAGAGAGAACACAAGAAGACACCTCAGAGAGACCCCCAAATAAGTACAGGTATAATGACCACACCAGCATATCTAGCTTTTGTTTTCTATTTCTGGGATTTCCAGTGAGCACAACCTCTTTGTCATGGTCACCTCCTATGTTTTTGGCTCGTCTGTATTTTCCATCTTCTTGTATATTTGTCATCATTGTATATGGTTTCTTCTGCCTTATCTATTAATTCACTAATTCTCTTGCTAAATGTTGTCTAGTCCGCTGCTGTACTCACCAACCAAGTTCTTTATGTATTGTGTTTTTCAATTCTGGAACTACTATTTCCCCAATTTTTTACTTTCACATTTTCTAATTTATAATTTGTGAAAACTGGGAGCTCATCTTTTTTCTCCTCTTTCTGCTTTCTCTCATTTCCATGATTCTCACTCATAGTAAACTTTCTATTTATTTGTTTGACTACTGTCAATAGGATATGACTTTATATTATTAAAATTATTCACAGAAATACTTTGAGGCTTAATAAGTTATTATGTTCTTCCAAAGATCAATTTCACTTGCCTCTGGCTGGTTCTTGGAAATTACAGCATTCTGGGATCACCTGAATCCCAGTTTAGGACTTGAAGTTTTCTCATTTACTTCAATTAAGCCAGGGTTGACCTTTCCTTATTTCCAGCATGCAAGATTCTAGGTTATCCAGCCCAAAGCAATGTGTGGTTTTCACAACTTCAACTTTTGATCTTTTACTCCTATGGCCCCACAGATAAAGCAAATTCTCAGTTGCCTCTTTCAGAATAATACAGTCCTGCTAGGTCAAAGTAACCCTATTTTTTTTTTTTTTGGCTGAATTTTAGAATTTTTGTCTTTTTTTCAGTCCAGTGATTTCTCTGTCTTATTAGCTCTGGATACTTTAAAAGTAAATATTAATTTAGTTGTGCCATTGGAAGTACTGGTCCATGTTACTAAGTTTCCCCTATTGGAAGTAAAATACATAGGTTGATTTTCTGTCATTAAAAAGCCTATACTTAACTTTCTCCTGAGAAGCACCTAGTTCAGAACTTTAATTCTAAAGTAGCCATTCAGAGCATGTAGCCTTGTCATGAATTTGTAGCTTAGATGAAAATAGGCACTGATGACTTCAGTTTTTTATAATGTTCACTTTGATTTGCTCTCCCAGGTATTACCTACAAGACCAATGAATCCTTTGATGAGTTTGGATATGGAATAAGTTCAATTAAGAAATACAAATTTTAATTACCTTGAAGTCACATTTACAAGAGCCTCAAAACAGGCCAAATTACCCTCAATTCTAATAACATGACTTTCTAAAAGAACACCGAATAGGCCAAGGGAATACATGGCACCCTATCACTGGCTGCATGGCATCTTGGTTCAGGAGGCCTGATGACAGTCCCTTTGATCTCTATTCCACAGCCGTATGCCATAGCATGCCTGCTGCTGCATGTGGAAGTGTGCTCCCATAGTCCGTCGTGGTAAAGTTAGACAGACTTGTTGTGACTGGAGAAGTGGGAATAGAAGACATCTACCTGACACTGTAACTGGAGGAAAACCCTCAGGCAGATCAATTTTGGAAGGAATATCTATAGATGTCAAGATATGCAAGCTGATTCTTTAATATGCATTCATATTCTCACTGATAATAGGGTGTCTTTGGAGGTGATGAACATGTTCTAAAATTAGACACTGGTGATGATTGTATAATTCTGTGGATATTCTAAAAACATTAAGTCATATACTTTAAATGAGTGGATTTTATGGTATGTCAAATGTATCTCAATAAAGCTATTTAAAAAATCTTTTCATGTCTGTGTGTCCCTTAGGAGTCCTCAATTGTCCCGGTTTAAACATAAAGGGTGTAGAGACTGTCAAATCTACATAGGAACATGAGTAAGAATGTAATCCTTTAATTTAGAAATTCTATAGATGTACATTTTGTCTTTTATTTACCGTCTGACTCAAAGGGACCTGTAAGATCAGTGGGCTTCCCTTTCTTGGGACTCACATGCTACCTCGATGAGAAGCAGGCAGAGTGGATATTCAAGGGATCTCCTGTAGGACAGCTCCCAGCTGAAGGGAGATGAGGAGAGGAGAGCAGGACAAGAGAGGTTCAGGACAGGGCAGGGAGCAGAAGTGAGAGGGAGGCCAGCTGGGGCTCCTCAAAGGGTTCCATCTGCCACTTGCCAAGATCTGAGGTGTGCAGTGTGGGCAGGCACAGCCCCCAGGCTGGCAGGGTCACCACTCCCTGTCCCTGTGGCAGGACACACTTGCCAAGCAGGCCTCTGAGTGGCTGCATAGGCATCTCCTCTCACCGCTCCATTATAGTACTGTAGGGATGGCAGGGAGAGGGGATCGAAGAGAGGGACTGCCACTGTATGCACGTTAAAAGCACCGCATTACTAGAAGCTATTTTTCTTATGGCAGTAAAATATCAACCTCACAAATTGTAAAAACTGTATAAGATCACCTGGTGAGGAAATCTTACCGTACACGCTTCCTCCTCATGGAATGCACCCATGTGGCTCCGCCCATGGTGAGGTTGTGAAGGAGTCACTTTCCCGGGACTCGTCCAACCTGGAAACCAAAAACATATTGCCACAGGTTAAAAACAAATTTCTTCTTCCCTCAGAAATATTTAGTATTAGAGAATTAAACTAGATGTTGGTGATTTTTTGATGGATTATCAAATAATTTTTCCAGATCTTTTTGCAGTGAAAACAGAATAGTGCTAGACATTTGCATGTTAATATAATTATTATAGGGGATAATTATTTGGTATTTTAAATTTATTATTGGAAGAGACCAGTTGGGTACCATGATCTATTTAGGTCTATGGAGACACCCTGGGGATGGTGGCGATAAACAACAGTATGATTACTATGGTTACTATGCAGTTAATAAATCCTGAGACTAGTAATATACAATATTTCATAAGAATAAAATCAGGTTTCCCAAAGTACTTACTGTACCCTAAGTGGAACCTGAAGAGTATATAAACATGAAAAACAGTGTTTCTGATTCAAAGATGCCCCTGAGCAAATGGAAAATTGAGGCATACACACATGTCCAATGTGATGTGGCAATCTCATTAGCTGAGGCCAGACTTCTGTGGGTGTGCAGAAAGAGGATATCTTGTCCAGCCAGATTGTCAGGAGTGAGGAACATCTTCCTGATGGTGACAGCTGATCTAATCTTGAAAACTGAGTAGGACATAAATTTAAAAAGGGGAAGTGGAGTAAAAGTAGTCATTCCAGGCAGGGAACTAGCACGTGTGATAGCAGGTCAGCCCTTTAGATGGTATCACAATGTTAAGAGAAGATAAATTTAGTTATGGCTAGATCACGAAATGGTAGACAAAGACTGGTGGATGATGAAAAAGAGGAGAGCGGGGTGAAGATAGAAAAGCCTTGGATTCAAGCCACAGATGGACTGCCCCTGGAGGGTTATAATGACAACCTCAGAAAGTTACTCTGGTGTACATGTGTCTACACAGGGAAAGATAGTAGTATTAGCTCTAGTAATTTCAATATTATTTCCAATCTTGAGGGGAAAAGAGAGGCTTCTGAGTTTGTGCTCAGCTTTACAGATTTGCTCCATGAATTGTTTCAACTTAGAAAAGTCTGAATTTGAGAGTGAGGTGGACAGTACATACATGTTAAAAGCATGGGAAAATTAATTATAAGAGAAGGTGAGGATGCAGAAGAGGTCAGTAATCACCTGTGGAGGTACGTTTTTACTCAAATGCCAGTGACTGGTGTGAGTTATCCGATCCTTCTGAGCCTCATTTTCCTTACTTTTAAATCATTGTTCTCAGAGTTGAAGGTCATAACTGAAGACTACAAAGGAATGTGGAGCATTTCTGACTTACATTTCAGTGTTCACCATGTTTATTCATTACCAATTCATAGCTCTAACATTATGATTTGTAGTATTAATGGCATAATATCCTTCTCATAAAGAAGATAATATCTCAGTCAGTATCTGACTCACAAACTCATGATGGAATCTGCACACAGGACTGGCAAAAGGAGGATAGGGAATGAGTGGATGCTGGATAGTGTATAAGTGCCAAAGGGCCAGTCAGAGAGCTCAGCATGTCAGAGCCCTCCATATATCCTCGCTCACACTGAAGCTAGAGACGGCCCACCCAGGCAGGAAGTGGGGAGCCCCTATGAGCAGAGTTCGTTCCCTGGCTGCAGTGAACAAGGAGATAGATACCTTAGACACAAGGATCTGGATTCTGTGCCAATCTGAATGGCTTTGAAGGTGCATTTTCCCCCAGAACCTTAAAGCAAGAGCCAAGATCACACTTTGTTAATGTTAGATCAGAAATAGAAGACACAGGTCCACAGACATCTGACTTCCTCCCGCAAACTGTGAAGTAATTAAATTTTTGAGCTGTTAAGTTTGTGGCAATTTGTTGTAGTAGCAAGAAAAACTAATACAGATGCAGAAGTGAGAGGCAAACAGACAAAGCTAGAACTGAATCCCATGTCATTTTGGTTTTGAAAACCAGATGGATAATTTCTTTTTTAAAAAAATGCATTAAGTTTACTGGTACAGTTCAGGTGTACATTACAATCACATTCATAGTTGGGAATTTGTAAAATAGCAAGAAATGGAAGGGGAAGAAGGGAGGGGGTGGGGGAAAAGAAAGAAGGGAAGGAAAAAATGTGAGAAAAGAAAGAAAAAACAGAAGCGAAAGTTTTGTAATTGTGTGGCTGCGCTCTGCACCGCTGCGGGGTGAGGCCGAGTTCAGGCCCTGCCTCTTGGCCCTGCCTGCATGGGACACGGGAGCTACAGCGTCAGGGAGAGGACATCCGCGCCTTTTCTGCAAACCTCACACACAGGTAGGCCTCGGGAGCTCGAGGGCCGCGCCCCAGAACCAATGACCTGTTCACGACCGGCCCACGCCGACCACGCCGTCTACCAGGCCCAGGTCCGTGGTGGAGGCAGATACAGCAGTCGGAGAACCTCTGGTAGAGGCAAATACGAACGCCTTATTCCTACAGAATAAGACTTAGTGCAGAAAATCTTTCCAGTCCTTGCAGTTGGTGAGGCTTAAAGGATTTCACAGAACAAGCAGGTGAAGTCGCTCATGCGGATCCTCATAAAGAAAGCACAGATGGATTTCGCTCCTACTCTGACACGCAGCACGCTTTGGATCAACTGGATGGTAGGGAAACGAATGGCAGAAATATTAGGGTTACTGATGATACCCCGAGCAGGCCACAGGCGGGCTCACTCGGGGAGCGCATCTAGGTCACGCCCTCAACAAGGTCACGGAGTAGGAGTTGCAGGAGCCGACGCAGCAGATCTCGAAGTGTCTCAAAAAGTCACTCCCACCCCAGGTCTCTGAGCAAAGGTTGATCACGTTCTCGATCCAAAGGGAGGAAATCTGGATCAAAGAGCGCATCTAAGCCCAAGTCCGACCGGGGCTGCCATTCACTCTCCTGAAGCAGATCTAAGGATGAGTCTGAGAAATCCCGAAGTAGGTCTCAGTCTTGATCTCAGTCCCCCAAAGAAAACGGAAAAGGTGATATAAAGTCAAAATCCAGACCAAGAAGCCAGTCTCATCCCACTCAACGCCCTCAAAGGCTCGGCCTATGTCCCTTCCACCACAAAGAACTTCGGATGCCGTTCTGGATCTCGGTCAAGGTCAAGGCCTGGACCAAGTTCCAGAGATTAATCCAGAACTCTGTTCTGTGCACGCAATTGTGGAACATGTTCCCACTTGCTTAGGCAGTTACTCTTTCTTCTAAGATCTCCTGAGAACAGGGGCACACGGAAATGTGACTTGTGGCCAAATTTGATGAAAAAGATGAGGTTCTAAAATGGTGGCACGAAGTTGAAGACCCTCTCCCTTCTTTGTAGAATTAAGATAACTTTGATTTTATAGCTTTTGAGCTAAAATAACTTTGGTAAAGATTAAGCTCATTTAGACTTTTTTTTTAAGTATTTCAGCAGGATCTGCCGCAGAGTTTTTTTGTTTTGTTTGCTTATTTTTAAATTAACCGTTTCAAGCTTTGGATACTAAGGCTTTAGAGGGAAAGCCCAATTATCAATTATGTTAGCTTTTTATAAAGCTTGAGTTATGTAAGATTTAAATAAAAGTTTGCTACCAAGATGATTGCCTTATTGAATAGGTCACTATTAAATTCTTTAAATGTTGATATCTGGTATTTGTGGAAACAGTGTAAATTCTACTTAAGTGTAAAACAAGGCAAGCCTCTGACCAGCAATAAATTATTCAGTTTGGATAACATTTTTTTTTTTGTAAATTGGGGGTGCAGGGGTGGAAGGGAAGGAAGGGGAATGGTGAAAAAATGAGAACCAAGGTGTATCATATGGACAATTTCTATTCATGACATATTAGGGAAAGGGAAATCCTTTACAAATCTATCATGCAAAAACCGCAAGGTAAGACTCTGTGGTATCCATCTTATTTGTAGCCATTCAATTAATTGTTTTGGAGAAGGAAGAAAGAAGAAAAAACTCTTAATTTTTAGTCAGAGGAGGAGAAAGGAAACAGGATGAGGAATTACAGCCATGTCATCAGAATCACATTAGTATGATGTCCTTGCCTCCACCCAGTTTCAGTGTCTGCTACCTTGAAACAATCCAGAACTCAGTGGCTTAGAACAACTTCTTATTTATCTTTCAGGTGCTGTGCCATACAATCAGGAAAAGACCTTTAACTTCCAAGTTCAAGCAGGGGAAAAACAGGGTTGGTTCACATGTGCAGCACTCACACTTTAGCAAAGGGGATCCCATGTTCTAGCCATTGCTTCTATTGAAACAAGCATGGAGCCCTAATGGATCAGCCCAAGAGAAAAAAGAGATGGAAGTTTGGCCTACATGCTGACATAGATCTTTCCTCTCTAGAGTGCACAATGAGCAAGTGAGAAATCTCAGCTCTCTGCTCTCACCTTGGAAGAGAAACAATTGATTCATTGGTATGTCAGGTGCCTCATCTTCTTTGGAGTTGAACAAAGAAATAGCACCTATCTTACCAGTCCTGGGCTCTGTTTCTCTGTCACACTATAGTTTCATGGGTGAAAATGGGATGGCATTTTGGACTGGTAGAAACCATAGCTCACTCCCTGTTCAACATAGAGAATGCAGAATAAATTCACATCACTCATCTATACTTGAAGATGGAAAGAACTGGTAGAATCTCTGGCCAGGGTGACAAGGAGAAGTCTTCTTATTTATGAGGCCAGTTCAAGAAGAGTAGAAGATGTGCCTGTTTTGTCTACTGCACAAACATCTACAAAGAGAGTGAGAGAAAATGAAGACTCAGGCAAAAAATGCTCCACAAAAGGGAAGAAGATGGGGGCCGGGGATTTAGCTCAGTGGTTCTGCTGCTTACCTGGTAAGTGCAAGGTCCCGAGTTTGATCCCTAGTACAAAAAAATTTTTTTTTTAATTTCTTAAAAAAAGGGAAGAAGATAAATTCACAGAAAATTTTCCTAAAAGATGGAGCCATAATTTTCCAGACAGATAATCCAAAATAATGGCCATGAAGAGACTCAATGAGGCCAAGAGCATCAAAACTGAAGGGAGAGAGAGAGGCAGTGATACAAGAATAGTAGGAGATCTCACTACCCAATTTTCAACAATGAAAAAGGAATTCAGATGGACGATCAACAAGGAAACAGAGCACACAAATAACATATAGACCAAATGGATCTAACAAACATATATAGAACATTCTATCCAACAGCAGCATAATATAAATTCTTATCAAGAACTCATAGATTATTCTCCAGGATATATCACATTTTAAGTCACAAAACGAGTCTTAACAATTTTAAAACCCAAATTATGCCAAGAATCTTCTGTGATCACAATGGAATGTAGCTGGAAATCAATTGTACAAGGAAAGATGGAAAAATTCACAAATATGTAGAAATTACTATTAAAGAAGTTTTCATTGTGTCAAAGAAAAAAAAAGAAATTAACTTCATACAAAAGGAAGTGAAAACACAAGGTACCAAAATTTACAGGGTGTAGCAAAAGCAGAACCAAGAGGAAAGTTCATAGCAGTTAATATCTACATTGACATAGAAGACTCCAAATAAACTGAAAGTTACATGTCAAGGAGCTACAAAAGAAGAAAATAATCCGAAAGTTAGAATAAGAAAGGAAATAACAAAGATTAGAGCATACGTAAACATAAACAGAACATGGAAACATAACAGAGGTAAATCAATAAAGACAAGGGTTGGTTCTTGGAAAACATCATCAAAATTGATGAGTATTTGGACAGACTGATAAAAAAATAAATCAAATAAGTAAAACCGGGAATGAAAGAGAAGTCATTGCAACTAAGTTTACAGAAACAAAAAAGGATTAAAAAGAGCTAATAACTGGGCACCACCAAATTGAGTACACTACATGAAATAGACAAATTACTAGAAACACAATCTACCAAAACTGAATCATAAAGAAATAAAGAACTGACCTAGAGCTATGTAAGGAGATTGAATCAATAATAAACAAAGAAAACAGAACAAAAAACCCTCATAACAAATAAAAGTCCATGAGCAGACAGTTTCACTGGAGAGTTCTATCCAACATGTAAAGAATTCACACCAATTTTTCTCATACTTTTTCAAAGAAAATTGAAGAGCCTACTTCAAAGTCAATCTGTGAGGCCAACATTGCCCTAATAACAAAACCAGACAAAGACCACATAAAATTTCAAACATCCCTGATGAATAGTGATTCAAAAATCCTAAACAAAACACTAGGAAGTCCTTTCCTTCTCAGATGGAATCTTTTCTTACTCCCTGCCTGTCAAACACAATTTCACATAGGAAACTGTCCCCCTGGTTTCCTTTGGAGATAGGTCTCACTGCTTGGGCCCAGGCTCATGGCTCTCAGAGAAGGTTTGGCTGATGTCAGTAAAGAATCATCCATCTCCTCTTTCTTCCTGTTGGCTGGAAAGATGGCCTCTTGCAAGGAAGGTGCAGGCTCTACTACTGCCTCTTTGGGTTCTACCTCCGGTGCGGTGGGGAAAGGCCAAGGCAAAGGTGGCTCTGGAGATTCGGCCATGAAGCAAGTGCAGATAGATGGCTTGGTAGTATTAAAGATAATCAAACACTATCAAGAAAAAGGACAAGGAACTGAGGTGGTTCAAGGAGTGGTTTTGGGCTTGGTTGTAAAAGATCGACTTGAAATTACCAATTGGTTCCCTTTCCCCCAGCACACAGAGGATGATGCTGAGTTTGATGAAGTCTGGTTTCAGATGGAAATGATGTGGAGCCTTTGCCACATAAACATCGACCATCTCCACATGGGCTGGTAGCTGTCCACGTATTATGGCTCCTTCATTACCAGGCACTGTTGGATTCTCAGCTCAGTTACCAACACGCCATTGAAGAATCTGTAGTTCTCATTTATGATCCCATAAAAACTGGGCAAGGGTCTCTCTCGCTAAAGGCATACAGAATGACTCCTAAAATGATTTAAGTTTGTAAAGAGAAGGATTTTTCCCTGAAGCATTGAAAAAGGTAAATATCATCTTTGAGCATATGTTTGAAGAAGTGCCGATTGTAATTAAAAATTTACGTCTGATCAGTGTCCTAATGTGGGAGCTGGAGAAGAAGTCAGCTGTAGCAGATAAGCATGATTTGCTCAGCCTTGCTAGCAGCAATCGTTTGGGAAAGAACCTGCAGTTGCTGATGGACAGAGTGGATGAAATGAGCCATAACATAGTCAAATACAACATGTACATGAGGAATACTAGCAAACAGAAGCAGCAGAAACACCAGTACCAGCAGCGTCACCAGCAGGAAAATATGCATCCCAGAGTCCAGAAGAATCCCGCTCCCCTAGGAAGATCTGTCCAAACTCTTCAAGCCAGACCAGGCCCCTGCGAGGATGGATTCGCTGCTCATTGCAGGCCAGATTAACACATACTTCCAGAACATCAGAGTTCACCACCCAAAACTTGGGCAAGCTCTTCATAGCTCAGGCTCTTCAAGAGTACAATAGCTAAGACAGGATGTTTCCAGAGGAGGAGTAGCGTGGCCTGTGGAGGCCACACCAGGGCAGCTCCCAGAAGGTATACATTTGTGTATTGAAAACACAGGATCTTTAATGTCATTGCTATTTTTGGCTGTAACATCTTTCTAGCCAATAATAAAATAAAACAAAATCATGAAAAAAAATCATTCATCCCTCATCCAGGACTGTGACACTATTTTTGCAGGGATTGCTTCTCTTCAACCCTTGTTCTTACTGGACATACACAATTACTGTCACCTTCTTTCCAAATTTATTTTAGCCCATGTAATCTCATAACCATCAGAAGGTTTTTTCCAAGGGAGAGATACAGAGAAGGAAGCTTGCTACAGTTATCAAAGTGATACGTAAATCTTCTTGTAGTAAAATAAGCCTATAATAACTTATGTTATACACTTTGTGTTGATTACTTAACCCAACAAATCATCTTTTCTTTTTAAGCTAAATTTGGTTTTACAAGTAGGCTTATACATCTTATCATTCTTGCTATGGCTTGCTTAAAATGTTGAATGTAATATAAAAGTAATACCTTATCATTTTATGCTAATTTTACTGCAAAAATTCTAATTGTGATAGCCATGCTCTTCTCCCTCACTGGAGTATTTAAGACATAAAATCCAAGTTGCTTTATTTACCTCCAAGTCTTGCTCTGATGGAAACATCTGGTACTTTCCTGGAGTTCCATCTCCTGTCCTGTTGGAGTTCTTGTGTCAGTATCATCTGCCTTTTGATTTTTGATCAAAATCCTGTGTCAGGTCTAGGAACTCTGTGTTGAGGTTTCACGTCACTGAAATCCACCAGGTTTGGTATGGCTCTGCCAGTGCCGGGTTTCAAGTCAGCATCACCACCAGGACTCACAAACCTTGCACAGGGGTCTTCTAAGGGGACATCATCCCGAAGTGGAAATAATACATAATTCGGGCCAAATGATGGTGGATAAGGGTAATGCAAATGATAGTCTGGCAGTACTGAACGGGGGTAAGGGTGAAATTTAAGAAAAGTAGGGTTGCTTTTCTTTTCAAATCTGCCATAGTTATGTCTGTCCTCAAACCCTTTCACAAAAGGCATGTTCATTTTTCTTAAGAGTTCACAGTAGTGTGGGTAATCTATATTCTCAACAGTCTTTTTCCCTGAAAAGATAAACTTCTCAGGGATACTTATCTTTCCAGACTTGTACTGGACTTCCATATCCACAGCCTTTTGTAATTTTTGAAGTTGGTAAATTACATTGTTCAGATGAACCTTTTCTCTTTATAAAAACTCTTGTATATCTAATAATTGAAGACAACAGCTAAAGTAACATGAAATTATTGATTTGGCTTTCTAAATATTGGTAGAGTAGTATTTTTTAAGGTAAAAGGTGTTTTTTCTCCACCAAAGGAAGGATAGGGCAGTAACAGAATAGAAAAAGAGAAGCAGAATTCTTGTTGCTTGGCAACAGCTAGAACTCTAATGCACAGAACTAAATATGTACCTCATAATGCAATTCTTAGGAAAATCAAAAACTAATCTTGGCAGTAACAACTTCAAGATACTTTTTACCTCCTATACTCAGGAAAACTAGGTTACTTATTTTCATTTTTTTCATAAGTCAATATCTTAAAGGTAAAATGGTACTTAGTTAAGGAGTACTAAGCAGTTGATCTAGTGACAATACATTTTTAAACAATAAATATGTAGTTAGAATGAAGTATGTAGCTGACATAACCTCCTATCTAAACGTTAAGCTTAAATGGACTGCAAAAAAGAAACTTGTATTATACTAAAATTAAGTTGATATACCTAATTTTTTAAGGAAAGCAATTGATAACTTATAGTCAAAGGCAAGGCTCATTTGAGTGTTCTAAATTATTCTTACTTTAACGCTACTATGATGCCCAAAACAAGAGCCATGAGCATTTTAAAATTATTTCAGGAAACTACAAGAAGTTATCAATTACTAGCCCACATTAAAAGATCTCATCTAAATGACTGATATAGCAGCTCACTTTAAACTTATTTTCAAATAGAAAATTTGATCTTGCCTAAAAATAGCTACCAAAAACATTCCATAAATTAGAGTATGGGGATAAAAGCTCACATCATCCTTAATGAAGCAAACATGGAAATCATGCAAAATTCCAGAAGGGCTAGATACATATAAGTCATATAAATCAAGCCAACTATAAGACAGCATGTGCTTAAATGTGGTCAGATAATAATGTCTATATCCCACCTAAAACCATTAAAATTTAGAAATGTACTAACACCAGGGGAGGGTGTGATAGATGGTGGCTGCCTGTTTGAAGTCCCTGATGAGATAGTTTATCCAAAGCATACAGAATATATCCAGTGAGTTTCTAAGTTCATTCATTTCATACAGAAGGTGACAACAGATTGTATTATATTTAGTTGCTCAAATCTCCATGTTTAATTTTCACCCACTGTATATGATTTACATCTATCATAGCTACTGCCTTAAGGAAACCCTTCCGGAAGCAGAAAAGGAGAAGGGCATTACTCCTTTTTTAAAATTTTTCCTCCAATTTCTCTGTAAGATATTCTCCCTATAAATGGTGTCTTTGGCTCATAGGCGCTTTTCTATGTTTTTTTTTCTTCTTCTTTCTGAATTTGGGTGATGAAAGATGACTTCCCAGGATGATTTTTGCATGAAATCAATTTCCTCTATGGTCCTTCATGCTTCCATTGAGCTTCTCCTCGGAACTAAAGGCATTGCCTTTAAATTGCCACAAGGTGTGCACTGCAGTTGTCTTCCAGGAAGCACCACACATTAGGAACATGCTAGTTACTGATGTTACAAGGTTCAGGCAAACTCTGAGGGCTGTCTGTGTACTAATTCATAAATTCTATTTGCTGCTTAGACTTTGACTCCCAAAGTCTGAGAGTATATAACCAGTTTCTATATAAAGGGTCTTCCAGACTGGGCCTGGTGACACATAATCTCAACACTGGGAGACTGAGGAATGAAGACAACAAGTTCAAACCCAGCCCTGACAACTTAAGTGATTTAGCAAGAACCTAACAACAACAACAACGGAGTGGAGGGCTAAGTATGTAACTCTAGGTGTAATTTCCAGTAAAAAGAAAAAGGCTTCCTTCAGTCCACAGATGTCACCCAAAGGTAAAGGGACAGGCTTTGGGGTTCAGGGTTCCTCTCTAGGCTGCAAATTCTTCAATAAGTCGCTCTTGCTCTGCAGTGTCCCCCCCTCCCCACCCTAGCAACGTGGCTGCTTTAAAGACCCACGGGATGCTCAGCGCCAGATATGACCGTCCCTCCCTCCCTGTCGTCGGGAGTCAGGTCCACGCGCCAGCGATATTGCAGCCTAGTTTCTAGCGGAAATGCCGACGCGTCCGCCGGAAATGGCTGCGCGAGCATCCGGGCCATTCTTCCGGTAGGCCTCCTTCTAACTTCCGGGGGCGGGTGGGCGCGCGTCGCGTAACGACCTTCTTTTCGGAGGGTGGGCAGGCGGCTGCGGCGTGGCATGGAGGCCTCGGCCGCCGGCCGGGCGTGGCGTGGCTGGCGGCGGGCTCGGGGCGGGGGCTCCCGGCTCTCCCGGGCCACCATCTTCCTGTTCTCCGCCTTCCTGGTGCGGGCGCCCGCCTCAGGTGAGGGGCGCCGTCGCCCGGCAGCCGCGGCTCCTGCTGAGAACAACTGGTTCCTGCGAGGCAAAGCTGCGTCCTCCAACACCCAGCGAGCAGGGCGGGAAAGCTAACGATGTACAGATAGAACAGACCACTCAGACAGCCCCAGATGGAGTGTGAAATTCAGCTGCTTAATAAATTTTCTAATTGAATCCTTGGGCCGTTGGCCGGGTCTGTGTTTCAGTGGATTCTAAGGATGTATTGAGTATTTCACAATGAGTAGGCTTCCTGCAGCTCTTAAATATCCCCCGTAGTGGAGCTCCATCTATTGGTTTTCGATGTAAACTGCAGGATCCGTTTGGAGTTTTGACGTCTGAAGGACTGAATTATTTATGATACAAAAATCTCTGAAGAAAGAAGGGAAAATTCAGGCCAATTGTTGTTCAACCAAAAAGACGTTTTCTGCCTTATAACTCCTGCAAGAATATAAATGTAGAAGAAATGTGGCAGTAACCATGCTATAGGATGGAGAAAGGAAAGAAAGAATCGGAATGGATGCAGATTAACAAATGTGCCAAAACCCGCGCATCCAGATTCCAAGGATTGCTCTAGGAGAATAGCCAATAGCCTTTAGTTGTCCTGTTAGGGAAAGATGTTTTGGAATTTGGTTCATGGTCTTATACCTAGGTGTGAAAGAGTGTGCTTTTGTTTTGAAAGCTTACCTGGCTTTCTTTTGGTGTATTAACAAGAGTAGACCTCTGAGGTTATAAGAAGTAGGTAAGCAGTCAATAGGTTAATATAGATAGGTAAATATGAATAGTGAAGGCCCGATACTTAAATGGAACTTACAGTTTATACAATATTCCACTCAATTCTTACAATGATTCTATAAGGCTGGAATTATTGTTAGTCTGATTTTGCAAATATGAAACTGCAGCTCTTAGAGTTTAAAGTGATTTCCCTAAAATCAGTTTGTGGCAGAATTTGGATTTAAACTCAAGTTATCTGGCTTCTAATATCATATCCTTTCCTTTGCATTTTACTCTTCTTCTGTTAAGGTTACTTAGGTATAATGCCTTATAGTATTGCATTTTTATATAGCCTCTTTCACTTTTTCTGTTCTTCCTATTATGCCTATCAACATCTGCTCATCCAATGATGAATGAAGAATACCAGAATATATTTCGCAATTACTCTTTAATAGTTGTTAGGCACAGGGTACAGTGCTTGGTGTTAGCTCTCGTAAATTCACAAATATTGATGCTTCCATCAATGGAATTTATAATCTAGTGAGGAAATTATGTTTGTGCATAAATATATTCCAAAGTATAATGAGTGTTATAAGACAGATGCTAGTGGCATACCATGTCAGATGAAAAATATGGATAGACATGAGGTTTGAAGGGGGAGCATTTGTGACTCCAGTCTTGAAAAGCAAGGGACTTGGATTTAAAAGCATCCTATGTTGCTATAGAAAAAGCCTCAGGTGAGCTATAATAGGGAGAAACAGCAGGCAGATTAGATTCATTAGGACACATGAAGGGGAGTACAGTTGGAAACCCAAAATCAGATGTCCGAGAAGATTGGTTCATGGTTTTTCCCTTGAGGAAATTTCAGATATACTATTTTTAACATTTTGGAATATGTAATGAGGCAGACTGTTGGCCATTTTTTTCCCCACAGTTGGATATTTAGTTCGATTGCCGAGAAGTTTTCGCTTGACTCAGGATACAGTGAAAATAGTGGGATCGTCACATTTTCCAGGTACTCATAAGTAGATGTTCAGTAATTTAAAGGAAGTTACTAGCATTCGTTTAACTTTTAATAATCTTGTCCGAAAGACTAATGCCCCTCAGTTAATCTAGTCCCATAAGGTCCTTTTGCTTCTGCAGAAATGAACTAAAATAATTTATATATTTATATTCATTAAGTTCTAATTCTGTATGTTGTAATTGCTTAAGTGTACAAAAATAATTCTTCTTTTTTGGTAACGGGGTTCAAACTCAGGACCTTGCACTTGCAAGGCAGGTGCGGTGCCACTGAGCTAAATCCTCAGCCCCCAAATAATTATTTCTAAAAGTTAGCTATAGTTGCTATCTATAGTGGTTTTGCTTGTTATTATATAATATTAGCTATATCATTAAATGTGGACAGTTTATGCTGAAGCATTTTTCAAATGAGATCTACATATCATAAAGCTTTTGGATTTTCAAGAGTTTATAATAGTCATATGAGTTGCAACTGAAACTTTTTTGCATTTATTGAAATAAATTCATTTGCCACAAATTTCTTCCTTTAAAGTGTACAATTAAATTGTTTTTCTTGTGTTCACAAGTCATCACCACTGTCTAATTTCATATTTTCATCACTCTCAGAAGAAACACTATACTCACTGACCAGTACTTCTGCAGCCCATGGAAACCATTGATCTATTTCCTTTTTGTTTAATTTACTTTTTCTGGACATAAGTGAAACTATATACTGTGTGACCTTTTGAATCTAGGTCCTTTCACTTAGTTTAATGTTTCTGGGCTTCATCCATTCTATAGAATATATAAGAACTTCATTTCTGTGTATTGCTGAATAATCTTCTGTCGTATGTGAATGTATGTTTTCACTTCTCATGGTTATAAAGTAGAATTACTGGGTAATGTGTTAATTCTGTGTTTTACATTTTGAGGAACTGCCAAACCACTTTTCAAAGAGCATAAACTAATTTGCTTTCACATCAGCAATGTTTGGGGGCTCAGATGTCTCTATATCTACATCACCGCTTGTGATTTTCATTTTTTCTTACAGTGTGTGAAGTGGTATCTAATTGGCTTTTGAGGTTTGTTTTTCTAATGACTCGTGATATTGTGACTCTTTGTGTGTATTTTGGATATGTGGGTATTTTCCTTGCAGAAATGCCTATTGAAGTCCTTTGCCTATTTCTCCTTTGGTTTTTTGTTGTTGTTGAGTTGTAGAGTTCTGGATATATTCTGGCTAGTAGACCTTTATCATGTAAACAGTTTTCAAATATTTTCTCCTATTCTGAGGATTGTTCTTTTGGCTTTCTTAATGTGACTTTTGAGATACACATTTTGAACTCTGATAAAGTCTAATTTCTATTTTTTTCTGACGTATCAGTTGCTACATCTAAGAAATTATTCCCTAATAAATGCTCACAAAGTTCTATTCCTTTGTTTCCTGGTAAATGTATTTATTTAGTGTTTGATTCAGGTGTTTTGATCCATTTTGCTAATTTTGTCATGATGCATGATAGAGATCAAACTCATTTTTTAATGTATGGTTATCCAATTTTTCTAGCCCTGTCTATTGAATAGACTGTTTTACATTTTATTGCATTGTCTTGGAATCTTATTAAAACAATTAACCACAGTTGTGTGGGTTTATTATAGGGTTTACATATTATTCTCTTCATCTGTATGTCTATCCTGACTACCATGCTGTCTTGATTGTTCTTGCTTTATAATAAGTTTTGAAATCATTAAACATAAGTACTTCAAATTTGATATTCTGAGTCCTGTTAGTCCCTTGCAATTTCATATTCATTCTATAATCAAACTGTCAGTTTCTGCAAAAATATCTACTGGGATTTTAATAGGCTCTGAATTTTTAGATTAATTTTTGGCACTTTAACAATCTTAATTCTTCCAATCCATGAATGTGAAATGTCTTTCCATTTATTTAAATCTACTTTAATTTCCTTTTGTGATATTTTTTACTTTGCAGTGTACAAGTCTTATGTTTCTTTTATTAAATTTAATTCTAAATATTTTATTATTTTTGATCCTGTTTTAAATGGAAGGATTTTACCCAGTTTTAGGATTATTCATTGCCAGTTTATGGAAATACAATTAATGTTTTCATATTGATGTCAAAACAACCTGCTACTTTCCTTAATTCACTTATTACTTCTATTTTGAGGCGTGGACTCTTTGGGATTCTCAGTATAGAAGATCCTGACCTGTGCAGGTAGAGGTGATTATATTTCTTCTGTCCAATTTTTTTTCTTACTAATTGCTTCAGCTAGAAAATCCAGTTCAGTACTCATGAAAGAATCTTTCTTGTTCCTATTTTAGGGGAAAGGGAAGGTTTACGATTTACCATTAAGTATGTTGTTAACTTTGAGTTTTTATAGATATTAAGGTATGCTGAATCAGTTTTGAGGGAGTTCCTTTCTGTTCCTAGTTTGTTGAATGATTTTATTGTGAAAGGATGTTGGATTTTATCACAAGCTTTTTCTACATCCATAGAGATGATATATTTTCATCTTTTTTTGAGTTATATGATGTATTACATTTCTTTTGTATTTGGACCTAGCCTTACATTCCTGGGATAAATCTCAGTTGACTATGATGTATAGTGCTTTTTGATGGTACTGGATTTGGTTGCTAGTGTTTGGAGAATTTTTATATGTATATTCATGAGAGAAAGTCTATAGCTTTCTTTGGATTTCTTTGATTTTGGTTTTAGTGTAAGTTGGGATATTTTCCCTTTCCTACTTTTTTAGAGTTTGTGAAGGATTACTGTTTATTCTATTTTATTTATTTGGTAACTTCAGTGAATTCATCTGTGCTGGATTTTCCTTGGTGGAAGTTTTACAAACTAATTTAATTACTTATTTTAGATTTATTCATAATTTTCTATTTCATTATGCCTTCTAATGAGAAATAAGCTATCAATGTATGTGATTCGTTGCTGCTCTCCATTGCTTTTGTGTTTCTTTGTTTATAGAGCAAAGTCTATAAACAACCTTTGTTTAAAGATTGACATCTAGGTGTAGATGTCTTTAATCTTATTATTTTAGAGTTCATTGAGCTTCTCGGGTTCTTCATTGAGTTTATGTTTTTCATCCATTTTGAGAAATTTTTCTCATTATTTCTTCAAATATTCTGTGTCCCTCTCTGCTCTTTCTGGGACTGTCCTTATACATGTGCCAGTATATGATGACTGGCCTGGTGTAGTCTGTTCATTTATCTTTAATCTTTTATTTCCTTCTGTTCCTCAGATTAGATAATCTCAAAATGATATACCTTTAAATTTACTGATTTCTTCTACCTGTTCAACTTGGAATTGATTCCGTCTAGCGAATTTTTCATTTCAGTTAGTATATTTTCATACAGATTTTGGGGAGCTCATTTTTATAATTTTTGCACTCCACTGATATTCTGTATTTGAAGAGATGCCCCATAGTCTTAAGTACTTCAGCCATAGTCTTCTTGGGCCAGAGTTAAAATAACTCATTTAATGTGTTTTTCCAGGTAGCCCAACAGTTGATCTTTCTCGGGCTCAGTTTCAAATAGCTGCTCTTTATTTTCATACACATGATTATACTTTCTTCTTTTGCATGTTGTAATTTTAATTTGAAAACCTGACATTTTAAGTAATATAGTGTACCAACTCTGTAAACGTAAGTCTTCATTCTCAGAATGTGACGCTGAGTTTATTAGTGACTTTTCTGAACTAATTTTGTAAATTATGCAATCTTTATCATCGGTAGCCACTGAAGTCACTGTGCAGCTTTCTTAGACTAATGATTGCACAGAAATTTCACTAAGCACCAGGCTCCAGTTAGTTCATTAGTCTTTGCTGAGCATCTCTGTGTGCATACTGTGGCATGCCTTTAATTTTAGCCAGGCAGTGGATGACCCTACCTTACCCTTCACTTTATGCTCTGCAGAACCCCAGTTTCAGTCAGAACTGAGGACTTTAGGCCACCTGGTGTTTCCTGAGCATGGACACTATCCTGGCCGTGCATGTAGGTGGCTGCCTATTTTCCAAGGAATGTGTCAGAACTTTTCAAAATTCCTGTGGATATGTCATGCTTTAGCATTTTCTCTTAGGGCTTTTGGTTAACTTACTGTTTACCCTACCTATTACCCACTGTGTCAGAACCTCACAAAATCTGAGTAAAAACAACCTTGCAAGTGGGATTCAAAAACGTGCTGTTGGGTATGGTGGAGCACGCCTGTAATGCAAGCAGTCCAGAGGCGGAAGCAGGAGGATGCCCATGATTTTGAACTAGATCGTGTGTTCAAGACCAGCCTGGCCTGAACTACACAGTGAGACCTTGACTCAAAAAAACAACAACAGCATCAAACAAAACAAAACAAAAAACACCCCCCAAAAACCTGCGGGACAGGTCTTATAAATTCAGTTCTGTGGGAAGGAGGTTTTGAAGTCACTGCCACCCCAACTGCACCTCTCATGGCCGCCACACTGCTGGTTCCCACTCTAACGTCAGAAGGTAGTTTTCAGGGCTATTGCAAAGCTGGGGGACAGAGCGAGGGCCGCTGATGGGAACTGTGCAAGTTAAATCCTGAAAGGTCATGGTTCTTACCAAGTATATTAGTGTCTTATGGCTGCTGTGAGAAAGCAGCACAGGGCTGGGGATTTAGCTCAGTGGTTTTGCTGCCTGCTGCACAAGCGCAAGGTCCCGAGTTCAATCCCCGGTACCAAAAAAAAAAAAAAAAAAAGAAAGAAAGAAAGCAGCACAGACTGGGTGGCTTAAACAACAGAAGTATCCCAGAACTGTCTCACAGTTTTAGTGGCTAGAAGCTCAAAATTGCCATATTGGCTGTACTGGTCCTTTGAGGGCTTTAAAGGCAGGATCCAATGATGATTAGCACAACCAATTTGATTCATTATAGGAAGGCATCATGTTGATGTCAAGGATTCAATTCAAATATTCAGAAAGAAAAAACAAAATGATCAACTCAAGACAAAAATTTGTTAAAATTCGTTATCAATTTATGACAAAAACAAACAAAGAACAGAGGCATCTTCAAAGCCTCTGGGAAAATGTGTGTGGGGGTGGGTATGTGTATGTACATGTGTGTTTGCATGTTCAGTAAACATCTTGTGTTGTGGTGAAACTTTAACTGTTTAAAAAGAAGAATCAAGATATATTATGTACAGGTACAAATTTCCTATAATGAATGTGATCATTATGTACATCAAAAGTATACCAATAAAATGAATTTTTAAAACTTTAGAGGCAGTCTCTTCAAAGTTAAGGAGAATTTTGATTCTTAAAAACAATTTTTATTTTATTGGATCACAGAAGTCTTTACATATGGTGAATCACTGCACAGTTGGCATGCAGTTCCTGAAAAGTTGTTAGAGACTTTTCTAAAAGCTTACAATTTAATCTTTACAGTGTTCCTTTTGATTTCTGAAAGAATATTACTTCTGCTTATCATGGGTCTTTAAATTTTAAAGCAAAGTGTGTCAAAATGCTTAATATTTAAAATCAAAGTAATATTTGTTGACTTCTTAATCACTTTATTTTTTTATTCAGTACACTGTGTTGTATCCTTATGAATAATATATTATTGCTCTAATCTAAACAACATCTACATTTAATGTCTTGGCAAAAGAGATAAACTAAGATATAGAATTATCTTAATATTATCTTAGTACTCTGTAGTTGAAATTATACCCTGAGAATAAAGTCAGTTCTGAATAAAAAGAACCAACACATTTTGTTCAAGTTGGCCATGCACACACACACGCTCACACTCACGCACTCACACACATATATCTACAGACATACCCTCAGGCAAACAAAACATAATGCATGGTTTTTAATGTTCAGTACATAGATGCAATGTAATTTAGTTCTTATCAGGTAAATGAAACGTTAATTCCAGAAAATCCTGTAAGAGAATGTTACACAAACTCTACAAATGTAAGGTATTACAGAGAAAGACAGAACATGAAATATTATTGGCACATTTTCATGTTGCATTTCCAGTGAGTGTCTATGTCACGCTCCATCAGCGGAGTCCACACGTGCTGTGTGCCAACCAACAGCTTTGGAATGCTGAGCTGGTAGACCCATCATTCCAGTGGCATGGGCCAAAAGGAAAAATTGTTTCAGGTAGGATTTTGTTTCAGTTATCATAATGAAATAGATATGTCTTAAATGTATTCAATGAAAAGTATATCTATATCTCATAATTTATCTGTCTGTCCATCCATCCATTCATCCATCCATCTGATTGCCAAGGAATTCTGATGCTCTAACCTCAGGATTGCAGTGCAGTTTTCAGTGTAGCACCTCCCTCCGGGGAACTTGCCCCAGAGGCCCCAATCTTCCTTGTGGGTGTGCGCAGGTGTGTGTAGATGAGGTACCTCCCCTTGTCTGTGCTCCAGGGCTTTGCCCACTCATGTGGGTCTGTACTTGGCTTATACCACTTTTGCACCATCTGACTGAGTCTTCTCACCCACTCTGATGACAGCGAAGTGCATGCCAGGTCCCAGCTCTACCTGCCAGTTGTCTCCCCTCAGATTTGCTCTGTCACCTCCATTCTGTAATGGGTCCAGAAAAGTTGTTCGTCGCAGTTTTTTCTAGGATTTCCATTCTGTAATGTTGACATTGATGCTTGCATATGCCCTTTTCATATCTGAGCAGAAACCAGAAGTACAAACCTATTTTTGAAAATAAGCTGTAATTAAATTGTGCTTAACTTTCTGTCATATAATTTTAGATTTCTAAGACATGACTCCTCTAAAACCTGTCTATCTCTGTGAACTTTTAGATAATCGAATTAGGAGGGAAGTACGTACCACCTTTAATGAACCAGTTGTTTATTAAATATGTGTGGTTGAGCGATTTCTTATGCTACCTTATATATCCATGCCAGGTACATGGCTTCTGGGTCTGAGCATTTCAACTCAGACTTAGTTGTTTAAGGGTCAATGGAATGATCAGTGATACAAGAATTATACAGTGAATTTTTGTACTTGGCATGGAGTCCTCTGGATATCCTTTCACAGTGTATTATTCAATATTTTTAACAAGGTACCCAGAGGGCATCTTATTATAGAGTGCTCGCTCCCCAGTTTTCTGGCTCTCATAACACTTAACATTTTACAGCCATCAAATATGTATTTTATACATTTATTGATACTTCTGATGTGAAAGCTTTCAAATTACTGCAGTGAATACATAGCATCTTTGATAATGTGGTACTCTCAAATTTCTTTAACTTTTATGGACATGTTTTATTGTATTATTATGAAGTTTTATTTCTGCTGAAATATATGGCAAGCACTTGCAAACTACTACTCTGTTTTAGGAAAGAATCAGCATGATAGGAAAAACATAATATTTTATCAAAAAATAGTCATGAAGAGATGGTATTACAATAGAAATGCATTCTAAATTTCTGTCACATGTTTCAGCTTCATCCAAGATTCAGAAATGGGAGGTCTCCAAGGATAATGCTCTGTGTAAATTTCATGAGGGTGGGTGTGTCCATCTATTCATTTCTCCCTCAATATCTGAGGCTGGGCTTTGCATGTACTAGAAATTAAATAAAAATTTATTTAAAAATCAATAAGGAAAATTTCAGCACTAAGCACATTTACCTATTGTCTTAGTTTGAAGAAACATTTTGACTTAACTTTATAAACATTAAGTCTGCTCAAATACAGCATTGTAGTGATGAACTTTCAGAATTGCATTTTATTTGCTTAATGACTTATAACTTTTTCAGGTACTTTAATAGGTGTTGCATTTGTTAGGCAGAATAATCCAGCGAGATAAGCTGTCATATTCTGTGCACAGGAAGGAGCTGGACTTCACAAAGATAAAGTGGTCACCTAAGGTTACACAGCGTGAGGAGAAAGGTAGTCCTTCAGCCCAGGTCCAAAGGCCTCACAGGCAAATGCACTGTCCATTTTCAGCATGGCTTTCCTCCCGTGTGATGTTACAGGCATACTGAGGAGAAAGGGAGCTTGCATCCCATCCTCACTGCAGCAAGGCCCAACTCCAGGGCTATGTGACCTGGGGCAAGGTGGGTGGTCTGCTGGTCTTTTTGGTTTTTTTCCTGTAATTCTCAAGGTTATAACTCAGCTTTTATCTGTGTCTTGTGTAGCTGCATGAAATCTCTAGCTGTTAATGACTTGACTTTGCTAGCCTTTGTTCTAGGTGTACTCTTTTCTCTGGTTCATATGTACTTTGTAAGCTTACGGAGCTGTAACTCATCATTAAAATGTATTACAGTTTATCTAAACACATAAAATATAGACTTCGTATATGTACACTTTATATATGCCATGGGTATAACATGTATATACACATTGTACATACATGTACACATATATATGCACTATACTTTGATAGTGCCCTGCTCAGTGTAAAGGGCAGATTAAGAACACACGTGCCATGTCTTTGTCAGTCTCTTACCACTGAGACAGCCACACTATTGATGAACTGTGATTGGTGAAAGCCTGACACATGAAATCATCCCGGCCCTCACTGTCACCAAACACCAGCTACAAGGGCTGGCTATGCCCCAGCTCCTTTCCGTGACTGTGGAGGCAAACATTGTTGGTTTTTCTCTGCTTGAAAAATGTCTTAGTGTTTTATCTGTCTCATGTAACTGAAACAACTGTATTACTCCTTTACTAGAAAATAGCACCGCGCAAATAACCTCCACCGGAAGCCTTGTGTTCCAGAACTTCGAGGAGACGATGAGTGGGGTTTACACTTGTTTCCTCAAGTATAGAGCTAATGTGGAGGATCCTATTAAAAATCTTCAACTGAAATATGTTGTATATGGTAAGAAGTAAATTTGTGTTTCAACTTTTCATAATTTTTTTAAATACTGAAATATTGTTACAGTTTTGTTTTACATGTGATTTTTCTATTTCTCGTCTCTTTTAATTAACAAAATTACTACTTCTGTATTTTACTTTGTGCATTTTAACAACGACATCCCTGGGACCCACTAGAAGCTTAGCATGCAGTTCTTACTTAGAGATTCACCTTCTTAGCTACTGTTGATCTTGTGTTCACTGTGGAGACAAGACAGCTTCTAATTGCCCAGGAAACCTCTACCCGTTTCATGTGCAAACAGAAATGGGTTTAGGTGAGTCAGTAATTGTAAGGTGCCTATACTATAGTATTTGGCACTTGGTAACTGTTAGAAAAGTGTTTTTTAGGTGGAAGTGAACATAGCCATATGTAAAACACATCCCAAATAATGATTTATCCCAAAGAGTTGCAGTATTCATTTTATTTACTTGAATAATCATGTTTGTGTACTTCTCCATTTAATCTCTATAGCTTATCGTGAGCCTCATTATTATTACCAGTTTACAGCTCGATATCATGCAGCTCCCTGCAACAGTATCTATAATATTTCTTTTGAGAAGAAACTTCTTCAGATTTTAAGAAAATTGGTTCATGACCTTTCATGTGAGATCTCCTTACTTAAGTCTCAGTGCCATCGCATCAAAATGCAAAAGGCTGGTTTGCAAAATGAACTGTTCTTTACATTCTCAGGTAAGTATATACAAAATTTAAAGAAAGAAAGCCAAATTGAAAATCCATAACTGATTTTAAAGACATGTTAATGATCACAGGCCTTTTTAGAATATAAATGTTATAAATCTACTTATATTTTCTGTTCTCTACTTTGACTTAGTAATAAATCCCAAATAAAATCTTACTGTATCGTGCACTTAACAAAAAGTTTGCTCTCTGAAATAACTTTAGCTCTGCAGTGGTAATTTACTATGGAATGAAACTCAGTACAAGGCTCTATTATGATACTCAGTTACAAAGATTACATTTTTGAAAGTATCTAATTAGAAGATGAGTTAATATTGTTCTTTTCTAAATAATGCAGAATGGGAATCCAATATTCTCTAAGGTCTTTAGATTTATAAATGATCTAATTATGAATACTCTCCTAGGAATACCCACCCATGTGCTTTCTAGGATGTGCAGCCCCATTTCACCTTGTATGCAGTTGCTTGCTGTGTTCCTTTTTTTCCCTTCCCTTCCTTGCTTTCTTATTTTCCTTGATTTCTCTGCTCTCAGTATTTGATTATACTTAACAATTTCACTTACTTCTCCCTCAACCATCTAAGTTTGACAGTTTAGAGACTCAGTTGAGAAACATGAAGTTTTAAAGGTGCAGAACAAGCGTCCAACTTCACTTTCAATCTTTCATTTTCCTTACTATGTTCTCTCCTCTTCTCCAGAAAGCATGGAGAATTTTTCACTAGTCCCTGAGACAAATTACCACCAACAGACAACTCTCTCTCTAGCTCTTCTGGGACCCATTCTGAGGGTGCATAGGAGATATGAAATCTTTGCTCCCTGGTCTGTTTCATGGGCAGACAAATCCTTGGAAACCTGTATGTTTGACTCTGTAGGAGAAAAGAGGTGACATTCAGCAGAAATGAGGCATTGGAAACTTGCTTGCATTTCCCTAATGACTGATGTTGGTAATTTTCTCGTGTGCTATTGCTCATTCATGCATCTTCTTGGAGAAATGTTTATATTTAAGTCCTTTTTACAGTAGATCGTATGTCTCTTGTTCTTCAGTAGTAAGAGCTCTTTGTACATAGTCACAAGTGTCTCTGCTTATTTCTGAACTCCACACCCACTTTGTGGCTCTGTATCTCTACAGTGGTGCAGCTCCTGATGCCAGTGACATGCTATTTTAGTTACTGCAGCTTTCTGATAGGGCTTGGAATTAGGAAGTGAGAATTCTCTAACTGCACTTCCTCTTCAGTGTCCTCATGCAATTGAAGGTGATTGTGTTTCCATATGAATTCTGCTGTGTGCTTTTCCATTTTTGCCCAAGAAAGCCATTGGAGTTTTGATAGGCATTGCATTAAATCTGTATACAGGTTTAGATGTTGTTATGGCTTGTGTCTCGATGTCCCCCCAAAACCTCATGCAATCATAGGAGGGGCTTTTTCACAAGCGGCTGGATCTAGAGTGTGTGATGCTGGGATTGATTCATGCTGCAATGCTAAGATCAAGGGCACTAGGATTAAGGGTGTGAGTATTACCCAACCTAAGTAGTCTGTATAACATATAAGGTATAGAAAGATCTGTGATTGACCCTTGTGGCTTTGCTACCTTCTACCCATCATGAACTGCTTCTCCTCTGTAATGGCCTCTGCCATGCCACCCTGCCTTGGAACCAGCCAATTATGGACTGAAACCTCTACAAACTGTGAGCTAAATAAACCTTTCCTTCTTTAGCTTTGGGTGTCAGGTACTTTGTCTCAGCAATGAGAAAAATAACTAAGAAAGAATTTGGTGCCAGAGAGGTAAGGTCGTTGCTGTAACTGTGCCTGACCATGTGGTTTAGGAGCCTTTGGAGCTGCCTTATGGGAAGGAAAAGAGTTAGGAAAGGTTTGGAGATGCTGGCTGAAAAAGCAGAGCTGGAACACCTGAGGCTGTAGTTGACGGCATACTCCGGGCAGAGCTCAGAAGACCAGAATGCTGATAGAAATTCTGCCAGTCAAGACCAGGCTCTGGAGGTTTCTGCTGGGAAGAAGGACTGTATTGGCTGTCGGACTCCAGATAATGTATGTTATGCCTTAGCAGAAAGTTTATCTGCATTTTGCTCATGTCCAGAGAGTTTGCCTGAGACTGAGATTAAGGGTAGCAGACTAATTAATCTGGCAGAAGAAATTCCGAGGCAGTCTAATGTTAAGATGGTGGCATGGCTACTGTTGGGGGCTTTTAGCCAGATTTATGATGAGAACCAAGAGCAAAGAGCCCAGCAGAATGATTTAAAACTTTTTGAGTTTGGCCAGAAAGGAAGCTCCAGTAAAGTAGTTACCTGCAAAGATGGAGCAGAGGAGACTAGCAAAAAAAAGCCAAATATTTCAGAAGAAGACAACAGAAAAGATGGCCTGAGGACATCACAAGAACCAGCGGGACTCCAGCCTTTGCAGCCTCAGAGTTGCAAAGGTGAAAGACTGTTTTGAGAAGAGAGCCCTAGAGTACCATGTTTCAGAATAATGACAGCCTAGGGATGTTGTCTCTTGGGATTTAGTTCACAGGCACTTGACCCCTGCAGCCAAAAGAGAAGGAAGCCTGGCTGCTGCTCCAGCTGGCGGCAGACCTTGGCATCATCCATGTGGAGCTGGTTTTAGGCACATGCAGAATGCAAGAGCTGTGGGGTCAGGAACGCTTCACCCAAATTTCAGAAGAAGCTCTGGGAGGCCAGGCAGTGTGCCCCTGAGAGGGCAGTGTATGAAGCTGTGGGTATGAAATTGAAGGTTCACTGGAGACCCCAGAAGTTTGGAGAAGCCAGGAGCATGGATTGTCTCAGAAAAACTGCAAGGAGGGAACAGAGCTGGCCCCAGAGAGAAGCCATGGGAGCTACAACCACCAGCAGTGCTGTAGGGGTGGAGCCACCCAAGCCCTTTGGAGTTCACAACTTGCCACAGACTGTTGGGCATGCTGGAAGTGGAACTGTGGGATTTAATGTTTGCCTACTGGGTTTTGGTCTTGCTTTGTTCCCATTCCTCCTGTTTGTAACTTTTAGAATGGAAATGTCTATCTTGTACCATTGAATGTTGGAAGTGTTTGACTTTCTTTTCATTTGTACAGGGGCTTGAGCTAAGAGTTTGCCTTAAATCTCAGAAGAGACTTTGGACTTGGACTGTTCAGTAATGCAGAAACTGTTAGGATTTTGGCAACGCTAGGAGATGGACTAAATGCCTTTTGCTTAAAGGGATCTGGATGAATCTTTAGGGAGCCGGGGCGGAATGTTATGACTGTGTCTAGATGTCCCCGAAAAGCCACATGAAGTCATAGGCAGGGCTTTTCCAGAGGTGGCTGGATGTGAGTGTGTGACCTTGGGATTGATTCATGGTGCAGTGCTAGGATCACTAGGATTAAGGATGTGAGTGCCAACTGCTGTAAGCTGCAGTCATCCCTTGTTTTGCTACCCTCTGCACGCCACATAGTTTCTCCTCTGCGATGCCACCCTGCCTTGGAGTGAGTCAATTATGGACTGAAACCTCCACAAACCGTGAGCTAAATAAACCTTCCTCCTTTAATTTTGGATGTTGGGTATTTAGTCTCAGCAACAAGAAAAGTAACTAAAACAGATACTGGCACATTAAAGATACTGATCCATGACCACAGGATACTTTTCCATTAATTTAGGACTTCTTTGCTTCTTTATTTTCTTCTTTACTTTACTTTTTATAGTTTTTATAGTTCCAGTATAGCAAACTCACTAGCAAATTTATCCCTAAATAACTTATTCTTTTTTTTTTTTTTTTTTTTTTTTGGTACTGGGGATCGAACTTGGGACCTTGCCCTTGTGAGACAGGCGCCAGAACCACTGAGCTAAATTCCCAGCCCAAGTTATTCTTTTTGATGCCCTTTTAAGTCACTTATTTTCCTAATTCCCTTGTCATAGTGTACACATTTTGTTAGACTTATACCTAAGTACTTCATATTTTTAAAATGTAAGGGCATTGCACTTTAATTTCAAATTACATTGTTTTTTCTGAGTCACAGGATAGCAGTTTACTTTGGTTTTTATTGTATAAGTTTAAGGTGTACAACATGTTTTTCTGTACATATGCAGATTGAAGTGATTGTTACAGACAGACAATCCTCATACCCAGCATATGGATATGTTATGTGTCTCTATGGAGTCTCCTTTTGGGTGTATACCTACACCTACAAGAAAGGTTGGTCAGCAACATGGTAACTCTATGCTTAATTTCTTTAAATACCTCTGTATTGTTTTCATGATGATCACAGCAGTCTATGAGTACATTCCCACCAACATTATGAGAGCTCTCTTTTTTCCATTCCCTCCATAACACATTTATGTCTCATTTTTTGATTATGGCCAACTTAACCATTATATTTCATATAATATCTCACTGTGGCTTTGATTTGAATTTCTCAAATGAGTACTGATATTGAATAGCTTTTCATGTACCTGTTCAGCACTTTTATGTATTCTTTGGAGAAATTTTTATTCAGATCTTTTGCCTATTTTTAAATAGTGTTATTAATTAATTAATTAATTAATTTTAATAATCATGTTTATAATTTTTATTAATTTTTTTAGAGAGAGGGCTTTACAGAGCTTTGTGCAAACTTTTCAAATTGATATAGTCCACGTTGTTTATTTCTGCTTATGTGCTTATACTGTTTATATCCTATTAAAAAGTTATTGCCAACACCAGTACCCAGAAGTGTTCCTCCTTTGTTTTCTTCTGGGAGTTGTACAGTGTGAGGTCACAGGTTAAGTTCTTTGATTTTAATATGTGGTATACTTGTCTGATTTTATTTCCTTGCATGAACATGTCAACTTATTGAAGAAATTATCCTTTCCTTGCTGTGTTGTCTTGGTGCCCTTGTTGAAAATTAGTTGATCATGTATGCTTGGGTTTACTTCTGGGCCTGGTAATCTGCTGCCCAAGGCTGTGGGTATGTTGTTATGCCAGTACTGTTTGGTCACTGTGGCTTTGTAGTTGAAATCAGAAACGTTTACTCTCTCAGGATTTCTTTAGCCATGGCACCTTTATTGATTCTATACACATTTTAGACATTGTATATTAATATTGTATATTGAAACCTTGTTGTATTTGCTTATTTGTTCCAATTCTTTCATGAGTTTTTGATATTTTCCACATAGACAATCATGTCACCTATGAGGAGTCTAATTTCTCCCATATACATATGTACACATATATATTTTGTTTCTTTTTCTCATCTTAATGCTTTCTCTAAGAATTCTAGTATGACCCAGAATAAGAAAGGAGAGCGGCTGCATCCTTCTCCTTTTCTTGATGTTAGGGAGAAAATCTCTAGAATTTCTTTTTATCATGATGGCAGCTGTAGTGAGTTTATTAGAGGTGTTCTTTATGAAGCTGAGAGTTTGTTGGTTTGATGAGAATTTTTGGGAATGATAGGTAATGGACTTCATCCAGGGTTTTTCCTACATCTACCATGCAATTGTTTTTCTTTACTCTGTAATGTGTTTTGATTTTTGCATGTTGAACCAGACTTATTTACCTGGTTTACATCACATTTCATCATGAGTTATATTTCTTTTTAATACATTGTTCAATTTAGTTTGCTACTATTCTGTTGATAATTTTTACATCTATGCCCATTAGCGGCATCAGTCTGTAGTTGTCCTCTCCTGTAATGTATTTATCTGGGTTTAGTATTAGGGTAATTCTGTCCTTGTATAGTGTCCTGAGACATAGTTCCCAAATGTCTCCTCCAGTTCTGGAGTGAATGCACGTATTTTCTGGAATATATTGTAAGCATTGGTTTATCTCTTATATATTTTGGTAGAATTTACCAATGAAACCATCTTTGTCAGGTGCTATTTGGGAAGGTAGTTAAGTAGTTACTCAATGTATTAAAATGATATAGAACTATTCAGATTCTATTCTTATTCTTATATGAGTTTTCATAGATTCTGTATAAGAATTTGTCCATATCATCTAGATCATCACCTTTTAGGTGCTTTTCTTAATATTCTCTTAATATTCTTTTAAAGTCTATAAATCAGAAGTAATATGACTTTGATTTCTCATATTAGCAAGCGTGGATTCTCTTTTCATAAATTTTTATCACTTAATGCTTTTAGACAAGTAGATTTGATTTCACATTTTGATTATCTGTTATTAATTTTATTGATTTTTGCTCAAATTTTATACTACTTTTCTGCTTTCTTGAATTGAATTTGTGGCTCTTTTTAAAAATTTCCTAAATAGAAGCTTCAATACTTGAATTTGTATCATTTTTCTTCTTTAATCCGTATTTTCAATATTATGAATATCTCTCTCAACACTTTTCATTGCATGCCACAAATTTTGTTTGTTTGTTTGTTTGTTTGTTTTTGGTACTGAGGGTCGAACTTGGGTCCTTGTGCTTGTGAGGGAGGTGACAGAACCACTGAGCTAAATCCCCGGCCCCACAAATTTGGTAAGTTGGGTTTCCATTCATTTAGAATATATCATTTTTATTAAAATTTGATATATTATTCATGAGTGTAATGTTTAATGTCCAAATATTTTGGTGTTTTCCATCTATTTTTCTGTCATTGAATTCTAGTTTAATTCTGTCATGATCTAAGTGGATACATGGTGTGATTTCTGTTCTTTTAAATCTATTTAGGAGTTTGATATGGGCCCAAATGTGGTCTCTCTTGTGAGTGTTTCATGTGAGTTTGAGAAAAAGATGTAGTTATTCTGCTTATTGGATGAAACAACATATCTAAATATCCCTCTGGTAAGGTTGATGGTGTTCTTCAGGTCCGCTATGGTCTTCATTTCCTACTTTCTCGATTTTTCATTTATTCATAGAGGGGTGTTGACATCTCCTTATATGATAGTGACTAGTGGATTCTTGTATTTCTCTTTGCACTTTTTTTTTCTCTTTGCACTTTGATCAGTTTTGTCTTAAATATCTACCCTCTTGTCATTCCACACATACATAAGGGATTTCATACATAAGGGATATTTATTTATGTGGAGAATTGACCCTACTATCTTAATAAAATGAGTCTACTTATTCCTCATAATTTTTTACCCTGACTTCTATTTTGTGTGAAATTGATATAGCTACTCTAGCTTTCTTTTGATTCAGGTTATCATAATCTATTTTCTCCATTTGTTTACTTTTAATCTATCCATGTCTTTCTGTGTTAAGTGGATTTCTTAGGGACAGCCTACATTCTAGCTTCCATGGTTCTTGATAAGAAATCATATGTTCATTTTATTGTATGCTTTTTGCATGTGAAATCACTTCTTTCCTCTGCTTTCTAGATTTGCTCAGCTGTCATTTTTGTAAGTCTGGTTATAATATGTCTGAGTGTGGAATTCCTTGCATTTCTCTTGGATATATGTGGATTCCTTTGATCCTCTTGTATCTGTGGCTTTATGCCTTTTATTAAATTTGGGGAATTTTCACCATTATTTCTTCAAATATTTCTGTTTGCTTTCCTTTTTTACTCCTTTGACTTCAATTTATTGCATATGTTGATATATTGTTGTCACACAGGTTACTCAAGTTTTTTTCATTTTTGTTCTTTTTTTCTTTTTTCTCTGATGGAATAACTTTAATGACATCCTCAAGTTCACTGATTCTTTTTTCTGTCTCTGAAAATCTGTGGTAAACCTTTAATGAATTCCTCTCAATTGTAATTTTATTGGTTTGCTTTTTATAATTTCTTTCATATTATCAATCATCTCTATTTGTTAAAACAGCATTTTCTGACTTATTTTAGTTTTTTCTACATGATTTTCTTTAGCTCTTTGAACATACTGACAACAGTTGTCTAATAAGTCTAATGTCTGTGCTCTCTCGCATGCTCTGTGGGTTCTCAGGAAGGGGAGATGTTATTAAGGAAATGGATAATTAAGTTCCAATGTTTTGAAAGATGTTTATAGAAAATGAACTACTCTGAGTCACTGTCATTGTCACTCACCTTGTCGCTGGGACAGAATACCTGACACCTGCAACTTAAGGAAGGAGAGGATTATTTTGATTCATGTTTTCTAGAGGTTTCAGTCCCATAGTTAGCTCCAGGGCAGAGGCGGCATGGTGAGATGGGCCTGCCAGAGGAGAGCTGCTCCCATCATGGTGGCCAGGAAGCCAGGAGAGAATGGAGGAGCCAGGGAGAGAGATGCACTCCCTGACTTCCTCTTCTGACCAGGCCCCGCCTCCTAATAACACATTTAGGTATAGTGCCCTGTGAGTTAGTCCCTCAAAAGCCCCTCTTATGAGTAGATGAGGCTTTGGGGGACATCTAGATATAAACCATAGCAGTTGCATACCCAGATAGCACAGGACATACTTGGGAAGAGTCTAGAATGACTAATGGGATATGGCAAGAATTATGAGGAAAATAAAATTGTCCATTGCTAGTAGTTAAATTATAGATGACATTGGTAGACTAAGATTTATGGTTTAATCACATTCTCATAGCTGTAAAGAATGATAAAAATCACACTATTCAGCCTGTTGATTTAGGGAGTGGAAGCCTTAAGAAGCAATTAAACAATATGCCTGTTCATCAGTGATAGATCTAGGGGCACAAGTAAGATTTCGTTCCATGTGTTTTGATGACTAGTGGAAAGTAACTAGTGGGGATTCTGAACTTTCTGGTACTAAGACTGATGCTATAATTTAGAAAGATGAATTAATTACTGGTAATTTTCTAAGTTATCCCTTGTTTCTTGTTCCCTTTTTGATTTCTTAGTCTTGGTTATACTGTAGGAATTTTTCTCAGATGACCTTGCAAAGACATTACTCATTTACACAGTTTTAAACTCATGAGATTTTCCTGATTTTGTTAACTTAATACATACACAAATACCTAGAATAATACCAAGCATAGTTCCTGGGCAGTAATTTTTTTGTCAAGTAAAGAAGTGCATACATAAGTGAATATCATTATAATTTCAGTTACCATGGCCACTACAGTAGTCCAAGCTCATTCCCTTTCTAGGATTGTTACCATAGTTTTTGTCCTGTGGGGTTTTGTTTTGTTTTGTGTTGTGTTGTTTTGTTTGAGGCAGGGTCTCCCTTTGTACTTCAGGCTAGCCCTGAACTCACTATGTAGCCCAGGCTGGCCTCGAACTCACAGAGATCCTCCTGCCTCAGCCTCCCGAGTGCAGGGATTATAGCTGTGCTCCATCATGCCTGGCTGTTTTGTTATTTTTTGTGTACTGGGGACTGAACTCAGGGCCTTTCATGCTTTACTCTAGACAAGGTCTTGCTAAGTCACTAAATAGCCCAAACTGGACTCAAACTTATGATCCCCCTGTCTCAGCCTCCCAAACTGTTGGGATTACCACCATACCTGGCAATTTAGATTATTTCGCTTATCACTTGGTAGCTAGAGGTGAAGAACTGAGTTAGTCTGGTTATGAGTAGAGTTAGAGAACTCAATAAATGCAACTTGCATGTACATATGTTATAAAAGTTGAAATAATTCTATTATTAAAGTTTTATAAAATTAAAGTAGCCAAGCATTATCAAGAAATTAGTTCTTAAATTTATAGTAGAAGAGACATTATCTTGATCTAGATGAAATAAATATTGCACTTAGATTTTTTTCCTTAAATTCTTTTATTGGTACATTGTAGGTATACAACACAATTACATTTCTCATTGGGAACTTGTATCTTTTCATGATGCATCTTGGTTCGTATTTTTTCCCCATTTCTAGCCCTCCCTTCACCCCCTCCATCCTTCCTTATTTACAAAGACTTTATTTCCATTTTTTCCATTTCTCATCATTTTTGCTTTCCCTTCTTTCCTTTCCCCTGCCCCTCCCACTACCCCTACCCCTTTGGAACTTTTCTTCCTGTTTTGCATTATCGATTATTCATTCTAATCATTGGTACATTTTAGGTATGCAATATAATGATATTCATCATCGGAAATTTGCACCTTTACATAATCTCTCTTTGTTCCCATCTTTCACCCTTGCCCAGCCCTCCCTTCAACCCCTCCAGTCTTCCCTATTTACAAAGATTTTGTTCCTATTTTTCTATTTTCTCATATTAATTCCATTCCCTTCTTTCCTTTCCCCTACTTCTCCCACCTCCTTCCACTTTGCCCCTTTTCTTCCTATTTCACATTACCTATCATACATTTTAGTCCCCATTTACACTTTCAGTTTCTCACACCAGGGAAACTATTCAGTATTTATACATGTGTGTCCTATTTATTTCACTTAAGAGTATCGCTGCAATGTGCATCCATTTAGCTATAAATGTCTCCATTTTCTCATTTTTTATAGCTGAGTACTACTCCATTTTATTTTAAAAACCCCACATTTTCTTGATCCAGTCCCCAGTTGATGGACATTTGAGCTGTTTCCAAGTTTTAGCTATCACAAACTGTGCTGCTATGAACATGGGTGCACATATATCACTGTGGTAAGATTCTTTTAATTCTTTGGGGAAGATCCCCAGCAGTGGAATAGTGGGATCAAATGGGACTTCCAGTCCTAGTTCTTTGAGGTATCTCCATACTGATTTCCATAGTGGTTGCACCAGTCTACACTCCCACCAGCAGTGAAGCAGGGCTCCTGTTTCCCCACAGCCATGCCAGCATTTGTTATTGGTTGATTTCATGATAGCAACCATTCTTTCTGGAGTGAGGTGGAATCTCAGCGTTGTTTTCATTTGCATCTCTCAAATGACCAGTGATGTTGAACATTATTTCATATATTTATTTGCTATTTCTCCTTCTTTGTCTGAGAAATGTCTGTTCATTTCAGATGCCCATTTTCAGATTGGGTCTTTAAATTTGGGAGGTCTGACCTTTTTAAGTTCTTTATAGATTCGAGATAGTAGACCTTTGTCTGAGGAAGAGCAGGTGAAGATTTTTTCCCATATTGTGGGTTTTCTCTTCATACTGCTGGTGGTTTCTCTTGCTGTGCAGAAGCTTTTTAATAAGAAGAGATCCCACTTGTTGATTATTTGTGCTAGTTCATGGGCAACTGAGGTTTTGTTCATAGAATATTTTCCTACACCGATGTCTTCAAGAGTTCTACCTAACCTCTGTTCCAACTGGTTCAGTGTTTCTATTTTAATATTTAGATCTTTAATCCATTTCGATTTTAGTTTAGTGCATGGTGAGACATATAGGTCTGGTTTTAATCTTTGGCAAGTTGAAGCCCAATTTTTCCAGAACCATTTATTAAAGAGGCTATCTTTTCCTCCAGTGAGAGTGTTTGGCTTCTTTATTGAAGATGAGATGGCTGAGTGTGTCCGGTGTTGTTTCTGCATCTTCTAATCTGTTCCACTGGTCCTCAGGTCTGTTTCTTTGCCAGTACCATGCTATTTTTATCACAGTAGCTTTGTAGTATAGTTGCAGGTGGGGATTGTGATACCCCCTGCCATGTCTCTGTTACCTAGAATTGCTTTTGCTATTCTGGGTCTCTTCATGTTCCAAATGAATTTTTGGATTGTTTTCTCGAGGTCTATGAAGTATGCTGCTGGGATCTCAATTGGAATTGCATTAAATCTATACAGCAGTTTTGGAAGTATGGCCATTTTCACTATGTTAATCCTTCCTGCCCAGGAGCAGGGGATGTCTGTCATTTTTCTGATATCATCTTCAATCTCTCTTTTCAGAGTGCTATAGTTTTCAGAGAAGAGGTCTTTGATTTCTTTCGGTAGGTTGATTCCTGGGTATTTCAGTTTTTTGGATGCTATTGTGAACGGAATTATTTGCCCTATTTCTCTCCCAGTGAGTCTGTCATTCGTGTAGAGCAAAGCTATTGATTTTTGTGTGTTGACCTTGTAACCAGCTTCTTGACTGAATTTGGTTATTAACTCTAGAAGACTTTTGGTGGAGTTCTTGGGGTCTTCTATATACAGTATCATGTCATCTGCAAATGACGACAATTTGGCTTCTTCATTTCCTATCTTTATTCCTTTTATTTCTTTCTCTTGTCTAATTGGCATGGCTAGTGTTTCCAAAACTATATTGAACAAGAGTGGTGATGGTGGACATCCTTGTCGTGTTCCTGATTTTAGTGTGAAGGATTTCAGTTTTTGACCATTTAGTATGATATTGACTGTTGGTTTTTCATAGATGGGTTTTTCAGTTTGAGGTAGAGACCATCTATTCCAATTTTTTGTAGGGTTTTTATCATAAATGCATGTTGGATTTTGTCAAATGCTTTTTCTGCACCTAGGGAGATAATGATATGGTTTTTATCCTTGACTCTATTGATATAGTGTATTACATTGATTGATTTTCGTATATTGAACTATCCCTGCATCCCTGGGATGAATCCCACTTGATCAGGGTGTATGACCTTCTTGATGATCTTCTGCATTCTCTTTGCCAGTGTCTTATTAAGGATTTTTGCATCTACGTTCATTTGTGAGATTGGCCTATAGTTCTCCTTTTCGGTTGGGTCTTTCTCTGCTTTGGGGATCAAAGTGATGCTTGCTTCCAGGAATGAATTTGGGAGTATTGCTTCCCTTTCAATTTCATTGAAGAGTTTAAACAGTAGTGGCAGTAGTTCCTCTCTAAATGTCTTGTAGAATTCAGCAGTGAAGCCATCAGGGCCTGGGCTTTTCTTAGTTGATAAGTTCTTAATAACGTTTTCAATTTCATTGGTTGATATTGGGTTGTTTAGAATTTTTAGGTCTTCTTCATTCAACTTTGGTAATTCATATGTATCTAGAAATCTGTCCATTTCTTCTGTGTTGTCCATCTTATTGGCGTATAGGTTCTGGAAGTAGGTATTGATGATCCTTTGGATTTCTGCTGGGTCTGTTGTAATTTCACCCTTTTTATTCCTAATTGCATAGATTTGGGCCCTTTCTTTCCTTTTTCTGACAAGGTTGGCTAAGGGTTTGTCAATTTTGTTGATTCTTTTGAAGAGCTGACTCTTGGCTTCATTGATTTTTTTGTATTGTTCTCTTAGTCTCCATTGTATTGATTTTTCCTCTGATCTTTATAATTTCTTTGCTTGTATGAGCTTTGGGGTTGTCCTGCTCTTCTTTTTCTAGAAGCTTGAGGTTCAGCACCAGGCTGTTTCATTGGGCTCATTCTGTTTTCCTAATATGTGTATTCACTGCTATGAATTTCCCTTGTAAGACTGCTTTCATTGTATCCCATAGATTCTGATATGTTGTACTGTCATTGTCATTTAATTGCAGGAACTGTCTGATTTCTTTTTTAATTTCCTCTGTGACCCATTGGTTATTCAGAAGTGTGTTGTTTAATGTCCATGTGTTTATGAAATTTTTTTAGTTTCTTTTGCTATGGATCTCCAATTTCATCACACTATGGTCTGATAATATACAGGGGATAACTTCAATTCCTTTGCACTTACTTAAACATGTTGTATGTGTGAGTATGTGGTCTATTTTTGAGAATGACCCATGTGCAGCTGAGAAGAATGTGTATTCTGATTTTGTATGGTGGAAGACTCTGTAAACATCTGTTAAGTTCATTTATTCAAGAGTTTAATTGAGTTCTAGTATTTCATTACTTATTTTTTGTCTAGTTGATCTATTTGTGACAGTGGGGTATTGAGGTCCCCCACTACAATTGTATTAGTGGATATATGACTTTTCATGATCGTTAATATTTGCTTTATATAGTTGGGCGCACTAGTGTTTGGTGCACAGATGTTTATGATTGTCATCTCTTCCTCTTGGATTGTTCCCTTTACAAGGATGTAGTGTCCTTCTTCATCTCTCTTAATCAGTGTTGGTTTGAAATCTAGTTGATCTGCAAAGAGGATAGCTACTCCTGCTTTTTTCGGGTTCCTGTCACATGGAGTATTGTTTTCCACCCTTTAACTTTCAGTCTTTGAGTTTCCTTTTGAATTAAGTGTGTTTCTTGTATGCAGTATTTTGCTTCTTGACCCATTCTGCCAGTCTCTTTCTTTTGATTGGTGAATTGAGACCATTAACGTTGATGGTTATAACTGAAACATATTGACTTGTCATTGCCATGACTTTTTCTTTTTGTTGGGTTCTCCCCCTTTACATTTAATTTCTTGTCATGCCAGATGGGTTCATTCTGCTTTGCTTCCTGGGACTGTGATCCTCAATATCTGTTCCTAGGATATTGTGTAAAATTCTTTGGAGTGCTGGTTTGGTATTCACGAAGTTCCTAAGGTGCTCTTTGTCATCATAGTATCTTATTTCTCCATCAGTTTTGAAAGATAGTTTTGCAGGGTACATCAATCTGGGTTGGAGGCTGTTTTCCTTTAGGGCTTGGAATATGTCACTCCAAGCTCTTCTTGCCTTGATAGTTTGTGTTGAGAAGTCTGCTGTGATTCTGATGGGCTTTCCTTTGTATGTGATTTGTTTCTTTTCTCTAACTGCTTGTAGAACTTTGTTCTTCTGTTGAGTCTCTGGAATCTTAACAATTATATGCCTAGGTGTAGATTTTTTTTGATCAAGGCTATTTGGAGTCCTATATGCCTCACTTATCTGTGTGTCAAGTTCTTTTTCCCTGCTTAGGAAGTTTTCTGCCATTACTTCTGCAAAGAGTTCTTTTTATGTTATCTGCACTCTCTCCTGTTTCTTCATTGACTCCAAATAGTCTTATGTTATTCTTCTTTCCATCGTCTAGCAGCTGCTAGATTGATTTCTCGTGTTCCCTTACAATTTCGAAACAATTTTTCTTTTCCTGGTCATTAATTGCAATCTTATCTTCTACATCTGAAATTCCATCCTCACATTGGCTCCTTCTGCTGTGTAGACTTTCAATGGAGTTTTTCATGTCCTGGAAATCTATTTGCATCTCTTTTATGGATTCCATTTGTTTCCTGTGTTGGGATTCCATCATGTTCCTGAGCTCCTCTCTAGATTTATTAATCATGTCTTGCACTAGGAGCACAATTTCTCCTGTTATGTGAGAAATTATTTCTGATTTCATTTTTTCCAGATCCCTTTTTGTTGCCAGTTCAGTGGGTCCAGGTGGTTGAGTATCAGAGTGTTCCATCTCATTTCCCTTTGGGGTTGCTGTAGGTGATCTGGAAGTCTGGTTTTGAGACTTATTTACATGTTTTCTCATTTTGACTGGGGGGGCAAGTGGGGTGCTGTTGGCGCTGTGTGGCTCACCTCCTCTGAGCTGGGAGAAGAGGCCAGGGGCCAGGAATGCTGGTAGGGATGGTGGCCCGGAAGCCCCTTCCTATGGACCAGGAGCAGTGAGAGGGTGACTCAGAAGCCCCTACCTCTGGGCAGGAATTCTTTAAATACTGAGAACTTGATTAGCTCCAGTACAGTGGTCTGGTGGTCCGGTGTCCTCTCCATCTTTGTAGTGTAGAACCAGGTGGCTGTCTGCAGCGGGCTGATTCAGTGTTTTCAGCATGACTCTGCACTTAGATTTTTACTAAAGTGTTATTTAGCATTAGAGAAAAGTTGTTTAATGAAAGAAAAATATTAGACAAAAATCAGATTAATCCTCAAAAGCCTATTTAAATTTTGTGGTATAGTATGTTGCACCCATGATAAAATAAAATATGTTTTCTCAGTTTCATCTCTAGACACTGAAAAAGGACCAAAGACATGTAAAGACCATGACTGTGAATATTTCAAAAGACTATCTAAGGTATGTTATTTTTGACAATATAAAAAAAGAGAAAAAATTCAATGAATACCTCAGTGTGTAAGCAAGCATTTTATCTATTCATAAAATACATCAAATTCCCAATTAGGAATGTGATAGTAAAATAAAACTTCACCCAAAAATAAATATTTGCCTATCACTTTTTTTTTTTGGTACTGGGTATCAAACTTGGGACCTTGCGTTTGCGAGGCAGGAGGTGGAACCACTGAGCTAAATCCCCGGCCCCCAAAAATAAATATAAAATGAATATAATTTATAGTTTATAAAATACTTTCATATTAAATATGATTGATTATATGAAGAAGAATTATTTTTCATTTATTTGGTCTTATTTGCTATTTGTATTAATTTATTTTTCAAAGGAAATCATAGCTGTCATTCTCTCCAGTTTTTTCAGTTTCCAATAGATGCTTGCAAGTTAACCTTACACCGTGCCACTTGCTAAATTGACATGTGAGTTACAGCAGCTGTTTTATAGATTGCTTCGGATTTTTGTGTCAATATTTGTATCACATTCAAGGAGACACAGGTTACTTCTTTCCCGCCTCTCTGCCTTTCTCCCTTACCTGATCTGGTTTGAATCAATGGAGTCTATGACATAGCATTAAGTAGAGGTAGCAAGAGTGGCCATCTTCCTCTTGTTCTGGTCTCCAGGGCAGAGCATTTAGTGTCAGGTATGGTGTTAGCACTAGGTTTTCATAGATACCACTTATCAAAATGAGGGAGTTCTCTCTTGTTCTTTATTTACTGGACTATAGTATGAATGCTGTTAAATGTTGTCTAAAACTTTTTCTGATTTTATTGAAAGAAGCATGTATCTTCATCATATTTGTTAGTGTTTTATTAAAGATTTTTCGGCTTCCCCTCCTGTCATAAACTTTCTATTCTGTGAGATATATATCATAGAACCTGTGATCATGTTTTAGAACTGCCACAACAGTAGCTATGAAGACATTCATACATCAATCATTTCAGCATTTTCAATTGAAAACTGTGAAGATAACTTTAGGTTAACATGTAATTACAAGAATAATTCCAATACCTTCATTGTGCATTTTTCAAACAGGTGGTACACTAACACAACAGCGGATTGTTGACTTTGCTATCGTTTAATGCTCTCCTTTAACTGCTCTCAGTTTGCCTATTTTCATTTGTGTGGATCAAGTAGTATACAGTTGCATCACTTGTGTAAGATCCTGTATCCACGACTGTAGTCAAAACATAGAACAATTCCATACCACCAGCATCCAAGTGCTGCCTTCCTGTATCACACCTCCCTTCCTTGACTCTGTCCTGCCATTTGCCTAATTCCTAGCATTCACTATGCTGTCCACTATTTCTAAAGTGGCATGATTTGAAAAAATTTTCCTGGAGATTCATTCAAGATGGTACATGTATCAGTGGTTTGTTCCTTTATATTAGCGTACCTTAATGCATGTATCACAGTGTTTTTATGTACTGCCCTGTTAGAGACCTTGTTTTTTGACTGCTGCAGTCAAAGCTTCTGTACATTTCAGGCTTTTATGAAGAAATCACATTTGGGACATTAATTCTGGGTTATATTATAATTGATTTTACATTCCTCCCAGCATTGAGTGAAAGAGGAGTTTTTCTGCATCTTTGTTGCCATTTGGGGCTGTTAGTATTATTCATGGTAGCCTTTCTAATAGTCATGTAGTTTTATTTGCATCTTTGTAGAGGTCAATCTATTAGCCATCTTTTCACATGCGTATTTGCCACCTGTACATCTTGAGTGAGTTTCTGTTAAATGTCTCATTTTCTAGTTTAATTTTTTTAACTTCTGAGTGCAGAGTTCATAGAATCTAGATAATATTCCTCTCACCAGTTTGTTATTTTTAAATATTTATTGTTAGACTGTAGCTTTCTTTTCCTCATCTTCACATGGATTTTCACAGAAGAGAGCTTTTTAATTTTTATGACATCTGTTGTACAAATCCCGCTCCCTTTATTTCCTCTTTTGGTATGAAGCTTAAGAACTGTTTGAATACTCTTGCATCCTGAAGATGCAAGACCCAATTTTTGGACCCATTTTTTAAAGTTTTACATTTTCAATCAAAGTCACAATTTCTAAAATTTTTGTGTAAGTGTGGTATTTAGCTAAAGATGTTTTTATTGCTGTTTTCCTGTGACTATCTCATTTACCCAGAACTATGTGCACTTCCTCCATTGCATAGCATTGGTATGTTTGTTAAAGTATAGTTGAGCACATTTGTGTGGGTTTATCTTTGACAGTAGCACAGACTGTGTATTTGACAAATACCACAGTCTGAGTTGCTTAAGTAACAGAAATTTGTTGTCTTATGATCCTGAGTACTGGAAGTCTGAGATAAAGGTGTTGATGGAGTTGGTTTCATCTGCCTTCTTTACCTGTGGACAGCTGTGTATCCAGGACCTTTCCCCGAGTGCATGTCTGTGTCTTCATCTCTTTATAAGGACACCAAGCAGATTAGGGTTGACGTCGATGGTCTCCTTTTACCTTTATCCTAACTTTAAGGGCCTGTGTCTATTGTGTGCCTCCAAATACAACCACTTTCTGAGTCTCTGGGGGTTAGGACATCATCATAGGTGTTCGGAGAGAGAGCATAATCCAGTCTGTTGGAGCTAGGGTTATCAAAAACTAGTGAACCGCTTATGGGATGTTTGTATTCTTCCTTTATTCCCCTCAAAGCATTGTCACACTGAATGTCACTGAAATATTGCCAGCTCTACTGACAAACTTATAGGTGAACTCGAGCACAGCAATGCTTTGCTCTCAGCCTGATTCAGGGGCTTGTCCCGGAGGTCACCCGATGCTTCTGTTGCCTTTCCTGAAGCAGAGTTAGTTTCCCTGACAGCATTTGATACAGTAAATAGTAGATTTTTATTTCACAAGAGTACTAACCAAATGGGCGTGTCTATAAAAAAGTCTTTAAACAAGTGCTTCACTCAACTCGTGTTAAATTGTCTCATCTCTCAGTGTGTTTAATCAACACAGGTACAAACATGTCTTGTTATGATTGCTTTAAGAAAAATAAACATTCTTTCCTTGGGACAGAGAAACACCATAAAGGATGTTTAATTCTTCTTTACTTTCTGACAGCTTGGAATTTAATTAATAAAATCTGAAATTAGAACATTAAAGATAAAGTGTGTTTTCATGCTATTTCCATTTTGGGGACTAGCTCTTTGGTATAGTTTCATAGTGGCTGTGTTGTGAGCTGTAAAATTCAAACATACCCAATGATGCTTACTGGTATTGATATTTTGCTACTTTCAATGAAATGTAAAACCTTTACTTCCATTTACTTTTATCTGCCTTCTCCACTTGAAAAACTGTCATTGTCGCAACCATTCCCTCTGTGCTCCTTGTGTCACAGCAGATGGTGTCAGGAGGTTTGCCTCAGATTTGGTGAGGAGAAAGCTAGCGACTGGCAATGATAATTTCATGTCATCATGGCTGGACTGGAGGGTGCCCAGCAAGCAGAGGGAAACCACTTCTCTGGCTGTAGCTGTGGGATGTTTCCGGGAATGGTTAGCATTTGAGCTGGTGGACTTAGCTGAGTAAGGAAAATTGCCCAAGTCCATGGGGTGGCATCATCCAGATGGCTGAGAGCTCAGCTGGAAGATGAGGGCAGCTGAGGGAGTTCTTATGTATGGGTTGCAGTGTCCACACCGCCTGCCTTTGGACCCTGGCACCGCCAGTTCTGGGCCTTGGGACTGGAATGAGGAGGAATTTCAGTCTCACCTGCAGCTCCCCCACCCACTGGCCTTCCTGGTCCTACAGCAAATTGGGGGGCTTGTGGCTTTGTAGTTATGTGAGCCTATTCCTGTAATGAATCTCAGCAAACACTAGGCCATTTTATATAAAGGAGTCAAGCATCTGCAGAATTCCTTGCCGTATGAGCCACTATTACATTGCATGGTTAGGGAATAACGGCAAGATAGAAGTCTGCACCTGTCCAGTCCAAATGCATTGTTTGAGAAATATTTTCAGTCTGCAGTAGGTTGAATCCACAGGCATGGAACTTGTGGATAGAGGGCCTTGTGTGTGTGTGTTATTGATCCTATTCTCTGGAGAACTCTGAGTAATACAGTTTTTGGTGACAAGAGTGATTCTGGTGGAACAGAATGCTAAGGATGAGTTTTAGGAGTTGGCTCTGGGTTTTCCAGGGTTGGCTTTCTAATCTGATTAGAGTTAATAACACTAGTGACTGACTACAGTCAGAAAGACATGGTCTGTGGTGTGAACCGTTCAGAGAAACATGGAAGTTCTGCACTGCATGCTCCTAATCAACCACTTTAAGAGCTAGTTGATTTTGTGCATGATGCTTTCGAGCAGTTTTGGGAAAATGAGGAATATAATAACGTTTCTTGGTTGCTGCTAATGTCTCTGGATAAAGTAATAAAAGTAAAGACAGTCTCAGAATTCAGACACCCCAACCAGCAGCACATAAATGACTTGCAGTTTCCTAGGTGTGCCTTCAAGGAGAGCCTTAATGTCAACTGTGGGCTGACATTGCTGAAAAGCAAATGCAGAGCTGCCTCCTGTGCTTGGTCGAATCACAGAGCAGCTTGGTCCTCCCTGCCTCCCGGGATAGGCACTAAGGGGAAGGCTGACTGGAAAATGGGGTCCTATAAGTGGGGATGGAGACAGAGTGTGAGCAGTACTGACAAAATTGAAGTCGCCAAGCCCTTTTCTTCCGATGAGTCCTCTGATCAGTGTACCCCAACTACCGCAAAGCGGCCTCTCCAGCCACAGTGCTTGTGGATGCTCTGCTCACAGCAATACCCAGCTCTGCCTGAGGAGATGGCAGTGGCCTCTCCTAAAGCACTTATCATGCAGAATAGTGCCGATTCTCCCTGGGATCCAATCCAACAACTGGGGCAGTGCCAGCTGAGCAGGGAGAGAGAGGGACATCTCCTTTCTGCCAGGCAGGAGTGGGGCCCTTGAGTCCCTTGTGTGTTCCTTACTCACAGAGAGCTCCCGTGACCTCTTTCCACCTGGGTGAGCAGAATTGAAAGTTCAGGTGCCTGAATGTTCTCCAGGCAGTGGTGGAATGGAGTGATCCGTTATCTCCTGGATGTGGGGTGGGGGGTGGAGATGAAAGTTCTGCCTTGTTCAGTTTCTACCTGGCCTTCTGTGATACCACCCCGATGTGGGAACTGGGGTGCTGTGTGGGAGCCCAATAGGGGTGGAAGTCTCCCTCCTTGACCTTTGACAGCCAAGGGCTGAGCCCTCAATTCTGTGATGTTGGTCTTGTGTAGTGTTATTGTCTAGAATTTGTCCCTCTGTGGACTGCTCCTTGTGTGGTTCTTGGACTATCTAGAGAGTAGGCTTTTGATAGCACTTTGGTTTTGTTTACACTCCTTGGCACTTCCAGGCTGTCAACTTCTTTAGCTCCCCATGTGGAGAAAACCCAAGGAAAACTGTCTTACATTGAGTGTAAGGTCTCCCGCTGGATGGCCTCTTTTTCCCACTTGCCTCAGTTTTCTGTCTGCCTTGTGTACAGTGCCCAGCATTCTTAATCGTATTTGGCAGGAAGAACAGGGAAAATCATGCCAACTCTTTTCATGGTAGTGGGGTAGAGGCTAAGGTAAATATTTTTTAAATTTAAAAATTTGAAATCAAAACTTTTCATTTATTCTTTGTGTGTGTCTGTGTATGTTGTGTGCTCTGTTTAGAAAATCTTTCCCTACCCCTAATTTGTAAAACCTTTCCTCAGCATTAGTTCTGAGTTATAGCTTTTGTGTTAAGTTTGGTGAACCACAAACAAGTCAGTGTTTGTGTCTTATGTAAAGAAGGGTTGAGGTTAGCTTTTCCTCTGTGAGTTTCTCGTTGTTCCAGTACATTGGTTGAAAGTCTATCCTTTTCTCCTTGACTTAACCTTCAGTTTTGTTGACAGTAAGCTGAGCATGTGTCTGTCCCGGACTGTTCTGGCCCATTCGTCTCTCTGCCTGCTTCACCCCAGGTCTGCACTGCCTTGATTGCTGTAGCCGGGTACCACCTTCCAGGGCCACAGGCTCCCAGTGCTGTTCTCTGAAACTGTTTTGCCTGTTTTTGTACTCTCAACTTCTAACTGTGCCACAAAAGTCAGTGACTCCAGCAAAAGTATGCTGGGGTATAGGTTGGGGATGTATGGAGTCCATTATGCTCAGTGAGAGTTGAGATTTTAGCCGTTTGTCCTTCCTATCTAGACTGCCACATTTTCCCACTTACTAATGTTCTCTCATTTCCCTGAACTACACATTGGCCTTTCCTTCCTCAGGCCTTATTTTGCTAAACTTTTTCTACATGTATTTTTTACTGTTATTGTAAATATTTTAAAATTTTATTTTATATTTAGTTGTGCACAAAACCCATTTGCCATTCGTAGACTACAGCTGGGCACTGCTTTAAATTCATGTGACAGTTTTTGCCTTCTCACTGGACTGTTAAGGACAGTTGCATTTAGCTATCTGTTTATTTCTTTGGATTTAAATCCAAAATCTTCCAACTTTTTCCTATACGTCCCATCTGGTTTTGTAACCCTTTCACTTTTTGTTCTTCTTTTGATTGACTGCACCTTTAAAAAATGATTCTCTTTTGTAATTCTGGCTTGGTGGTGGCTTTATTGTTTTCAAGTCATGTTTACTGCTGTATGTCGATTGGTTTTTAATTGTTTAAATCATTTTCTCTGGTTTTCTGTTCCTCATGCTGTGCTCGTTCCTTATCTTTTTTTATTGATGCAAAGTTTTGTGTTATTTGTATAGTGTATTTTTTCCCATGGTGGTTGTGCTTCAAGTTTTAATACACAGTTGATAAAAGTGTTGAAAGTTAGATTGTACCCACCTAAAATTACAAATACCTTGAACACCTTTAATGCTCATGATCTGCTTCCATTTTTCATGGATTTTTTTTCCTAATCTGTTAGCTCTATTGTTTTTACTGTTTTTAAGACTGTTTCAGTTTGCCAGGAACTGTTTAGATTAATCCATACTTTTATCTAGTTTTTGACTTTTTAAAAGTTCTTTCATCTCAGTCCTTAACCTGACATTTCTCTTTTTCCAAAATTTTTTATGCTTCCTATTTTATAGATAATTGTTCTTACCAGTTCAGGAAAATGTTTAGACAGGATCCTAAAATGATGTTTTCCCATTTGCCTTTCTGGAGTTTCTATTCACTATGTTTTGGATTTACTAGTTGTTTTCTCCATCTCTTTTATACTGATTTTTCTTCCTTTTTATTTTGTATTCTGAGTAATTTCTTCATCTGTTTGTTGCATTTTATTATTCTAGCTACAGCTGGCTTAATTTTTCTGTCCAGCCTGCCCACTGCATTTTTCATTTCCTTTCAGTCACTGTTCATAGTTTAAATAGGTCATCCATAGGATGCGCTTCTCACCAGTGTGGCCTGGGTGTGCAGGGGCTCCCGGAGAGTTCCAGAGAGTGTCCTTATGTCCTTTTGCCAAATGGCTGTCAACCAAAGACAATTTTAAGCCATTTTTTGACTTGGAATTTCTTGTACAACTCAGAAAATGCTATAAAAATTGCAAACCCACTGTAAGCAGACTATTATGTGGGACTTTGCAGAGGATTTTGTTTGTGTTTTTCTGTTCCCTTTCTCTCCATCCCACAGCCCACTTCTGACAGAGAAGAAACTGGTTTAGGTTTTTCTCCTGTTCTCCTTAGGCTGGTAAAGTATAGAACCTTAGAATGCTGAGGTTGGTCCCAAATAGCAGTGCAGCTGTCATTGGGTTCGTAGCTTTCTCCCTACCTATAGCCCTTATCTTCTTTCTTTTTCTTTTCTACACCATACCTTTCTTTTACTTCTCTTTCTCCTCTCCCTCCTGCCTTCCTGCTCTCCTGTCTTCTGTCTTCCTTTACCCCCATGTCTCTCATTGTAGAAATTGGCTGTTCAGGCTCGTTCTGTTGTGTTCAGTTCGGCAGTCTTTAACATGAAGATTATTCTAGATAGTGTAATAACCACACAGCCAGAAGTGGACATCCTTCCCTGTATTTTTGTTTTTTCCTTCCCTGTGTTTTAAACCTCATTTTCTACCTGTCCAATCCTCATTTTCTGCTTTTTTTAAAATGAGAAATACATTGTTTCTTCAAAAGAAAATTTAATATACCAATTTAAATCTAAATAGTTTTAAAATATAAATTACAATTTTTTAGTCTGTCTTCTAAAGGTCTAACTTTTTTTTTTTACTGCAAGTTTCAGCTTTTGTGAAACAGCCACTGCTTCAGCAGCCTCACTGAGTGAGGAACAGATGAAGTAGTCCACATGTCGAAAAGTGAAAGTTTTGTCTTCCAAAATCCTAGGACGTTTTAAGCTTCCCCACTTCCTTCTCCTGTTTTAATTTTTAATAAGAATTCCAATCTCACTTGATGGCTGTATTCATTTTTCCCCATAGGTTCCCAAATACAGGTACTACCTAAAGGTACCCAAAGGACTCTGTCTTATAATATCTATAACATCTGGTTTATATTAGTTCTCCCTGGGTGGAATTAGAACCCCCATTAGATTTGATCCTCATGTAAATTAGGATATTTATTTCTTCTCCAGGAACATCCATACTTCTAGGTAGTGGTTGCCTCCTAGGTTTGCTGCCTTAATGTACAGCACACACCAAGCTGCCCAGTTAATTTTATTCAGTGCTAAACTGGCATGGCCCATGGAGGCATGTATGGCATTTAAAATAACCTGTTTAACTTCTCCCTGCCTAAACTCTTGTATTTGACAGGTTGCTCATTGTTGAAATAGTAACAGTTGCTTTTCTAATCCTGTAACCAGTGACTAGCTGTTGTGGAATATATTCCTTCCATATATACTTAATCTTTCCAGAAAGGTTTTTGTGAGGCAAGTAGGGAAACAAATAGTGTGGATCAGGGGAGCTGATGCTTTTTAAGTCAATTTGTTGTTTCTTAAACTAGGTTTCTGGCTTTTGGAGAGTGTTTATAATTATGATTGTCCTCATCATGTCCAGATTGGTTTAAAAAGTTTTACTTTTGCATTTGTAATCCTTACAAAACTCACAGAGTTCCCCTTCGGTATGAACTAACCCAGTGTTAGTACCTAACACATTTAGAATAAGAACATCAGTTAGTGATTTGAAAAACTTTTTACATTCTCTTCATATTTATTAGATAAAAGAGCTATATTCCTTCTCCTTTTTAGATGGACAATAGGGAATAGTTGTCTGATGTTTGTGTCTTACCAGGTTTTCTCAGGTCTAGCACATTGTTTTTTGTTTGTTTTGAGCTTTTTTGCACAGATGTTAGGAAGTTGTGGTTAGAAATATGTCTTCTGAAACTTTGAATTGTAGTTTCACATTTAAATGTAATTAAATGAATACCATATTTGCATCTAATTCTTAAGTACTTCTTTAAGAAGGAAGTTTGTGTTTGATCAAGTGAAAAATGACAGATTTACTAGAATTTATCAAAAGCACAAAAGTTCATTGAAACTGAAAAGCTAGTAATTGAGTAATAGAACAGTAGTTGTATATTTGAGTGCATTATGTTAAAAAACATTTTTAATTATTTAGTGAATTTTTCCATGAAAGAGAATGTACTTTACAGTATGCTTGAAGAGCATGGGAAAGCAGAGGAGCCCCATTGATGGGTGTCCCTCCATGCTCTGGCCTACCCGGGAGGTGCAGCAGGCCTGGCTGGGAGGGTTCAACTTGGGACCAGGCCTTGGGCTTAGTGAGCATGGAACATTTTAAACCTCTTATTAATTTTAGGAGTCTAGCCACAGTTATTATTATAAATGTAAAGGTAATTATGAAAGACTAGAGAGGATGCCTGAGGATATGCTCCTAATGAGTCTTAAAATATGTTTCACTAAGTTTAATGCATCCTTAAATTTCAAGGATCTATCTTGATTTTGCTCAGATGCCTATCTGTATATTATTCAGAAAGCAAACAGGTAGAACATTTGATTGTGTATCTGAACAACTTCTTTGTATGGCCTATGAAGTGCATTTGGAAATGTAGGAGGTGGTAGAAAACATCTTTTTATTTTACATGTATTATTTATGTCCTATGAATGCAAGATAAAAGACCTTGAGACTTGTTTTCCCTTCCCTCTGTCTTCTTTGTTTTAAAATTATATTCATTTGTGGTAATATATTTTTTCAAATCCTATTTCTGTTTTAGGCTAAACATCTCATAGAGAGATTTTTTAATCAACAAGTAGAAGCTCTGGGCAGACGTGCACAACCATTGCCTCAAATATACTATATTGAAGGCACCCTGGCAATGGTGTGGATTAACCGCTGCTTCCCAGGGTATGGGATGAACATCCTGAAGCATCCTCAATGTCCTGAGTGCTGCGGTATGTAAGGAACTAGGATTCCACCTTTATGTCAACAAAAACTTGTTTGCTTTCATTATGCCCAAGTGAACGGCTGTCACTTAACATTACTCTCATTAAGTATTGTTTTAGGTTGTGTGAAGTGTGTTTGAAAGATTCCATAAACATAAAGACAGGAAAAGCTTGTAGAATTAGGGCTCAGGAGCATTAGGCAATTGTCTGGGAGGAAACACTTAATAGTTCTGAGTCATTTAGAGTTGTTTATCCTAAAGACAGCAAAATGCTACAGCTTTTAGAATCTGTTATTGAGCATTTACTGTATCGTATAAGGTACATAGCTTTGTGACTTTCTTTTTAAAGTAAATATTTGAATCCCCTTAGTAGCAGTTGTTTTCTGACTGTTGACCCTGGCCCTGCAGGATCCAGCCTCTCTCTGACATTCACCTTCTCCATCCTAATACACAAGCATTCCATAGAGGTACTCGGCTTAGTTTGAGTACTGTACGTGAATTCAACTCTTTGCATCTCTGTTTTCAGGAGTTCAGAGGGACAATTAATTTCTGTCTTAAAAATGCTTTCTGGCACAAATATAACTAAACTAGTAGCATTTTCATTCAGTTATCTCTAATTATTTTTTCTCCTTTCTACTAAGTTAGAGTAAAGCTTTTTCCTGTAGTAATGCAGTAAGTTTTCTTTTTACTTTCATTGGTTAGATTTTGCTTTATCATTTTCTTGTTTTGTTTTTGTTTAAATATGTGAAATTTAATAAAATAAATTAAAATTATCACAGGAAATACAATAAAAATTTAACAAAGACAGCACTCCTAATTGGTGACTACGTACTATCACTCTGGCACACATAAGCATAAAGAAAAGCCTAGAAATACGCAGCAAAGAAAACAGAACCTAGTAGGTTTGCTACCTTTAGGCATTTGTATTTTTATTCAATTCATTAAATAGGTAAACTAAAATTGTTTGGATATTTGCATCTCAATAATTTAGAATTTTGAATTCAACAGCTCTCTCAAGTGAAGTAGTGATGCAGAGCCTCTGAGAATTACAAAAAATTTTACCACTGTTTTTTTTAACTTATAAAAGTTTGGGTAGCCACACAATTGTCAAAGCATCTAATTTCACCCTGTAATTATAACATTCACATTACTACGTGCTGTACTTTTTGATCATGTTAATTAAGCAGTTATTTCTGTCAACAGACCTCATAAGAATGAATGTACAAGCAAATTCATATATAAATCTGAAAAATATTTTCTGTCTCTGAAATACTGCTTTATTTTTCCAAATACATGGTTGCTGTCCACAGAGTCTAGGGACATAGAAGGTACATCTGTGAAACATATAGGGAACAAGAGACTGTGAAACTGCAGGGAAAAGACTAAGGAAAACTTGAGTTCGAGGTGATATAGGTGACAGAGACTTAGTGCACTTAGGGTCAGGGTTTTGTGGTGATCTGAAGCTTGACGTGGTCGCTTTGAGGTTATCAGATGGCAGGCATGGTGTCAGCCTGAGCACCAGAGCTGGGAGCCGCTGGGGGGCTCTGGCCCAGGCTGGGGAGCTGGGGCAAGCCCCGGGGGGCACAGCAGGCCTGGAGGGTGAATGGGAGAGAGGGATTCAGTTTGTTGGGGTTGAGGGTCAGGTCCTTGAGTGGAGGAAAGGAGAGGAGAAAAATTTATGTTTTATATTTTTATGCCCTCACTGTCATTCCTCACTGGACTTATTAACTAGTGATCTGCCAAATTTCTAATTTCGTTTTGTGCCGTCCTAGGACAAATAAATACTTTAAATTAGAATGACCTTTCTGCAATTACTATCTTTGCAGGCTAAGTGAGAAAGAGCTCTCCTTTGTGACAGAAACTCATTAAATAAAATGTGGCATTCAGGCCCCCATCATATTCAGTCATTTTCTGTCTCTAATCCAGAAAGCCATTGCTTCATATTTTTAAAAGAGCATGTATGACTCAAAAACACATTTAAATCATTCTCCAAATGAGAATGTCGGGATAACATCAGTTACAAGACAAAATTAGCATGCACAATGAACTTAGAATCCATTTGATTGTGTAGATAGAAGCTCATAAAATATATGAGTTGTTTTGAAAATGGCTTATTTCAGAATGATGATGCACCACATTTATGCTTGGCAAAAAAGATTGAGACCAGGTATGTTTATTATGTAAGAGAAATTTATTTCCTTAAAACATATTGGGCTTGTTCCTTTTCTATGGATAGTTTCCTTGTCTCATTTAATTTTTACTTCTAGATGGCAAAAATTGATTATAAACTAGTGAAGACTTAATACTTCTATCTGTATACTTTTACTATTTTTGTTTCACTTCCTGTTTTTTCCACTGTAAAACATCTTTGTAACATTTTATTTAACATTGTGTCTTATGTTTATTTTTTATCTTTATCTTTGTATTTTGTGCTGCTGGAGATTGAACCCTGGGTATTATGACCAAACTACACCCCCATCCATTTTTAATTTTTATTTTGAGGCAGGGTCTCACTAAGTCACTAAACTACCCAAGCTGTCTCCAATTTGCAATCCTCCTGCCTCAGCCTCCCAGAGTGCTGGGTTTGCAGGTATGTGCCATAACACCTGGCTACATAGGTCATTTTTGTTGATCATTAAAAAAAGGTTTTAACTAAGTTTATATATTATAGATGCTTCATAATTTCATAAAATTATATCTTTAAAATACTACAACAGAAGACCGGGCAAATATATTTTTTCTGATACAATTTTGTCAAAATACAAACACTGAAATAGTTTACTTTGTAGTTTCTATTCTATAATCTATAGTATTTCTGTGAAACTGCATCTTGTCTATTTATATTTCACCATTTTATCCCCAGTAATTTCCTCCAAAAAAGCCTTGCTGGACACAAAAGCCCACACCCTTCTTTTCTGTCTTTGTCTTCCCACTGAGGCAGCAGGCCACTGTCATTGTTTTTCAGGGTCTGACTGCAGCTGGAAAACAGCACCCAGCATTGTTCTTTTTGTTACTTTTTTGTGAAGAAACAGTCATTGCTCAAGCCTTTTGGCAATCATGAAGAGTATCTAGCAAGGAGCTGCCACTGTGATGCGGGTTCAGTCAGGGATCAAATGTGACTAGGTTAGGTTTGAAGCAGGTAATCATCCCGAGATTCTTTTCATTGAAGTGAAGTGCACCTTTGCACTTAAATGAATTGTTTGGTGAAAATGCAGTTGTTCAGTAGAAACAGTTATCTTAAGTAAGATCTTTTAGGCCCTATGGATTTATCCTGTTCAGACATGCAACCCTGAGCTCTTGGCCTAATTTTATATCAAATGACCAAAAACACATGTATTTAAATAATTGAGTTATGAGTATGACATAGAACTCATTTTGTCTTTAGATACACAAGGTCTCATTCTCATTTTAGATCATTACATCTCTAAGAAAACTATAAATGATTGAGAAGTCATGGCCGAAGAATAGGTAGCCCTATCAATTAGTTGAACATGTTGCCTGATTTTCTTTTAAAAAGATAGATTTATTTAGTTCCAGAAGAATGAAGAACAAGTCATCTGACTGAAGTTGCAAGAAACCATCTTTCTTGCATTTGCCAGGCAGATGTGGCCCCACTGAGCCAAATCCCCAGCCCAATCTTAAGTATTTTTAAGAACTAACATTGCAAGGACTTGGTGGTACAAAAATCTAAAAAGTAATATAACCTGCTTCTTCAGGCTACAGTGGAGTAGATTTGAGCAGACAAAGCTTCTGCTGAGAACATTGGAGAGGTCAATTAAAATATAAAAATTAATTATTCTGTAGAAGACAAGTGTCAGGGCACAAGGGCTCAAGGGATAGTGACCCCGTGTGGAAGGAAACTGCAGAAGTAAATGGCGATTCCACAAGATGACACATCTGTGTGCTGAAAGCAAACACCTGCTGGCTTGGGAGAGGGCACTCCATGGAAACATCTGTTGAAGGGTGGCAGAATAAAGACACTCTGGGCAGACAGTCCCAGAGAGAATTTGTCACAGGTAGAATCTGTCATTGGCATGTACTGAAGTGCTAAAGGAAATTCTTCAGGTAGTCAGAAATGACCCTATACAGAAATGTGTTGTGCAGCAAGGAAGAAGAGAAAGGTGGAAGGGAAAATGTAGATAGATGTAAACAAGTACCGACTACAAGCATATGTGTGTATTGTATGTACCTGTGTGTGTGTGTATGTGTGTGTGTGAAACCTTCCTAGGGTTTAAAATATAAAGAACTAAATATATGGTCATAGTAACACCAAAAGCAGGGGAAATAACTGAATGGAAACACTCAAAGTTTCAGCTATTTTCTAGAATTAGTGTGAATAATGATATGTTTTGGATCATAATGAGATTCCGATGCAGAAAATATTCTTTAAGCAACTACTAAGCAATAATAAAATAATATGTCCATAACAATTAGATGAAAAAATTTAAAAGAAAAAATTCCACTTGATTAACTCCCAAAAAAGTCAAGACTGAAAGGGTGGGTGAAGCACAGTTGGGACAAAATCAGTTTAATGTAAATGGACTATTTCACAGCAATGAAAAAAGTCTGATGTTCTGTATCATTAAATTCAAAATTTTGTTTCTTTACCATATGAACTGAGTACATGCTGTATTTATTATTTAATTTATTTGTGTATAAACACACACACATCTTTTGAAGGGTTCTCTTGTTTGTTTTACTGACCTATGCCCGTTATTAACTTTATTAATTTTACTGCATAGATCTTCATTCTTTTTAAAAACTGTTAATTATTAACTTTATCATCTTAATATATTATTTATATATACTTATATATTATATTATTATATATTTATATAGTATTAATCTTGCTGCATATTCATTCTTTATAAAAATTATTAATTTTTAATTGGTTTATCAAGTTACAGTATTTAAAAGCATGGTTCAGAGTTTATGGTTTTATTGCCTATATGTAGATTAACAGCTATCTTTACATTAGTAGTATATAGATGGATTTTTAAAAAATTGAGTTTGAAGAACCCAGAGGGAAGCTCCCTCACCGCCATCCCAAGCTCCTAGGGCAGAGAAGCTGAGCTGGTCCCAGAACCTGGAAGGAAGCTCCCCCACCGCCATCCCAGGCTCCTAGGGCAGAGAAGCTGAGTGGATCCCAGCACCTGAAAGGAAGCTCCCCCACCACCATCCCAAGCTCCTAGGGCAGAGAAGGTGAGCTGGTCCCAGCACCCAGAAGGAAGCTCCCCCACTGCCGTCACAAGCTCCTAGGGCAGAGAAGGTGAGCCGCATGGGCGCCAGAATCAAATCCCCCACCACCACCATGGAAATGAGAAGACACATAAACAAGCCTCAAAAACAGACTTCTGGATCACCTACAGCAACCCCAAAGGGAAATGAAATGGAACAATCTGATATTCAACCACCTGGACTCTCTGAACTGGCAACAAAAGAGGATCTGGGAAAAATGAAATCAGAAATAATTACTCAGATAACAGCAAAGATTGTGCTCATGGTGCAAGACATGATTAATAAATCTAGAGAGGACACAGATAAAAAAATAGAGGAGCTGAGGAACATGATGGAATCCCAACATAGGAAACAAATGGAATCCATAAAACAAATGCAAATAGATTTCCAAGAGATTAAAAACTCCATTGAAAGTCTGTGCAGCAGAATGAACCAATGTGAGGATAGAATTTCAGATAAAAAAGAAAAGATTGCAATTAGTGAGGAGGAAAAGAAAAATTGCTTTAAAATTGTAAAGAAACACGAGAAATCAATCCAGCAGCTGCTAGATGATGCAAAGAAGAATAACATAAGACTGATTGGAGTCAATGAAGAAAGAGGAGAGAATGCAGATGACATTAAAAAAAAACTGTTCACAGAAGGGATGGCAGAAAACTTCCCAAGGAGGGGAAAAGAACTTGACATACAGATAAGTGAGGCATATAGGATTCCAAATAGCGTTGATCAAAAAAAATCTACACATAGGCATATAATAGTTAGGATTCCAGAAATCCAACAGAAGAACAAAATTCTCCAAGCAGTGAGAGAAAAGAAACAAATCACATACAAAGGAAAGCCTATCAGAATCACAGCAGACTTCTCAATGCAAACCCTCAAGGCAAGAAGAGCTTAGAGTGATGTATTTCCAGCCCTAAAGGAAAATAGCCTCCAACCCAGATTGATGTACCCTGCAAAACTATGCTTCAAAGTTGATGGAGAAATAAGATACTTTCATGATAAAGAGCACCTCAGGAACTTCATGAATATCAAACCAGCACTCCAAAAAATTTTAGACAATACCCTAGGAAAAGACAATGAGGATCACAACCCCAGGAAACCCAGCAGAATGAATCCATTGGGTGTGACAAATTAAATGCAAAGTGGAGCATCCAACAAAAAGAAAAAGTCATGACAAGGCTTTTAAAACTTTTAACTTCATCTCCCTAATGAGTGTATAATTCAATCTTGTTATTGTACTGATTAGTATCTTTCTGATTCTAGAGTTGCACACCTTTCCTTGTGCTGTACTGGCTATTTATCATCTTCTTATGTCTACTTTTTAATTGGGTTGTCTATTAATGAGCTCTAAGAATTCTTTATATATTCTGGTCATAGGTTATATACATTGTGAATATGGCCTGTTTAAGGACTACTTTTCATTTTAACGATGTCATTTAAAGTTCTAAATTTTGATGGAATCTCATTTATCAATTTTTTTCTTTTATACATCATGTCTTTTGTATCCTGGGTAGTTCTTGCCTACCCTGAATTCATGAACATTTTTCCTTATAATTTCTTCTTAAAGTTTTATACTTTTAGGCTTTCATATTTAGGTTCATAGATCCCTTCAAGTTATTTTCATGTATGGAGAAAAAGGGTTGAGGTTAGTTTTTTATATACGGATACCAGGTATTCTAGTGCCATTTGCTGAAAACACTATCTCTTCCTCGGCTCTTGAATTAAGTTTATATTCTATAAAATGCTAATATTAAATAATCTTTCAAAACTCAGTGGACCATGTATGTGTGGTTCTATTTCTAGATTCTCTGTTTTATTCAAATGATCTATATGTCTTTCCTTACACCAACACTGCCTTGATTACTGTAGCTTTAGAAGAAGTCTTAAAATTAGGTACTAAACATCTTCCAACACTGTTTTTTTTTTTTTTTAAACTTTTCTAGGTCCTTTGTACTCCTACATAACTTTTAAATTTCAATATCCAATTCTTCATTTATAGCAAGTATACACAGACCTGAATTTTTATATATAGCTTGTGTTTTCTAATCCTGCTAAATTCAAATACAAGTTCTAGGGGCTCCTAGAGATTTCTTAGTATTTTCTCTGTAGATGATCATTTCATCTACATATAAAGATTTTGCTTCTACCTTGGCAATCCTATCCTAATTGTATCATTTTTTTTGCCAGACTATTTTGGTGGGGCCTAGGTGTCAAAGTTTAATGGACAGATAAAGAGTAAGCATATCTGCCCTTGTTCCCCACCTTAAGGAGAAAGCATTGTATCTTCTCCATTCATATAAGGCATTCTCGCTGGAAGTATGGAGTACGTGTCTTTAATCTGTTGAGAAGGTTCTGTTCTACTTCTAGTCTCCTGATAGCTTTTACCATGAACAGCTGTAGAATTTAGTCCAATACTTTTTCTCCAACTAGTGACAGGATCATATGGCTTTTTCCTTTCCTCTGTTAAAATGATGACTTTTGGGGGTAGATCTGCCAATGCTGAACCAATACTGCCATCCCTATAACAAAACCACTTTCTACATCCTGCCAGATCTGACTTCTAATAGTTTGTTTTGTTAAACAAATTTCTATCTATGTTCATATTTTTTCTTCTATTATCTTTATCCAGTTTTAGGGTTAGCACAATGTTGAGTTCCTAAAATGAGGGGAGAAGTGTTCCTTCTTTATTCTGCTTTAATTGTTTGATATAATTTATCAGTTAAAATGTATATGAGCCTGCTGTTGTCATATAGGTAGGTTTTCAAGCTAGGAATATACTTTAATAGGTGCTATTCAAATTTTATATTTCCTCCAGAGTTAAGTTTCATTAATTTGTCTTCCAAGGTTATTCTTAGAAGTTGTCAAATTTATTTCAAAACAGATTTTTGAAATATGCTTTCTATATCCTTTTAAATTCTGTAAAATCTGTGGTAATGTCTCCTAGATCTTGATATTATAATTTAAAAAATGTGTAGTTGATATTGTGTAATAGGAAGAAAAGGTCTAAAGGTGCAGGGCAAGTGGGAGGGGTAGGGGAAAGGAAAAAAGGGAAAAGAAAAACTATGAGAAAAGGTAAAAAAAGGAAACAAAGTCTTTGCAAATGAAAAATGGTAGAGGGATTGAAGGGAGGGCAGGGGAAGGGGAAGAAAATAAGAATCAAGATACTCATGTAATGGTACAAGATCCCAAAGATGAATGTAACTGTATTTTATACCAAAAATGTACCAATAAACTTAATGGGAAAAAAAATAAAAAATAAAAATAAAACTATCTTGTATTGCATTCCCCCCCCAAAAAAAATTGAATTTGAGAACCTATCTAATGATAGATTAACTTAATGCTTTCACATTTTTATAGGCCGTATTTGTGACATTACTTCATATCTTTCTTGTAACACTATTTTAAAATTTTTCATGTCTTTATAATTTTCTATTATATGATTTATATCAAGGTGTATATATCTATTTTACTGTTACTGGAAATTGATTCTTTTTAAATTTTGTTACACAGATAATATTGCCATGTTTATTTTTGTATATAATCAGTTGTTTAGAATTCTTCAACGTCTTTACTTAATACTAGGTCATAACATATACACTTAATTAAAATGTCAGTTTTTCATAGTTGTTATATTAGTCCATTTACAACAACACTGTAAGAGAAATTCTGTTCTTCCATATCTATGACAATTTATGATGTAAACGTTAAATATAAACACACTTCAAATACTTGCTAATGTGCTGTGTAGGTTATGCATCATTTTTTATTTGGAAAAATATGCTTGACATAAAATCTTAACATTTTAAGATATTTAAGCCAACTGTAGCCATACTGCTGTGAAACCATCACCACTATCTACATTCAGAACTTCTTTCATCTTCCAAGATTGAAATTTACCGTTTTATAAAAGCTCCCGCTCCCCCACCCTCCAACCATGAAACTACCATTCTGCCCTCTGGTTCCTTAAATTCTACTCTCTCAACATCTTGTATAGGTGGAATTATATAGCATTTCACCTAACAGCCTATGGCATGGGTCAGAGTTCCCTCCCTTTAAAGGCTAAATAAGCTTCCATTGTGCACATCCCGCATTTTCCTTTTTCTTGAAGGCAGCAGACACTGGGCTGCATCTTTCTCTTGGCTATTGTGAATAACATATATGAAGCACACAGGTGTGCAGATGTCTCTTACGATCATGGTTCTGGTTCTTTTGGATATGTACCATTAGTGAGGTTGGACTGCCCAGATTGAATTCCATAGACTTGGTGTCGTGAACAAGAGGAATTAATATTCTCACAGCTCTGAAGGCTAGAACTGTCATCTCAAGGCTAGCTTCTGCTCGGTTTTTGTCGAGGGCTCTCTTTCAGATTGCAGACAGCCCTCTCCTACGTCCTCATGCAGCATTTCTTTGGGAAAAGAAGAGCGAATGTGCAGTTGCTCTGGTGTTTCTTCTTCTAAGGACACTAACCCTATCAGGTCCGATCCTCATTACCTTTACTCTCTTGGAAGACAGCCCAGCTCTGAATGCAGCCTGATGCAGCTCAGGCCTTCCACAGATCCCCTGTAGGAGACACAAACATGCAGACCACACCCTACACAAGTACAGTGTCTCTGCTCTCTCCGCTATCCGTTCTTTCTGGTATGTACCCAGAAGTTGAACTGCTGGATCGTGTGGTGTTCTGTTTAACTTTTTGAGGAGCTGTCGTACTGTTTTCCATAGTAGCTGCACGATTAGCAAAGGACAAGTCTCAGAATTTCTCCACATCCTCAGCAACTTGCCATACTAATGGTTTGAAAAATAAAAGGCAGCCCCCTTGCTGATTTGGGGCTGTCTTCACCCAGCTAAGTCACAGTCGCAGGCTTTCTGATAAGCACATTCCGCTGCACTTCCAATGATGATCTCCTTCCAGTTCCGCCAGAAGTCAGCAGTGATTTTAGCCCATCGTCTTGGCTTGAGCCAGCTTCTAAATGAAAAGTTAGAGCAAAGCTTTTATTGTGTCCTTGTCCTGTGTGAGACGGGCAGCGCTCACGCCCACACCAGGGACGGTAGCGGTGGCCCGCGGCTGGAGGAGTGCCGCTGGGCAGCTGTGCAGGGGGCACGCACTGTGGCTTTGCAAGAGGGAGGTGTTCTGCAGATCGGTAGTGCAGGAGCGCATTCTTCACACTACTCAGGTATACACTTAAAAAGAACTAAAATGGTGAATTTTACTTCACTTAAAGAATTAAGGAAATAATACTCCACGGTCTGTCTTCGTCCATGTGAAGCTAACTTACGTGAAACTCAAGGAAATGTTACTCACTGATTGACTCTTTATCCACAGTGATCTGCAGCCCTGGCTCTTACAACCCTCGTGATGGAATTCACTGCCTCCAGTGCAACAGCAGCCTGGTGTATGGAGCCAAGACGTGCCCGTAGGCCGTTGTCTGGAGTCCTTCAGTGATTTATTCAATGCAAAAGTATATTTTTGAAATATTAAAATATAATAAATCACTACTATGCCAAATTACATAATCCCATTTTACCAAAAATTGTGTCACTTTAGTCAAATATTGTATGTCCAAATACTTTATGGGGCTGAACATCTTGTCATCTTTATCCACTAATGCTAGACCTGCATATGACTCCAAAATTGTATTTTAAAAATGGTTTCCAGTACACTATCATGATAGCCCAAAAGATTTTTCAGGATTCTTCAAAAATATCCCATTTTATCTTCAGTATATATTTCCTAGATCCAGGCCACCATATTCTTTTATAATAACTTTCACTTCAGCTATTTTCATTCCTTTGATTCAATTTTATGGGAGTTTTAGTTATTCCAGTTTGACCTTTCACAGTTCAGAGCCAGTTCTTAAAGCCCAGGGTCTTATTATTGCAATTGCTAGCTTCTTTAGTAAAGAACTAGTTCCAATCACACTGTGGGTTTTTAATATAGTTCAGTGTGGCTATCTTAAACTTTCAGTGTAAAGTCTCTTAAATTACTTTCTTGACATTTAAGAACTGAGTAGTCACTGTATGTTCCTAAAGCAATATTTGAACTCTGAATAGAGAGACTAAGCGATTTATTTCCCTGATACCTTTAGGACAAAGAATCAATCATCACAACTTTCATTTCATTTCTCCACTGTTCAAATGAGTAGTATGTGGCTACCACCACTAACACTTAACTTCTTTCATATTGGGATGCAGTCTTTGAGATATGAACATTACCACAAGTTTAAAGACTTAAATACCATGAAAGTACATGAGTGGCTTATGAAATGAATCGTCACTGTCTGACTTAGATTTGTATCATCTTTCCTCTCCGGGACACTGTTCTCTATGCGTTGCCTTTCCTCGTAGGACATGAGTGTTTAGAAGTGGCAGACATAACACAGTTTGGCTCTAGGCACAGCTGGGCAACACATAAACAGAGAAAAGGTCACTTATACTTGGGACCTGTTCACCTTTATAAAATAAAGTGAATAAACAAGTCTAATGTTTGGTTCCGGATGGATAAATATAACCCAACCCCATAATTCTCATGCAAATACAAAGAGAGGAGACATGAGCAATGGCTGAATTGTTGTCAGGCCGAACGGTGTGTTTATGAAATGTCTGAGAGTTTTACCATCATGATGTAAATGTTTTCACTTGGTCCGTAGAGGTTTCTCAGATGCCTTCCCTTTCAAGTAGCACATGGAGTATTGCACGCTCTTCTCCAAGGTGCTAACGTGTGTTTTGTAAGAACTAAGACCTCGGTCTCTGTGTCAGCTAAGGTGCAGTGTGACGTCCCAGTAAGCGTGTAAATACAATGAATGATGAATGTTTTCTTTCTTCTTTTATTCCTTCACTTAGCCTAACTTTTCGCCTTCTGTTAGAAGGTTTTTCTAACTGAGGGTGGGTTTTGGTGAGGAATGAACAGCATCAGATGAGTGGTCACCCAGGAAAGCCTGAGCTGTGATGGAAATGGTCAAGTCCTGGAGGTCAGAATCGTGGGACAGGAGTGGACGGACAATAGGAGGGGATTAAAGTATCTTCAGGAGTCTTAGTATATAGGCAAGCTCAAAATGAACCTCACAAACGCCAGAGGGCAAAACAAGACAAAAGAGTCAGACAAAGAGGACAGTTGGTAGAAACTGAGGCAGAAGACAAAGCAGGAGGAGACAGCATTAAGCATGCCCTTTCTCTGTTTTCCACAGTGAAATGTTCTTTGTTCTCCTCTGTCACTTACCCACACATTTTCGTTGATTGTGTATTTGTCTCCCACACTTGTTTATACTAGTGTATTCCCAGTTTTGTGTTCCTCTTCACAGGACATAATAATTTTAATAATTTTAATTAACAGATTAAAGTCTCACAAGTGAAAATACTTCAATAACTAAGACAGAAGGTGCTTCTGTTGTAATGCCAGATACCGCATGCAATTTTGACAGTTGTGTAAAGTGATGACAGTATGTGTGGTGAAAATTACAAACTTACAAGGCAATTTCAAATAGTTTTCTATGCATCAGAATAATAGCTTACATTTATATAATGCCTTAATTTGCACATAGTATTTTTGAAATTATATGGTCTTATGTTTTTACCAAACTCTAAAGTTAGAAGGGCAAATATGATTCCCATTTTTATCTATTCAAATTTTTCTCATTATAAATATGTAATACCTATTCACTTGGCAATATTTAAAAAGAAGAACCTTGGGCCGAGGATTTAGCTCAGTGGTTTCATCACCTGCTGCACAAGCACAAGGACCTGAGTTTGATCCCCGGTACCAAAAAAATAAATAAATAAATAAAAATAAAAACAACCTTAACAAGTTTGGTCCAGTAATCTCAGCAATTGAAAACTTTCTTAAAGAAGTAAATTGGAGACCAGCTGAAATAATATGTTCATTGGTATTAATTGCCACATTATATATAATAATGAAAAGGTAATTAACATAAATGGACCTGCAAGAGAGAAATGTTTGAATAAATCATGCTGTTTCCATATGGTAGAATGTCACTAATCCATTAAAATCCCATTTTCAAATTAAGTGACTCAATTAGGATTTATCTACAGTATTTTTATCTGTGTTGATTAAACTTTTAAAACAAATGCAAAAAAATGTTAATAAGATTGTCTCACTTGCAAGGATTTTCTGTGGATTTTTTGATGCCTCCTGTTCTCCAAATTTTCCTCAATGAAATAAATGACTTTCAAATCTTGGAAGCAGTAACTTGACAAATGAACAGCAGCTCTTTCGAAAGGACATCTGTCTCCAAAACGAATTCACCTTCCCTCCCCCTGGGCGCAGCTCTAGGTGTGCTCAGGCCAGAGCACCGTCCCTGTGGCTGCTCAGAGCACAGCTCTTCCTGGCCACGGCCTTGTTGCAACCATGAGGGCTCTGCAGGAAGAGCTGGTGACACCGAGGACCAGAGTGGAGATGTCAGGAGCACCGGGCCTGAGGGTGCTATTACTAACCTTGCTGTGACAGAGCCCAACTCACCCTGAGCCTACCAGTCCCTTGGGGTAGAAGGTTCGTTCTGTTTGAGCAAGTTAGGGTTCCTGTCACTTAGACGTGAAAGCACCCTAATTGATACATTAGTAATTAGGGGAGATTTGTAAGATAGGAGAAATAGGGCAACAACATCATTTCAAAACCCAGATATCAGTTCGGGCTCACAGTTTGGCCAGTCTCCTACTTTTGCCTGAACTTTTTATTCCTCCTTTTTTACCATGGAGAGTGAGTATTTGCCTTGGAGCTGTGGTACATGTGTTTCTGTACTGATTTACTCACTTCATCAATGCCAAACTATTTCTTTTTTTTTTTTGTATTAAATTCTTTTATTGGTACATTGTAGGTATACAACACAATTACATTTCTCATTGGGAATTGTACCTTTACATAATGCATTTTGGTTCTTATTTTTTCCCCATTCCTAGCACTCCCTTCATGCCCTCCACCCTTCCCTATTTACAAAGACTTTATTTCCATTTTTTTCCATTTCTCATCATTTTTCCTTTCCCTTCTTTCCTTTCCCCTGCCCCTCCCACTACCCCTACCACTTTGGACCTTTTCTTCCTATTTTACATTATCCATTATTCATTCTAATAATTGGAACATTTTAGGTATACAATATAATGACATTCATCATTGGAAATTTGCACCTTTACATAGTCTCTCTTGGTTCTTATTTTTCACCCTTGCCCAGCCCTCCCTTCAACCCCTCCAGTCCTCCCTATTTACAAAGATTTTGCTCCTATTTTTCCATTTTCTCATATTAATCCTTTCCCCTAGCCCTCCCACTTCCTTCCCCTTTGCGCCTTTTATTCCTATTTCACATTACCTATTATACATTTAGTCCTTATTTACACTTTCAGTTTCTCACACCAGAGAAACTATTCGGAATTTATTCATGTGTGTCCTATTTATTTCACTTAAAGAGTATCGCCTCAATGTGCATCCACTTAGCTATAAATGTCTCTAATTTCTCATTTTTTATGGCTGAGTAGTACTCTATTTTATAAAAAAAACACCACATTTTCTTTATCCAGTCTCCAGTTGATGGGCATTTGGGCTGTTTCCAAGTTTTAGCTATTACAAACTGTGCTGCTATGAACATGGGTGCACATATATCACTGTGGTATGATTCTTTTAATTCTTTGGGGAAGATCCCCAGCAGTGAAATAGCAGGGTCAAATGGGACTTCCAGTCCTAGTTCTTTGAGGTATCTCCATACTGATTTCCACAGTGGTTGCACCAGTCTGCACTCCCACCAGCAGTGGAGCAGGGTTCCTCTTTCCCCACAGCTCTGCCAGCATTTGTTATTGGTTGATTTCATGATAGCAACCATTCTTTCTGGAGTGAGGTGGAATCTCAGCGTTGTTTTCATTTGCATCTCTCAAATGACCAGTGATGTTGAACATTATTTCATATATTTATTTGCTATTTCTACTTCTTTGTCTGAGAAATGTCTGTTCGTTTCAGATGCTCATTTTTGGATTGGGTCTTTAAATTTCGGAGGTCTGATCTTTTTAAGTTCTTTATAGATTCGAGATAGTAGACCTTTGTCTGAGGAAGAGCAGGTGAAGATTTTTTCCCACATTGTGGGTTGTCTCTTCACACTGCTGGTGGTTTTTCTTGCTGTGCAGAAGCCTTTTAATAAGAGATCCCATTTGTTGATTATTTGTGCTAGTTCATGGGCAACTGAGGTTTTGTTCATAAAATCTTTTCCTACACTGATGTCTTCAAGGGTTCTGCCTAACCTCTGTTCCAACTGGTTCAGAGTTTCTATTTTAATATTTAGATCTTTAATCCATTTTGATTTTAGTTTAGTGCATGGTGAGAGATATAGGTCTAGTTTTAATCTTTGGCAAGTTGAAGCCCAATTTTTCCAGAACCATTTATTAAAGAGGCTGTTTTTTCCTCCAGTGAGGGTGTTTGGCTTCTTTATTGAAGATGAGATGGCTGAGTGGGCCTGGCATTGTTTCTGCATCTTCTAATCTGTACCACTGGTCCTCAAGTCTGTTTCTTTGCCAGTATCATGCTGTTTTTATCACAGTAGCTTTGTAGATAGTTGCAGGTTGGGGACTGTGATACCCCCTGCCATGTCTCTGTTACCTAGAATTGCTTTTGTTATTCTGGGTCTCTTCATGTTCCAAATGAATTTTTGGATTGTTTTCTCGAGGTCTATGAAGTATGCTGTTGGGATCTCAATTGGAATTGCATTAAATCTATATAGCAGTTTTGGAAGTATGGCCATTTTCACTATATTAATCCTTCCTACCCAGGAGCAGGGGATGTCTGTCCATTTTCTGATATCATCTTCAATCTCTCTTTTCAGAGTGCCATAGTTTTCAGAGAAGAGGTCTTTGATTCCTTTCGTTAGGTTGATTCCTAGGTATTTCAGTTTTTTGGATGCTATTGTGAACGGAATTATTTGCCCTATTTCTCTCTCAGTGAGTCTGTCATTGGTGTAGAGCAAAACTGTTGATTTTTGTGTGTTGACCTTATAACCAGCTACTTGACTGAATTTGGTTATTAAGTCTAGAAGACTTTTGGTGGAGTTCTTGGGGTCTTCTATATAGAGTATCATGTCATCTGCAAATAATGACAATTTGGCTTCTTCATTTCCTATCTTTATTCCTTTTATTTCTTTCTCTTGTCTAATTGCTGTAGCTAATGTTTCCAGAACTCTATTGAACAAGAGTGGTGATAGTGGACATCCTTGTCTTGTTCCTGATTTTAGTGTGAAGGATTTCAGTTTTTGTCCATTTAGTATGATATTGGCTGTTGGTTTTTCATAGATGGCTTCTATCAGTTTGAGGTAGAGACCATCTATTTCAATTTTTTTGTAGGGTTTTTATCATAAATGCATGTTGGATTTTGTCAAATGCTTTTTCTGCTTCTGTGGAGATAATCATATGGTTTTTGTCCTTGGCTCTATTGATATAGTGTATTACATTGATTGATTTTCGTATATTGAACTATCCTTGCATCCCTGGGATGAATCCCACTTGATCAGGGTGTATGATCTTCTTGATGATCTTCTGCATTCTGTTTGCCATTATCTTATTAAGGATTTTTGCATCTATGTTCATTAGTGAGATTGGCCTATAGTTCTCTTTTTCAGTTGGGACTTTCTCTGCTTTGGGGATCAAAGTGACGCTTGCTTCTAGGAATGAATTTGGGAGTATTGCTTCCCTTTCAATTTCATTGAAGAGTTTAAACAGTAGTGGCAGCAGTTCCTCTCTAAATGTCTTGTAGAATTCATCAGTGAAGCCATCAGGGTCCGGGCTTTTCTTAGTTGATAAGTTTTTAATTACATTTTCAATTTCATTGGTTGATATTGGGTTGTTTAGAATTTTTAGGTCTTCTTCATTCAACTTTGGCAATTCATATGTATCTAGGAATCTGTCCATTTCTTCTGTGTTGTCCATCTTATTGGCGTATAGGTTCTGGAAGTAGGTATTGATGATCCTCTGAATTTCTGCTGGGTCTGTTGTAATTTCACCCTTTTCATTCCTAATTGCATGGATTTGGGCCTTTTCTTTCCTTTTTCTGAGAAGGTTGGCTAAAGGTTTGTCAATTTTGTTGATTCTTTTGAAGAGCTGACTCTTGGCTTCATTGATTTTTTTGTATCATTCTCTTAGTCTCCATTGCATTGATTTCTCCTCTGATCTTTATAATTTCCTCCCTTGTATGAGCTTTGGGGTTATCCTGCTCTTCTTTTTCTAGAAGCTTGAGGTTCAGCATCAGGTTGTTTACTTGGACTCATTCTGTTTTCCTAATATGTGTATTCACTGCTATGAATTTCCCTTGTAAGACTGCTTTCATTGTGTCCCATAGATTCCGATATGTTGTATTGTCATTGTCATTTAATTGAAAGAACTGTCTGATTTCTTCTTTAATTTCCTCTGTGACCCATTGGTTATTCAGAAGTGTGTTGTTCAATCTCCACGTGTTTATGGAATTTTTTCAGTTTCTTTTGCTATGGATCTCCAATTTCTTCGCACCATGGTCTGATAATATACAGGGGATAACTTCATTTCCTTTGCAGTTATTTAAACATGTTGTATGTGTGAGTATGTGGTCTATTTTTGAGAATGACCCATGTGCAGCTGAGAAGAATGTGTATTCTGATTTTGTGTGGTGGAAGACTCTGTAAACATCTGTTAAGTTCATTTGTTGAAGAGTTCGATTGAGTTCTAGTATTTCATTACTTATTTTTAGTCTAGTTGATCTATCTATTGGTGACAGTGGGGTGTTGAGGTCCCCCACTACAATTGTATTAGTGCATATATGTCTTTTCATGTCTGTTAGTATTTGTTTTATATAGTTGGGTGCAGTAGTGTTTGGTGCATAGATATTTATGATTGTCATCTCTTCCTCTTGGATTCTTCCCTTTACAAGGATGTAGTGTCCTTCTTTGTCTCTCTTCATCAGTGTTGGTTTGAAATCTGCTTGATCTGCAAAGAGGATAGCTACTCCTGCTTTTTTGGGGGTTCCCGTTGCGTGGAGTATTGTTTTCCACCCTTTAACTTTCAGTCTATGAGTTTCCTTTTGAATTAAGTTTGTTTCTTGTATGCAGCATATTGTTGGATTTTGCTTCTTGGCCTATTCTGCCAGTCTATTTCTTTTGATAGGTGAATTGACACCATTAACGTTGATGGTTATAACTGAAATGTATTGACTTGTCATTGCCATGACTTTTTCTTTTTGTTGGGTTGTCCCCCTTTACATTTAATTTCTTGTCATGCCCGATGGGTTCATTCTGCTTTGCTTCCTGGGGTTGTGATCCTCAATATCTGTTCCTAGGATATTGTGTAAAATTCTTTGGAGTGCTGGTTTGGTATTCACAAAGTTCCTAAGGTGCTCTTTGTCATGAAAGTATCTTATTTCTCCATCCATTTTGAAAGATAGTTTTGCAGGGTACATCAATCTGGGTTGGAGGCTGTTTTCCTTTAGGGCTTGGAATATGTCACTCCAAGCTCTTCTTGCCTTGATGGTTTGTGTTGAGAACTCTCCTGTGATTCTGATGGGCTTTCCTTTGTATGTGGTTTGTTTCTTTTCTCTAACTGCATGTAGAACTTTGTTCTTCTGTTGAGTTTCTGGAATCTTAACAATTATATGACTATGTGTAGATTTTTTTTGATTAAGGCTATTTGGAGTCCTATATGCCTCACTTATCTGTATGTCAAGCTCTTTTCCCCTGCTTGGGAAGTTTTCTGCCATTATTTCTGTGAAGAGATTTTTTATGTCATCTCCACTCTCTCCTGTTTCTCCATTGAGCCCAGTCAGTCTTATGTTATTCTTCTTTGCATCATCTAGCAGCTGCTGGATTGACTTCTCATGTTCCCTTATAATTTTGAAGCAATTTTTCTTTTCCTGGTCACTAATTGCAATCTTATCTTCTATATCTGAAATTCTGTCCTCACATTGGCTCATTCTGCTGTGTAGACTTTCAATGGAGTTTTTCATGTCCTCAAAATCTATTTGCATCTCTTTCATGGGTTCCATTTGTTTCTTATGTTGGGATTCCATCATGTTCCTGAACTCCTCTCTAGATTTATTAATCATGTCTTGCACTAGGGGCACAATTTCTCCTGTTATGTGAGAAATTATTTCTGATTTCATTTTTTCCAGATCCCCTTTTGTTGCCAGTTCAGTGGGTCCAGGTGGTTGAGTATCAGAGTGTTCCATCTCATTTCCCTTCGGGGTTGCTGTAGATGATCTGAAAGTCTGGTTTTGAGACTTATTTACATGTTTTCTCATTTTGACTGGGGTGGGGGGCTGTTAGCGCCTGCACAGATTACCTCCTCTGAGCTGGATGAGGTGGGACAGGGGCTAGGAGCAGCTGTAGGGATGGTGATCCAAAAGCTCTTTTCTGTGGGCTGGGAGCAGTGGGAGGGCTGGTGGCTGGGAAGCACCTTCCTCTGGACCAGGAACAGTGGGATGGTGTCTCAGAAGCCCCTCCCTCTGGGCTGGGAGCGGTGGGAGGGATGGTGGCCTGGAAGCCCCTTCCTCTGGGCTAGGAGCAGCGGGACAGAAGGTGGCCCAAAAGCCCTTTCCTCTGGGCTGGGAGGAGCGAGAGGGATGGTGACCGGGAAGCCCCTTCCTCTGGACCAGGAGCAGTGGGATGACTGCTCAGAAGCCCCTACCTCTGGGCCGGGAACAGCGGGATTCAGTACTTTGGTCTGGTGGTCTGGTGTCTTCTGCGTCTTTGTAGTGTGGAACCTGGTGGCTCCCTGTCTGCAGTGGGGTGATTTGGCATCTTCTGCATGACTCAGGACCTTGATAGGGCGTGCACAGACCTTCCTGTGTGCTGTGGGCTGATTCGGTGTATTCCGCAGGACTGGTGACCTTGGTAGGGCGTGGGCAGACCTGCCTGTCTGCAGTGGGCTGATTCAGCGTGTTCTGTGTGACTCAGGACCTTGGTAGGGGATGCACAGACCTGCCTGTCTGCAGCAGGCTGATTCAGCATCTTCTGTGTGACTGCCAAACTATTTCATTTATTCCAGAAAAGTACTAGGATACAGTGGAGCATTTCGAGTTGTTGGATATTTTTGTTGCTTCCAGATTGTCACTGTTGTTTGGAGCATAAGAGTTGAATCTTCTTCCTTAAAATTCTGTGGTATTTTAATGTCTTTAGGCTAAATATCCCTCCCTCACAGGCTGCCACTGGGGAGACTTGGACTGCTAAGGAGATAACGATACTCCTTGGCTTATGGCACGACCCTCTGTGTCCCAGGGAACCAGTTAGGTTGCAGACATGAGAAGCTGAAAGTGCACTTGATCTCCCTAACTTAACTACTACAACTGCAGTTAATTGCTGAATGAGGAGGGAGCTGCCGGGACAGCCGTCAGTATCTCTTCTAATGAGACTGGAGAATACCAGTCGGGGGCACGGGGGCCCGGACACCTGTGGGTGGCTTAGGGGGCTGTGATCCTTGGGACATCGCATGCTTCTCTGTATCAAGGAGAAGCATCCTGCACCTGCCTGGCAGCTCTTCAAAGCACTCACACTCGATGCCTGCTTCTAACATCTGTAGGTCACCACTCACCATCGATGACACCTCTGCCACTGTCTTTGCACCTTTCTCAGCCTCAGGCTTATGTTCTTCCTCTCCTATCTGCCTTGCTTTTCCAGTTTGATCAGCTAAGCTCTCCAGCTCAGTATGAAGAGGCTCAGGAATACCCTCATCAGCAATTCTCAATCTTGCTGTTTGCCAAGCCCCGATATCTTGTTCCTATTTCACGGGAAGCAGAATCTCTGTTAAATCTCTTATATGTATTCACATAGGACTTCAAACCTGTATTCCTTTGCTGGGTTCTTGCATTGCTGTGAGACTTTTCATGCTGTCACGCTGTCTTGGGTAGCATTTGGGGTGTTTGGCCAGACTCACCTGAGCAGCTGGTGCAAACATTGGCATGAACCATATGCTTGGCACGCAGCTCTTATGCTGCACACACTGGGTGAATGAGTGTGGCTGTGTGGGCACCAGGTACATAGCCATCCCACTAGGACACACCTCCTCCCTGGTGGCTGTGGGTGCCCCAGATCCCTGTCTGGCACCAGGAGGCTCTGGGATGCTCTGTGGAATCACACAGTTCCTGAATCAGCCTTCCAGCAATGTCGATACCACCCGTGCCCTGTTGGGTGGCAGTAACAGAAGGGAGGCACCCGTGTGTGGTGGTATTCTGGGTGCTGCAGTGTTCTCTGGCTGGTGGAATAAAGACGCTTTAAATGGGACCCTGTCCTTTCTCCCCAAAAGCAGTGCTGTACCACAGAAGTGAATTCTGGGTTGTGCTTAGTATGCTCCGGCCTGTCCTTCCAGAGCCAGCTCCTGTCCTCAGCATTTATAAGGAGGCTCCGTTTATGGCTGAGGAGAAAGTCACTGTTTATAAGGCTTCCACATTTGCTAGTGAAGTGCTTGCCATCTGCCATTTCTTCATGCAGCATTACAATTGTTCATGTACACTAGGCCAGCTTTGTTATTATATTCCTCAGGTCTTTGTACTTTTTATGATTATCTTGTCTTCTGTTTGTTGCACCAGTAACTTATATAAATTGCCCTGTAAGTTACAGTATACATACTTGCCTTCTCAAGATCTAATACTTATTTGTGTTTTACCATTTTATATCTGTATTAGTTAGGGTTCACTAGAGGAACAGACTGTACAAACCTGTGTATAATCACGCAGGGGGTTCTTAATCAGGCTTACCCAATCAGAAGGGAGGAATCCTCGTTGGCTTGGTCCTTGGTCCACATTGACTCTGAATTTTGCCAATTCAACCCATGACATATCAACAAGTACCTCCATTTTCTCAACTATTTCAAATAGGAAATACATTCAGGGCAAAATGCTTAGAATGCCAGGTTTAATTATATTTGGGCATTGCTGGGCTCTTTGTCTAATAAGATTTTTTCCCCTTAAGTTTTGAATTCTCCAGTGATATTAAGAGGATTATTCTAACTTACCTAATCCTCTAATTCAGATTTGTGAAGCTGTTAGCTTTAAAAAGAAAGATCTGAGTTTTATTTTTTCAAAAGTCTTTCTCCAAGTCACAGTGGAGTGTGGCTCTGTAAATCAATCTGAATTTAAGATATTTACTGTTAGTTCAAATTTCCAGATATGTGGTTTAATAAGAATTACATTTACTTTTGAAATGGCAGAGTCAAAATGTATTATCACAGCCATAACCACGAGTCATGATTATGGATATTACTTCACAGTAAAGCCTTGTGTATCTTTCATTTAAATAACATAAGAAAAGTTATGTATGTGAGTTAGCCTCAGGATTACATTTAAATGTATTCAAAATATCTGAAGCATTTTGAGTATTTTTAATGACATGTTTTATTGATTTTATTTAAAGTACTTTAAAAGGCTAAAATATTTCAAAAGATTCTCTTAAATGTCACTCTACCTGAAGTGCAAAACGCAGTTTAATAAATATTTTATTTTGTAAATCAGTCCAACACACATATCCATCCAACAACACATACAAATTGGGCCTGATTATATAAATTCAGCTCCACATAGAATTAAGGAATTACAAAAGCATTTTTCTGGCACATATTAACATACAAGTAGGATAAAAACTAAGACAGTATGTAAATCATATATTTTAAACATGAAAAGACTAGATTATAAAAATGATACCTAAAGTAAATCGTTGACTTTTAATTAGAATCTTTAAAATGTTTTAATCTCCAGTCTCATAGTTCCCATGTATTTGGTAATAAACACTGTTGTACAGAGCTTGTGCTTTGTAAATACGAACCATCCTATTCTGCATTTTCAAATATTCAGCCATTTGGGCCTGATTGGCTGGCGAGCGGCCTGGGCTGCAGAGGCAGGAAAGCTGCGGCTGACAAACCCAGTGAGCAGTGGGCCAGGGTGGGATCCAGGCCTCCTGGGCCAGCGACTCCACTGCCAAGTTACAGTAAATCAAGGAGGGGGCCAGGATTAGCTCAGTGGTGCTGTCGCCTGCCTCAAAAGCACAAGGTCCCGAGTTCGATCCCTGGTACCAAAAAAAAAAAAAAAAAAAATCAAGGAGGCTGCAGCCTGTTTGTGCTGTACTTGCTTCTGGAGTGTGAGCTGCCAGAGGTGGTGTTGGGCCAAGGCTGGGGCTCTGAGCCTGCCCTCCTTCCCGAGCCCAGAGTGTCAGGAGCCTTGGCTTTGGAAGTTTCCTGCCTTCTTCTGTCGTCTCCCGAATTGCCCCTGGTATCTCTGTCTAGCAGATACACGGGAAGAAGGCGGCTAGCAATGTGTTTATGAACACATAGTGGCGATGACCTCGATGCCAACTGGTCAGCTCACACAGGACGCGGACACTTGCTGGAAAACTCACTTTCACCGGTGAACTCACAGAAATAGATCCTTGCTCTCAGTCTATAGAAAACTGTCTGATTCGTAAATGCCACAGGTGCAGTCTTCTCTATGTTTCCCCTCCGACAGTCTGTTAAAAATGGAAACAGCAAACTCTGGATTGATATCGTATGGTACCCGGTGAAGTATCATACCTATGTGGCAAATGATGCCATTTAGAATTACTTGTTTTTCAAATTTTCAAGCACTCGTTTTATAGAATAAGTAAAACATTTTAACAAGTCATTTACATTATAAATAGTAAGTAACAAATGCGTGTGTATATGCAGTGTATGTGTGTGTAGATGCTTATCATTCTATCTCTGTGCAAATGGTTACACGGATGTTGCTGCTTTCCATGGAAGTCTGGAAAGGCAAAGCAGGCTGAGCAGAGCCCTGCCTCCCAGGCGCCCTGCACTGATGACAACTTGCACGGATGGCCCAGGAAAGGGATTGGGTGTAATGATCAGGGCCTCTTCTGCCTTTTGTTTTGATGAAGTCTTGCTGATGCTTATATCCACCTTTTGGAGCTCAGAATTCAGAGGGTACTTGGTTGGCCATTCGTATAAATGCACACATGTACAGAAAGAAAAGCTTCCAGGTGGAAAACAATCATTCTGAGGAGTGAATGTGAAGGAGAAGTCTCCCACCCAGAGACTACCTTGGTTTTATTATTTCCTCCTTTTCCATAAGAAAAGGGCTCTTTATGTACTGAAGTGTTTGAGTTGTTACACTTCTCAGTAAGGTTTCTAACACACCTCTTTAAACTTGTATTACTCTAAATTTCCATGTCCAAAATTAATCATTTGCTTTATTTTCTCTCTTGGTTATTATATAAATCATTTGTTCTTTCAAGTGTATTTAACTAAAACCAATCGTGTATCTTTTAATGACATTTAGTGTCTTCGCTTCAACAGAACCCCCATTTTAGTTTTCACATAAAGTTTATTTTTAATATATATGAATTCCGGCCTCAGTCAGTCATAATCTACAGCCTACAAAAACATACACAAGGAATATTTTCGTATCAACTGCCTTTTTGCATCGATGCCTATTTTTAACTGGGAATGTTTTCTTTGGGTACAGCCAGGCAGGCCTGCCCCCTACTGGAGGACCAGCGCTGCCCTTGTTTTGATCAGGGGCAATCTGTGTTTCTGTTTTGAGAAATAATGACATACATTTTGAAATCACAGGCTTGTCTTTATGTAATACGGGCAGATTATATGTTTAACCTCTATCAATTTAGTTAACCCCAGTTTGGGAGGACTAGACGAAAACCATGTATGTAGGATACACTAAGTAGGCACTCCTTTTTACGTTATTGGTACCATGTAACATTGACTTTGTAATCTTCTCACTCGCTACTGAATATCAAGAGGTAGCATCGGTTTTGTTTAAAATGATAACTGTTGATATTTGATATAAGTTAATGACTTCGATGCAAAAGTTCACAAGACCATACAATGCCAACACTTTTTATTGGTGTGAGGACTTCACAGAATATAATCACCCAGGCCTAAAGTAAATGTGACCTAGAACACACTCAGCCAGTATCTGCAGGATGAAATAAATGATTGAATAGAATTAGCGTCTTATCCCCTAGAATTACCGTTGAATGGAGCCAGAGCTTCCCATTCTAGCCTAACTATGCCTCATGGTGACCGAGGGCATTCCTGGGCTTTGGAATCAGACAGGCATGGCTCTGTCCTTTACTGGGCTGGGACAAGAGCCCTACCACGTGCTGATTTCCTTACTGATACTCAGAGCTAAGGGGAAGAAGTCAGATAGGAGAATTAAACATCTGTCACCCAAGAAGCGGTAGTTTACGTTAATTGGCTCCAGGAAGCTAACATGAGTCATATTTTATTAATTTCAGCACAAAGTTCATGCTTAAACAAAGACATAGAAAGTATTACTGATGTTCAAAAACTGTTTTAACAAGAGACCTACGTATAGTTTAGTTAATAATCAAAATATGTGGCAAAAGTTAAAGCATTTCTAAACTTTAGGAGAAGCTACTTTTTACTCTGACAAGTAACAAGGTTGCCATTATTGAATCTGAGAGCAGGCTGCTGTTCGTTTCCTCTATTGGAGTAAGACGGAAGGGCACCTTGGAAATTCCTCTCTGATTGCCAGGGGTCCCTGGTATCAGTACAACTTTAAATCCCAGGCTCCAGTGTTCAGCAGCTTTGAATTCATACCCCTCCTCCCTAGGCTGGTGCTTGAGCAATTCCTGAACTTTCCTGAACCTATGTTACCTTTCTGTGAAAAAGCAAATAGTGTCACCCACTGTGTGGAGGAGTCATGAAGTTAAATGAAATACGTGAAAGAACCTAGCATAATTCCCGGCTGGTGATATACATTCACTGATTGCTTAAGAGTATCTTTTTTAAAAACATGAAATAAACTACTTGTTTACATATAAAACACTAATAATCTCACCAAAATACATAACTTATTGGCTGTTTTTCACCCTTTTTCATTTTGTGAATTACATGCTTAGGAAATAAAAGCCTGAATTCAAATAGAAGTAAAATAGAATTTGATTTCATAATGTAAATATAATAAACAGAATAAGAAAAATGAATATTCTCCTAAATGTATCTGGATACAGTTCTGCCTAAGATTTAACTTCCATGAATTAAGAAAATATGAAATATTAGCCATTAAATTTTAAATAAAATATTCTTACATATTAAGTAAAATTGGGTAATGCTTCTGCTTCCTGAAAGTTATTAAGGTGAGAATATTTATAATTGTTTTAGTCATCAGGCTGTCTTCAGCTCTAGTCTGATTACTTTTGATAATTATGTGTCTGTATAATGGGTCAGCCTTGGGATTTATTTGCTTCTCTGAACATAACAGGTGTGAGACAGTATACATTTCTTGGATCATAAACTCTCCATGGACCAAGCATTTGGAACTGAAGTTTTCATGTTATTGAAACTTTAGGTCAACACTCTCAGCCCGTTGATATAAATAATCAGTAGGATTTATTCACTTAAAAATTAGGCATTTGGACTTAGTTTTTTTCTAAACCATGTCAGTGTGCATGCGCGTGTGGGTGCGTGCGTGCGTGCGCTGAAACTAATGCAGTAGGTGCTTTCCAAAATTCAGAGGGAAACTTGACACTGTGGAGAAATCTGGACAATGTCACTTTTGAACACTTCCAGCAGGCTATGAAAACTACTGTATTGCTGCCAGAACACTGAGCTCATTTGTTTATCAGTTCTCTAGACAGCTACTGAGGTGTTAATTATGATATACAGAAAATTAAAATGTGCAAAATACTCAAAATCATAAAATCTAAGATAAGAAATTTTTATGCCAGAAGTTGGAAGCAAGCAAGTAAATACTGAAAATGTAAACTCATCATTAGTAGGTACCAGTCTCTCATTATAAGGAATTTTCTTCAGCATCAGAACATTTATACTAAAGGATGCTTTTTCTTACTTGGATTAGAAATGCCCAAAGGCTACCATGGTTCATCCAAAGCTATTGTAATCATGGGTTTCAGTATGTGGCCGTGCCCTAGATACTTGAGCTTTGCAAGGTAACCCAGAAACCAAAAACAGAGGGCAGGAAAGTGACAGTGAGGACTGTCAGCTGCACCTTCTTTTGCACATTGGTCTTAAACAAGAATAGGAAGTACCTCAGAATTAGCAGACTGCATGGCATTGGACAAGCCTTTAATGTAAAGTTTGGGGAGCTGAATGGCTCACAATGAACACTAGAGGGATTTATAAATAATAGCACAAACACATAAAATTAAGCATGATGTAAACTGTGATATGAATTCTAAATTATATGCTAAAAGAAGATACCAAATTAGCACTGTAACAGGGACTCAGAAGTGACAATCCAGTGGGGTCTGTAGCAGCTTCCCACAGCAGGGACACTAGCGCTGACCACTGAGGAAGGGCTGATGGCTCAATGTGTTGACCCAGACCCGCAGGGCAAGAGCTGGGAAAGTGGAGAAGACGTTCACAGCAGGGTCTGGATACCCAGGACCCACAGCTAGCAGAGGACTGGGTCGTGCTTAGCGCTGTCTGTTAACATCAGTCTACCAGGTTGGAGGGCGCGCTGTAATACGTGAACTGGGATCCTCAAAGAATTCAAGTGAGAATGAGTCTAAGATCTGTGTTTAGACGACTAAAATAGTAGCCTGAAATGGTCAGTTTTTCATGAGGAGGTGGAGTACGTGGGCCAGTTCATCTCCACACTGGAACAAGACCCTGAGCTTAGGAAGAGGCAGTTGGAATAGAAAAAGAATGTCCTGCAAAAATGCCTTTATCCCAGAATAATTGATTGCTCTTTCTAATCCAGGTATTTAGGGTGGCTACTGACTGCATCACTGCCCCCAGGTAGTACTAGGGGAGGAAAGTGTAGGTGTTTAGGTTCAGTGAGAACTCAAGGTTACAAATTATATTGGCCAAAGAGGGTGTGAATCTGCATCTCTGATGTACCCAGTATCCAGCTTACTTTCCCTTATTACATTGTGTTGAAGAAAAAAAATCCAACTTTTAAAAGTAGACTTGATCTCTTGCCTACTGAGCAAATTCACGCTCCATGCCTCTGTTTTATGCATATTTAAACAGTTTAAAATAATGAGTGTGGTTTCCCAAAATTCTTCTTTGAAATAGTGTATATCTTATACGTTTCAAATCATGTATACATAAAAACTTTTCAGGTCACTGCTTAAAGCAATTCTGAAATTTTAAGACTTTTCAAACACGTGTCAATACAATAAATACATTATGTTGGACAAGTGGAGAGTCACTTAACCGCAGCCATGATGCCACACACTTTAAAATGTGTGCGCTCATCTCTTTATTACACAAAACAGATGACGTAGATATTGAAAGAATGAGTCATCTAATGAAGTGTAAGTTGGTTTCAAGGCAAGTAGATTCCTCGTAGTCAGGGTGCCCAGCTTCGCCACCTGTGCTGGCTCCAGCACCATGGTGGGCCCCGAGCCTGACTGCAGAGCATTAGTGTTTGCAGCACACAAGAATGAGACACACACTCTTGAAACTACCCAAGACGTCTGTGAAATGTAGGTGAGATTCCTGAAGAATCCATCCAGCAAAGAGATATCCTCGCACTGAAAGAATGAGTCTAACAGGAAAACTTCTAAAACTAAGATTAAATCATTTCCAGAGCTATTCTCTGGTTTACACATGTGACTACATATTTTCAGATGTAAAAACAGGTTGAAAGTTTTGAAATCATGTAATATTTGTAAGCACAATTTCTTTTTTTAAAAATGCTTAACTAAATAATTTAAGAATTATTAGGTAATTATAGAACCTATTCAAATTTTTAAAATTATGGCTTTCCACAAACTTCTGAACTAGAATCCTGAGGTTCCTTCGGCACCATGTCCACCTCACCTCAGTGGAATGGAGTCAGAGACCTTGGACTCATTCTGTCCTCTTTCTTTCATGCGGTATCTGAGCTCATATAGCTTACTGAGTGGAGCACTTTCTCAAAGAGTTCTGAGATCAGAAGAGAGGAAAACAGAAAGTCTCCCAAGAAAGGTATATAGGTGCGAAAGTGAATCACCTACAGGAGAAACAGCTTCTGATCCACCACAGCGCAGAGGACTTCATCAGCGTGTGCACCGTCCAGGTTGCACGACCCGGGTGTCTGCACTGCTTCTGCGGAGAGAGGACTGGGGGGCTTGAAACAGAGACTGGAAGGACGTGAGCTTAGTGCCGTGGAACCACCGAGCTACAGCTCCTGGGAGTGGGCCTGGGACAAGCGCGGGTCCCACCAGCTCAGACAGAGCTAGTCTGTCCGTCTCCCTAGATGGTACCTTGTTCGCTCTCCATGACGTGGAATACTGGGTTGCCTCCAGTTCCTGCAGCACTGGAGTCTGGCCACCGCCATAATGCTGCAGCTCACTGTCCCTTCTGGTCGGGAAGTGGGAAGGTGGGCCGCAGAGACTGCGCTCCAATGGCCCCGTGTCTCGCAGCGCGGAGGCGACTTGTATGCACTTGGAGACAGCGCAGTGGCCCACCTGCCCAAGGGCCGGGGGAGTTTGTGGTGAAATGGTAAGCTCGACAACCTTGTCTCAAGGAAATCTATCCTCGAATAATGGAGGGATAGCTAAATTCTAGTAGTCTTCAATACTAACATTTAAGTTTTGGGAGCCTGATCACACCTGAGAAAAATTAGTTAATAATTCCCCTGAGTATTATAATGAAATCTATATACGTGTTAGTGTAGTAGGCCCAAGATATTCTTTATAAACAAAATAAAAATTAAATGTGTGCATACGTAAATGTCCTGATGATTCTAAATCGTGGCTTTACACTTACTAACATCCACAATGGTTCAACTTCCTTGACAAATGGCAGATGTTTCCATTTTTCTTGAATATTATTCAACATTTAATTATTGAATTTTTTAACACAGTGGGATTGTTTTTGGTATACTGGGCACACTTTTTAGGGAGTCTTTTTTATCTTCATTTCATGGCTCCTATTTTTGGCTCCTAATAAAATATATTGTAATGTCTTATTCCTATCATACCAGAGACCAAATGTGCTTTACAATACTTTGTACTTAGAAAATGGTTGACTTGAACTTTGGGAATAAATTTGAAATAAATTCTGGAAGGTAAAAAGTACTTTGAATAGTTATAATTCTGGCTTTTCACTTCATATTTGTTAATACCCTGACTGCCTAATTCACTACCTCTTTAGTAGTATGATCCACACAAGTGGAGCTATTCTCCAACACACATTTACAGTGGCCTCTTTTATTCCCTGACCAAGTGAAGAGAAAAGCAGCTGGCGTGGACTGTGTGTGACTGCAGGAAAGCCCTAGAGTGCACTGGTCTTCAGCGTGGTTGGTTTTGATGCAGCTGGACAGACGCACTGCACTGTCACTGCTCTCCACAGAGATGGAGACGGGGTTCTCATTCAGGACCTTCCTGGGTATGCTCGGGAGGACAGGATGGATGCGTCAGCCCAGTTAGTAACATGACCATGAACTGAGAGCTGGGGTGCTCGTACCATAGTTAGGTTTCCGGTGTAAACTTGTTTGCGAGTTTGGTTTTCCTTAGCTCTCTTCCAGAGAACCAAAAGACTTTATTTTATGGCATGCTTCAGTTTGATGGAACAACAATGAAAATTTTCCAGGCCACCCATACCTCAGATTAGGGGATAAAAGTCATGCTTAGAAGAGAAGGTACATAAATGGAAGTGAAATATATAATGAGTATGTGTTATTTATATTCCACAACATGGGAGCTCTGTACAAACTGAAAAAGTGCACATTAGTGGAAAAGTGCAGGTACCACTGTATTCCCAAATAACTCAGAGTGAACTGATAAAAGGAGAATGTTATTATAAGAAGGAAACTACTATGGGAATTAGACTGCATCTTCTAAGGATAAACACTAGAGAAATGTCTGCAATGAAAGAGAGCTTGGAGAGGGGTTTGTTAGAAATCGGCCCTTCATCCTGTGATCCGTGGACAGGTGCAGTGTCCTATGTGGCTGCCTCCCCACATGATGGGTCAGAAGGGACAAAGATATGCAGCTACACAGTGAGGACAGTTGACAACACAGCATTTTTAATTTGTAGCTATAGAAAACATTTATATAAGCTCTCTAATAGAGGGATTATAGAAATACATTTCTTATATAATATTGTACTTACTGTGAAAATAGCACATTTATTTAGAGAGGGATTGTTCCGCCCAGAGTCCTGGTGGACGTTTTGAAACACATCCATTGCCTTCTCTCACAATAACTGTTACCGAGAAAAGCAAAAGTACCAACCATTTTCCATGATTCCTTATCAAAATCTTCTCCTTTGGGGGGATGTTTCCCAGAGTGGTCCAGAACGCTCAGTTAGTCAAGTGGTCTAGAAAAGTGAGAGTTTGAGGCTGGGCGGGCCGGCCTACATCTGCTGGCACTCGTGCCGGGTGCACATGGCCTGCCGCTCGATCCGCCACGTGCCCTCCTCGTAGGTGCAGTGGCAGATGGTGCACTCATCCGTCTTCACTTCCCTGCCAGCCGGGATGACAGCCGTTTCTGCAAAGCAGTTGGGACCTGAGATGCAGGAGAAAATGTTTTACTCTATGTGTGCACATAAATATATAATACACATAATGAACACTGAGCATTACAGTTTATGTTTTATTCACTCTCTCTTATGAGGACAGCAGAAAAAGTTATGACTCCAGCGATACAAAGAACTACCACATTTTCTTTTCTGGAATGAAACCAAAGTTATTTAAAATTTTTATGAGTGGCAGCGCTGTGAGTCTCATTAACAGACTTTTCCACATTGGGACCTTACATAGAGGCCAAATCTACAATCATTAGATTTAATTCATGCTAAGAAATCATAGAAAACCTGTAATCAGGACCTTCAAAGAACCATTTTAAACCTTAAACTTTGAGAGAGCACAAAGCCAGTGTTCCTTCCATCCCTCTCGGAGCAGATTTTCCAACTTTATTAGACATCATGGTGCCCCAGAGCTCTGTTGAAATGCCAGTTACTGCTCCCACTCCCGGAGTTCCTAACTCCCAAGGTTTGGAATGGGACCCAAGAATTCGCTTTGATAGATTTCCAGGGGACGAGGCTGCTGCTGGCTTTGGGCCCACACTTTAAGAAGCACCATGTTAGCACTTCAGCAGTTTATCTTTGATAATCTTTCCCAAGACCTGAGAATCTCTGCCATTCTCAGTCAACAACATCAACCATAAACTGTTCAACCAACAAAGGTATCGCATCTGCACTTCATTCTATATACAAAGTCAACGGCAGAAAAAATAAATATCAGAAAGATTTCCAGTGTGAGTTGAAAAATATTTGCTTTAAAAGATTATTGGTTTCATGTTACGGCTAATACAGCTACAACCTCTAAAACTCTCTATAATTCAAACATCAGAAATTACTGTGGCCTGGATAAAGGCCTCAATTCTCCTTCATTTGCCCAATTTCTCATTTTCCTCATTTTTTTGCTTCTGAAGTCTTTGAGAATGTGCTCACAACCAAAATATGTTTAATTCTAATGTATGAAGTCATCACAGATGAAAAAAGATGCATCAGCCAATGTTTTAAAAAAATAAATCCACCAAGCTCTGCATTAAAGATGGCTCCCCGACACTCGTCAGCAGAACCAGCTGGGCTCCCGCGTCATGGTTTCAAGTGAACTCCTGAGTGTTGTGCTTGGACCTGGCTCTTCTCCCTCGCTTCACTGTGTCTTGCTGTCTCCTGTTCAGACACTGTCCAAAGTTCTACCCTTGACCTCTTCTCTTCTCTTCGCCCTCAGAGACTCCAAACCTTTGAGAGGAATTTGTGTGGGAATGACTCCCAGGCACAAGTTCATCTTGCTACCTCTCCCATGTTCCCCTCTTGTTACTTTTGGAGGCCGAGTGTCTGCAGTGACTGCTGGCATCAGGGTGATTATGCCTAGATCCAGGGTTTCATCCATCTGAGATGAGTTTTATTTACCTGAAGGTCACGTACTCAAACTGGGTATGGTGGTGGGCAGTTCACAGGCTCCAAATCAAGCTGTCCTTGCTGGAATGCCTGCACTGGGCACCCTCCTGGCAGTGCCTGGCTCTCAGAACTGCCTTTCACAGTGACAGCCCTGGCGCCACATGTGTCCTTGCCAGGGAGTTCCTGGGACAGGACCCCAGGACCCCACAGCTTCCCCCAGGTCTAGCATTGCATGCAGCACAGCGCTGCAGCCCAGGGCAGATGTGACTGAGCAAAGTTTTTAGGATGACACTGTGAATCGACATCAAGATCCAGCAGCACATCTGTGTCCTCCAGTGAGCCTGGCGCCAGTGTGTTTCAGATCCAAAGCCACAGAAGACAGACTGCTCATGAAAACCAACATGAGCAAGGGCCTGCGATCAGAGCTGCTTGTCCCCCCACCCCAGCCTGGAATAAGCACTTAGGAATGCCCAGAACCCCTGCATGGCCAAGCAATGGAGAGCAGGTCTACCCAATCCAGGAGCCCAGACAGTGCCATCATTCAGGTAAGGCAGCACATTTTGTCTTAGGAACTACATTACTGGTGATCTTGCCTTTGGAGCCACGAGATTAGAATGAAAATAAAAGCCAAGTAACTGAACTTCACACCCTAAACCTCTTTTGAAAGAACTGCTTTTTCTCCACCCTACTTTGAATCAAGGTCCTCCGCACAACCTCAGTTTCCAAATGTGAAACTGCCCAACTGTTTTTCATATGGAGAAAGTAACAGCTACTGCATTTCAGTTTCTCTTGTGTATGCCTGATGAGTTTTAGATTCACGGGACATTAGTCTCAAAGGAGAGGAAAGAGCAGCTTCCTCATAAGCACTTTCACTTCACCCTCAGTGAAATGAAGCAGCTAAAAGCGTCCATGTGTCTGTGCACACTGTTCCCATACCCATTTGTGCTCTCCTGGTATGGCTGTAGTACAAAATCATGTTTATTCAGAACAATTAAAATAAGGGAAATAGCAAATAACAACAAAACAAGCATGAAGATGAGGTACATTTGGCTTCTGTAGAGGAAATAATCTTCATCAAAACGAAATGTCAGGTGGGCCTGGTACTGCATGGCATGCCTGGAATCCTAGCACTCTGCTGAGGCAGGAGGATGGCAAGTTTGAGTTCAGACCTAACACCTTAGTGGCTCAATGAGACCATGTTTAAAAAATATTTTTAAAGAGTTGGGGATGTAGCTCAGTGCCAGGGATGTGGGTTCAATCCCCAGCAACCCCTACATCAGGTGGGAAACTATGCTGCCAGGTTATTGTCTTCTTGGAGGGCTGTGAGGGAATCTGAAAGTTTCTCTTTGCTTCTATGTCTTTCCATTCCTCTGGGAACATGCCTGAGCCTAGATTCCTGGGCCCAAGGCATAACTCCTTGTCACCTTATTCCATTCCCTTTGAGTTGACATCATTTATCATATATCATACAGTCTCCACCAAAATCCAAGAAATAAAATACACCTGCATTCTGAACTGAAGGTCTAAAGCATTCACATACTCTTAAGTTCTCAGAAAATGCAAATAATTATGCTCCATTCATAGAAAGGAAGAAGTATCTTTCAAAGTTCTTATTTCAATATGGCAAAAGATATCTTGTTTTTCTAAAAAGTCACCACTGTCAAATAAACTGAGGCCAAGCTTTAGTAAACAACTTAAATGAGGGTTCGTTACTAAGGATCCTTTCAGAACCTTAAGTACACCAGTATTTACTGAGAACCTCAGAATTAGGGTTGGAATATGCAGCATTTTCTGAACTGACCATGGAAGTCTTAATTTGTAAACAGTTATTAATAACCATAAAAGGCTCCTAGGGCAGAGAAGCTCAGCCGGTCCCAGCACCCAGAAGGAAGCTCCCCTGCTGCCATCCCAGGCTCCTAGGGCAGAGAAGGTGAGCCGCATGGACACCAGAAACCCCCCCCCCCCCGTGGAGATGAGAAAACACATAAACAAGCCTCAAAAACAGACTTCCAGATTACCTACAGCAACCCCAAAGGGAAACGAGATGCAACAATCTGATACTCAACCACCTGGTCTCTCTGATCTGGCAACAAAAGAGGATCTGGGAAAAATGAAATCAGAAATAATTACTCAGATAACAGCAAAGATTTTGCTCATGGTGCAAGACATGATTAATAAATCTAGAAAGGACACAGATTTAAAAAATAGAGGATATGAGGAACGTGATGGAATCCCAACATAGGAAACAAATGGAATCCATAAAACAGATACAAACAGATTTCCAGGAGATTAAAAACTCCATTGAAAGTCTGTGCAGCAGAATGAACCAATGTGAGGATAGAATTTCACATATAGAAGATAAGATTGCAATTAGTGAAGAGGAAAAGAAAAATTGCTTTAAAATTGTAAGGGAACACGAGAAATCAATCCAGCAGCTGCTAGACGATGCAAAGAAGAATAACATAAGACTAACTGGAGTCAATGAAGAAAGAGGGGAGAGTGCAGATGACATAAAAAAACTGTTCACATTGGGCCAGGGATTTAGCTCAGTGGTTTCACCACCTGCTACGCAAGCACAAGGACTCGAGTTCAATCCCTGGTACCAAAACAAAAAACAAAAAATAAAAAACTGTTCACAGAAGTGATGGCAGAAAACTTCCTAAGGAGGGGAAAAGAACTTGACATACAGATAAGTGAGGCATATAGGATTCCAAATAGCGTTGATCAAAAAAAATCTACACATAGGCATATAATAGTTAGGATTCCAGAAATCCAACAGAAGAACAAAATTCTCCAAGCAGTGAGAGAAAAGAAACAAATCACATACAAAGGAAAGCCTATCAGAATCACAGCAGACTTCTCAATGCAAACCCTCAAGGCAAGAAGAGCTTGGAGTGATGTATTTCAAGCCCTAAAGGAAAACAGCCTCCAACTCAGATTGATGTACCCTGCAAAACTATCTTTCAAAGTTGATGGAGAAATAAGATACTTTCATGATAAAGAGCACCTCAGGAACTTCATGAATACCAAACCAGCACTCCAAAAAATTTTAGACAATACCCTAGGAAAAGACAATGAGGATCACAACCCCAGGAAACCCAGCAGAATGAATCCATTGGTCATGACAAATTAAACACAAAGGGGGAGAATCCAGCAAAAAGAAAAAGTCATGACAAGGCTTTTAAAACTTTTAACTTCATCTCCCTAATGAATGTATAATTCAATCTTATTATTGTACTGATTAGTATTTTTCTGATTCTAGAGTTGCACACCATTCCTTGTGCTATACTGGCTATTTATCATCATCTTATGTCTACATTTTAATTGGGTTGTTTATTAATGAGCTGTAATAGTTCTTTATATATTCTGTTCATAGGTTATATGCATTGGAAATATGGTCTGTTTAATGACTACTTTTCATTTTAATGATGTCATTTAAAATTCTAAATATTGATGGAATCTCATTTATCAATTTTTTTCTTTTATATATCATGTCTTTTGTATCCTAGGTAGTTCTTGCCTACCCTGAATTCATAAATATTTTCCCTTATAATTTCTTCTTAAAGTTTCATACTTCTAGGCTTTCTTATTTAGGTTCATAGATCCCTTCAAGTTATTTTCATGTATGGAAAAAAAGGGTTGAGGTTAATTTTTTATATATGGATACCAGGTGTTCTAGTGCCATTAGCTGAAAACACTATCTCTTCCTCGGCTCTTGAATTAAGTTTATATTCTATAAAATGCTAATATTAAATAATCTTTCAAAGCTCAGTGGACCATGTATGTGTGTCTCTATTTCTATATTCTCTGTTTCATTCAAATGATCTATATGTCTTTCCTTACACCAACACTGCCTTGATTACTGTAGCTTTAGAAGAAGTCTTAAAATTAGGTACTAAACATCTTCCAACACTGTTTTTTTTTTTAAACTTTTCTAGGTCCTTTGTACTCCTACATAACTTTTAAATTTCAATATCCAATTCTTCATTTACAGCAAGTATACACAGACCTGAATCTTTATATATAGCTTGTGTTTTCTAATCCTGCTAAATTCAAATACAAGTTCTAGGTGCTCCTAGAGATTTCTTAGTATTTTCTCTGTAGATGATCATTTCATCTACATATAAAGATTTTGCTTCTGCCGTGCCAATCCTATCCTAGTTGTGTCATTTTATTGCCAGACTATTTTGGTGGGGACTTGGTTTCAAAGTTTAATGGACAGATAAAGAGTAGGCATATCTGCCCTTGTTCCCCACCTTAAGGAGAAAGCACTGTATCTTCTCCATTCATATAAGGTGTTCTCGCTGGCAGTATGGAGTACATGTCCTTAATCTGTTGAGAAGGTTCTGTTCTACTTCTAGGCTCCTGATAGCTTTTACCATGAATAGCTGTAGAATTTAGTCCAATACTTTTTCTCCAACTAGTGACAGGATCATATGGCTTTTTCCTTTCCTCTGTTAAAATGATGACTTTTGGGGGTGGATCTTCCAATGCTGAACCAACACTGTCATCCCTATAACAAAACCACTTTCTACATACTGCCAGATCTGACATCCAATAGTTTGTTTTGTTAAACAAATTTCTATCTATGTTCATATTTTTTCTTCTATTATCTTTATCCAGTTTTAGGATTAGCACAATGTTGAGTTCCTAAAATAAGGGGAGAAGTGTTTCTTCTTTTTTCTGCTTTAATTGTTTGATATAATTTATCAGTTAAAATGTTTATGAGCCTGCTGTTGTCATATAGGTAGGTTTTCAAGCTAGGAATATACTTTCTTTAATAGGTGCTATTCAAATTTTATATTTCCTCCAGAGTTAGTTTCATTAATTTGTCTTCCAAGGTACTTCTTAGAAGTTGTCAAATTTATTTCAAACAAGATTTTTGTAATATGCTTTCTATATCCTTCTAAATTCTGTAAAATCTGTGGTAATGTCTTCTAGATCTTGATATTGTAATTTAAAAAATGTATAACTGATATTGTGTAACAGGAAGAAAAGGTCTAAAAGAGCAGGGGAATTGGGAGGGGTAGGGGAAGGGAAAAAAGGGAAAGGAAAAAATATGAGAAGAGGGAAAAAATGGAAATAAGGTCTTTGCAAATAGGGAACGGTGGAGGGGGTGAAGGGAGGGCAAGGGAAGGGGGAAAAAAATAAGAACCAAGAGACTCATGTAATGGTACAAGATCCCAATGATGAATGTAACTGTATTTTATACCTAAAATGTACCAATAAAGTTAATGAGGAAAAAAAAACCCATAAAAATTTGTATTTTGCAGAGCAGTGTCTGAAAAATAAACAAAATATGAGTAAAGAAAGCACTGAGCTCCTTGTACAAATTATGTGGATTTGAGAGGCTCACGCTGCTTCCTCACAAGGTCAATTTCTGTCTACACAACCCAGTTTACAGTGCCCACCACCAAAATGCTGAGGCATGCACGGAACAGCCACAGAAATTGAGGAACAGAATGTTCCAGGGCCTGGGGAGGCCCCTCATGGCCTTCTGCTGACCAGGCATCTAACAGTGTAGAATTACTCTGCCTACTTCTGCACTCCTGAGAAACAGACTCTCAATCTAAGAGCACCCGTGCTTTGTAGCAGCCTCCCTTTCATGAACATCACTTCATGAGACTCATTCACACATCGCATGTCTTTGCGTTGTCATCATCTTCAATGGTTAGTGATGCTCCCTTCTATAGGATACAATTCATTATTTTTGATAGATACTTTCTACTATTGATATTGACTTCCACATATCTATGAATAGTAGGAAACTGTAGTATTTCAGTAGTAGCTTTTAGAAGGAGCTCTGTATGGTACAGAACAATCTGCATAAATGTTTGTAGACATGTTCCTGGTGTGCAGCAATACACATTTCCCAGGAATGGGCTAATCGGTTCACAGGGACTTATAGCTATAACAGAAACCAAGAAATATTTTCCCAAAGTGGTTGCACCAATATTGACACCCAGAATTAAGTGAGAATTCCAGTGGATATAGATCCTTCGCTTTAGTATGTTAGTTTTCTTGTTATATTTTGTCCATAAAGGAAGTGGAGTAATAGTATTCAGTAATGGTTTTAATTTGTATAGCCCTGATGAATAACTGCCTGGATAGTCTCTTTCAATTGTTTTCTTTTCAAGACTTTTATCATTATTTTCTACTGAGTTGTTAAGACTTTCTTAATCATTTGTGAGAATCTCAGATACTGAGTTTTTGGTCTCAAGTATGACTGCAAACAAGACTTTATAATTGTGGAATTGTTATCTCTATTTTTAGTTTTTTTCCCAAATTTAGCTTTACTTAGTTTAAAGCATAGCTATTAGGTACATATATATTTAGTAGATTTATTCTGGTTCAACTGGATCTTTTATCATTTTTCTCTATGAATAGTAATATTTCTTGCCTTAAAATCCATTTTGTTACACCAACTGGTTGGTTACAGTTTACATGGTTGAGCCCCTCTTATATTCTACATTTTCCTACACTATAGTTATAGTCTTTTGAAAGCAGCATATAGATATTCAACACTATTGGAAAACCTCTCTTTTAACCAGAATATTTAATAATTTTATTTAATATAATGCTGCATACATTTACCTTAAATCTATAGCTTTTTTCATTTATTTTCTATATGGCCCATCTGTTTTGGTTCCTTTTTTCTCCTTTGTTACCTTCTCATGTTCTTTTTATTATTCCATTTCCCACTCTACTCAGTTGTTTTCTATTGCCTGAAATATTCCTTCAGTAATTTTTGTAGTGCAGGTCAGTTGGAAACAAACACTCAGGTTTCATTTTATTTTGGGAGAGACTATAAATCTTCTGATTACCTTCACTGGTGAAGTCTAAATCCAATAGTCTAGGTGGCAACTTTTTAGTTAATATTTAATGGTGTTGTCCCTTTCCCATGCCTCCACATTTCCTTGAACAGTCAGTTGAGTGGTCAGCATTTTGTTCCTCCAAAGATAATAACATGTATGTTTTTCTGTTTGCTTTTAACATTTTCATCTGTGCCTCTGAACTCCAATAGTCTCACTATGATTTACCTTGGCATGGTTTTCTTTGGATTTGTTCCCCTTGAAGTGTGTTGAGCTTCTTGGCCTTAGGACTTGATATCCCTTCCCACTATTCCTTGACTTGTTTTCCTTCAGATTTATTTCTTCTCATTCTTTGTTATTTTTCTTTTCTTGGTACTGGGGATCGAACTCAGGACCTTGCACTTGCGAGGCAGGCGCCAGAACCACTGAGCCAAATCCCCAGCCCATTTCTTCTCATTCTTGTTTTCCAATACTTCTGGGACCTAAATTGTGCATGCATTAGTTTTCTCTTCTAACAAATCTGTTATATTCTTTTCTCTGCAGTTTACTTGAATATTTTAGATTGATATGCCTTCAGAATCACTAATCCTCAATTCTACTCTGCCTTAACTTTTAAGTAAACCTTTCTGTTGAATTCTTAATTTCAGTTGCTACATTTTTCAGTTCTCAAATTTTTGGGGATATATTTCATTTTTCAGTGTAATTCTTCAATTTCCATTTTCTTGAGCATGTTAATCTAGGGTTACATTAAAAAACCTGCAATTGAGCTGGGAATTTAGCTCAGTGATTCCAGTGCCTGCCACGCAATGGCAAGGTCCTGAGTTAAATACCTGGTACAAAAAAAAAAACAACAACAAAAAACCTGCAATGGTATTTTGCCATATAGTGATAAACTCTGAATATGCTTCTTATTTTGTTTTATTTTCTATTGATTTTTGGTCACTAGGTTTACTTTCTTAGCTTGCTTGGCAACCTTTTATTACTTTATACATTGAAAGGTTCTGAATGATGAGCTTTGGGAAACAGAGATAATGGAAAAATACTTTAGGAGAGCTGTGAACAACTTTTAAGTTTGTGAGGGGTGCACTTTTCCATTGCCCCTCGCTGTTAGAGGGTAACCCTTGTGAAGCGTTAAAGCGACAGCTGCTGATATTCCGCAGGCTCTCCCACCTTGAAGGGCCTGGAACTGTTCCTCTGCTTAGCACTGTGACACTAGCAGCACTTCTGCTCAGGTCTTCCATCACCAGCTGCTATTTCCGCTGGGTTTCTGTTGTCCTTCCTGCTTTGCACATATGTAGGATAGGAGCCTGAAAATGCCTTGGAAGGAAAATTTCCCACAGAATTCTGTCCTTCCTTCTTTGTGGTTCCCTGTTTTTGCAACTATGGCCTCCCAGGTCCCGGCTGCCCCATAATCCTCTAGTCACAAGTGCTACGCCATGTTCGGCAAGGATGCTGCCCACTCAGGCTCCTTCTTTCAGCTTGACATCCATCCTTTGATCTGTGTTGTCAGTGTCCTCAGGGGGGAAAAGTGAGGTTGTGAACATGGATGGGGCTTAGGTCAGTGAGTCGCTCATCTCTGAAAGGTGGACTTTCAATTCCCTCTTTCTCTAATGCCTGATAATATTGAAATATATCTTTAGTGCTTTCTCCTACTTCCTGGCACACAATTCCTAAAACTCTTGGAATCTTCAAAGTGATAGAGTCTTTCTGTGTCCTAAAGATGAGGTGGATTACAAAAAAGACCAAGGCAAGATTAGAAGGTTGGGACTTACCTCTAGAAACCTCCCAATCACAACATCCAGTGTATAGAGAAAGGCTGAAGGTTAAGGCTAATCACCAGTGGCCAGTTATGTGATTAAATGTGCCTCTTTATTAACAAAGCCTTCATTAAAAATAATGACAGAGTTCATAGAGCTTCTGGATAACTGAGCATCTGGCAGCCCCTATAAGGGGTGTTTTAGTTATTTAGCTTATGAATAGGCAGCTAGCAAGAGACAGGACCCATGGAGGAGTTGGGGAGGTCAGGTGCACTGATAGGAATGAAAATAAGAATGGACAGCAGAACTGGAATTGGCCTGAAAGGAATTCCTCAGGTGAAATAAAATGCAACCCCCTCCCTATGTCCAGGGCTGAGTTTCAAGAAAGTGAAAAATGAGACTTTTTTTTTATTGGTTTCCTTTAAATTCTATATGCTGAATAACTGGCTAAGAGAGCCTGAGTCCCGATTGGTCATTTTAAACCCATGGAGCCACCTGTGCTTAGTGACTACTGAATAACTGAACAATTTCCATGCTCTGCTTATCCAGAAAAGACTCTGGACAGAAGGCCCACATAGCATGACATTTCTGAGACCCCCCTCCCAACTACCAGTAGCTGTTTTCTCTTTCTATACTTCCCTTAAACACTCTAACTTCCTCCTTCTTGTCCACGATTTCATTCTTTGACTTTGTGAGACAACAGGCTCAGTTTTTCAGATTAGCTGTTTCCCCTGGAGGGTGGACAGCCCAGAGAGGGCATGAGAGCTCTGTGTCCCTTCCTCCATAGCCACCCCATGCAGTTCTCAGTCTGTAACTGCTGTGATATTCTCCATATGGAATTAGGAAATGTTTCCCTGAGTTCTGTGCTCCTGGAATTGATCCAGCCCGAGGTGGTGGGTCACAAGAACTTTGCTTCATAGCTGGTCAGTCAGGAGCACAGGTAAAAGTGTCACTGGACAGGGTCCAAGAAGGTTCCCAAAGCAGAGATGGAGAACCTCAACTCACCCCATCTACAGGACAAGTTGTAGGTTTGCTGGCTTTCATCAAAAAGGAAAAAAAAAAATTCAAGCATGTCAGTGAGATGTATGAAGGGATTTATAAGTGCAGGCCCTTAGGAGAGAAATGCCTATGGTCTGGAGCTGGGTGTATTTAATGAGGATTTGGGGGTGGAAATCTGGAAAATTTGTGAATCTATAGAAAGGGGATTCAATTTGCAGGTGAAAAGTGACAGCTCATTGTCCCGGGGGAGTCTGATGTCCCATTCACAGATGACATCCATCACAGGTGACAGAGCTTAGCCCGAGGGAGCTCTGTTCACAGCTGGTAAAGGCCCATTTACAGGTAAGAGGGAATAGACCAGGCTTACTGTGTTTTTATGGATCTTAGGAATTGCCAATGGGTGTGTGTAGTTTTTATGTAAGGTACAATTTTTAAACTTCAATTTCCCTTGTCTCCTTTTTACTGATCTTATTTCCTATCCTGCCTTCAAACCACTGGGGGCTTCTGAGTGGCATCTGAAAGGCAGCAGTCTTGGGGTCCCAACCAGTGGGATCCAACATCACCTCCAGGTGGACAGCGTCAGAACAGAACCGCAAAAGAGCACACCAGCTGATGTCCACTGTAGAACCAACCACTGCTACTTGTGAGAGAAATCCTACACCTCTGTGAGGTCACAGAAATCTGTTGATTTTTGTGTTATGAAAGCTGAAGAAAACATTTTTTTTCCTATATACAATATGGCTTCCAACTAGCTTTTTGTTTGTTATTTTTTAAATGTTGTTCATTCTGTCCAACTCTTAGAATTGTTCTCAATGGGAGGGTTATTCTCAGAATCCTTATTGCATCATGCCAAAGAACAAAATGTGGAATTACAATTTTATCATTATACTGTATTTGACTAAGAAGACCCAAATGAGAAAGGACAAATGTAATGTAGACCTAAAAACGAGAAGCTCACATCCAGAAAGTGATGAGGTATTAAGGGTCATACAGCCCCAGAGGATGTCCACCCACAGTGTTACAGATGTACTGGTCCTTAAAAGCCAAACAGTATGCGAAGCATGTTAGAAGTCTTAGGTGCACATTCTTTCCCCAGCTGACTATATAATCCTCATTTGTGTTCCTGCTGTTTCTATCATTAGCAAATTAAATACAATTTTTGCATGCATTCTTTTTTTTTCTTAAATTCTTTTATTGGTACATTTTAGGTATTCAATACAATTACATTTCTCATTGGGAATGTGTACCTTTACATGAAACATCTTGGTTCTTATTTTTTCCCCATTTCTAGCCCTTCCTTCACCCCCTCCACCCTTCCCTATTTACAAAGACTTTATTTCCATTTTTTCCATTTCTCATCATTTTTCCTTTCCCTTCTTTACTTTCCCTTGCCCTTCTCACTACCCCTAACCCTTTGGACCTTTTCTTCCCATTTTGCATTATTGATTATTCATTCTAATCATTGGTACATTTTAGGTATACAATATAATGACATTCATTGTTGGAAATTTGCACCTGTACATAATCTCTCTTGGTTCTTATTTTTCACCCTTGCCCAGCCCTCCCTTCAACCCCTCCAGTCCTCCCTATTTACAAAGATTTTGTCCCTGTTTTTTCATTTTCTCATATTAATTCCATTCCCATTCCTTTCCCCTACCCCTCCCACTTTCTTCCCCTTTGCCCCTTTTCTTCCTATTTCACATTACCTATTATACATTTTAGTCCTTATTTACACTTTCAGTTTCTCACACCAGAGAAACTATTCGGTATTTACACATGTGTGTCCTATCTATTTCACTTAAGAGTATCGCCTCAAAGTGCATCCACTTAACTATAAATGTCTCTAATTTTCCATTTTTTATGGCTGAGTAGTACTCTATTTTATAAAAAAAAACACACACTTTCTTTATCCAGTCTCCAGTTGAAGGGCATTTGGGCTGTTTCCAAGTTTTAGCTATCACAAACTGTGCTGCTATGAACATGGGTGCACATATATCACTGTGGTATGATTCTTTTAATTCTTTGGGGAAGATCCCCAGCAGTGGAATAGTGGGGTCAAATGGGACTTCCAGGCCTAGTTCTTTGAGGTATCTCCATACTGATTTCCACAGTGCTTGCACCAGTCTACACTCCCACCAGCAGTGGAGCAGGGTTCCTCTTTCCCCACAGCCCTGCCAGCATTTGTTATTAGTTGATTTCACAATAGCAGCCATTCTTTCTGGAGTGAGGTGGAATCTCAGCATTGTTTTCATTTGCATCTCTGGAATGATCAGTGATGTTTAACATTTTTACATGTATTTATTTGCTATTTCTACTTCTTTGTCTGAGAAATGTCTGTTCATTTCAGATGCCCATTTTCGGATTGGGTCTTTAAATTTGGGAGGTCTGATCTTTTTAAGTTCTTTATAGATTCGAGATAGTAGACCTTTGTCTGAGGAAAATCAGGTGAAGATTTTTTCCCATATTGTGGGCTGTCTCTTCACACTGCTGGTGGTTTCTCTTGCTGTGCAGAAGCTTTTTAATAAGAAGAGATCCCACTTGTTGATTGTTTGTGTTAGTGCACGGGCACAAAGGTTTTGTTCATAAAATCTTTTCCTACACCAGTGTCTTCAAGAGTTCTACCTAAACTCTGTTCCAGCTTGTTCAGCATTTGTATTTTAATATTTAGATCTGTAATCCATTTCAATTTCAGTTTAGTGCACAGCGAGACATATAGTTTTAGTTTTAATCTTTGGGAAGATGAGATGGCTGAGTGTGTCTGGCATTGTTTCTGCATCTTGTAATCTGTTCCACTGGTCCTCAGGTCTGTTTCTTTGCCAGTATCATGCTGTTTTTATCACAGTAGCTTTGTAGTATAGTTTCAGGTTGGGGATTGTGATATCCCCTGCCATGTCTCTGTTACCTAGAATTGCTTTTGCTATTCTGGGTCTCTTCTTGTTCCAAATGAATTTTTGGATTGTTTTCTCAAGGTCCGTGAAGTATGCTGCTGGGATCTCAATTGGAATTGCATTGAATCTATATAGCAGTTTTGGAAGTATGGCCATTTTCACTATATTAATCCTTCCTACCCAGGAGCAGGGGATGTCTGTCCATTTTCTGATATCATCTTCAATCTCTCTTTTCAGAGTGCTATAGTTTTCAGAGAAGAGGTCTTTGATTCCTCTCGTTAGGTTGATTCCTAGGTATTTCAGTTTTATGGATGCTATTGTGAAAGGAATAGTTTGCCCTATTTCTCTCTCAGTGAGTCTGTCATTGGTGTAGAGCAAAGCTATTGATTTTTGTGTGTTGACCTTGTAACCCGCTACTTGACTGAATTTGGTTATTAAGTCTAGAAGACTTTTGGTGGAGTTCTTGGGGTCTTCTATATACAGTATCATGTCATCTACAAATAATGACCATTTGACTTCTTCATTTCTTATCTTTATTCCTTTTATTTCTTTCTCTTGTCTAATTGCTGTGGCTAATGTTTCTAGAACTATATTGAACAAGAGTGGTGGTAGTGGACATCCTTGTCTTGTTCCTGAGTTTAGTGTTAAGGATTTCAGTTTTTGTCCATTTAGTATGATATTGGCTGTTGGTTTTTCATAGATGGCTTTTATCAGTTTGAGGTAGAGATCATCTATTCCAATTTTTTGCAGAGTTTTTATCAAAAATGCATGTTGGATTTTGTCAAATGATTTTTCTGCTTCTGTGGAGATAATCATATGGCTTTTGTCCTTGGCTCTACTGATGTAGTGTATTACATTGATTGATTTGCATATGTTGAACTATCCCTGCATCCCTGGGAGGAATCCCACTTGATCAGGGTGTATGATCTTCTTGATGATCTTTTGCATTCTATTTGCCAGTATCTCATTAAGGATTTTTGCATCTACGTTCATTAGTAAGATTGGCCTATAGTTCTCTTTTTTGGGTTGGGTTTTTCTCTGCTTTGGGGATCAAGGTGATGCTTGCTTCCAGGAATGAATTTGAGAGTATTGCTTCCCTTTCAATTTCATTGAAGAGTTTAAACAGTAGTGGCAGTAGTTCCTCTCTAAATGTCTTGTAGAATTCAGCAGTGAGGCCATCAGGACCTGGGCTTTTCTTAGTTGATAAGTTTTTAATTACATTTTCAATTTCATTGGTTGATATTGTGTTGTTTAGAAATTTTAGGTCTTCTTCGTTCAACTTTGGCAACTCATATGTATCTAGGAATCTGTCCATTTCTTCTGTGTTTTCCATCTTATTGGTGTATAGGTTCTGTAAGTAGGTATTGATGATCCTTTGGATTTCTGCTGGGTCTGTTGTAATTTCACCCTTTTCATTCCTAATTGCATGGATTTGGGCCTTTTCTTTCCTTTTTCTGATAAAGTTGGCTAAGGGTTTGTTAATTTTGGTTATTTTTTCAAAGAACCAACTCTTGGTTTCATTGATTTTTTTCTATCATTCTCTTAGTCTCCATTGAATTGATTTCTCCTCTGATCTTTATAATTTCCTCCCTTGTATGAGCTTTGGGGTTGTCCTGCTCTTCTTTTTCCAGAAGCTTGAGGTTCAGCATCAGGTTGTTTAATTGGGCTCATTCTATATTTCTAATATGTGTATTCACTGCTATGAATTTCCCTTATAAGACTGCTTTCATTGTGTTCCATATTTTCCAATATGTTGTATTGTCATTGTCATTTAATTGAAGGAACTGTCTGATTTCCTCTTTAATTTCCTCTGTGACACATTGGTTCTTCAGAAGGGTGTTGTTCAATTTCCACATGTTTATGAAATTTTTTCAGTTTCTTTTGCTATGGATCTCCAATTTCATCACACTATGGTCTGATAATATACAGGGGATAACTTCAATTCCTTTGCACTTACTTAAACATGTTCTATGTGTGAGTATGTGGTCTATTTTGGAGAATGACCCATGTGCAGCTGAGAAGAATGTGTATTCTGATGTTGTGGGGTGGAAGATCCTGTAAACATCTGTTAAGTTCATTTGTTGAAGAGTTCAATTGAGTTCTAGTATTTCATTACTTATTTTTAGTCTAGTTGATCTATCTATTTGCGACAGTGGGGTGTTGAGGTCCCCCACTACAATTGTATTAGTGCATATATGTCTTTTCATGTCTGTTAGTATTTGTTTTATATAATTGGGTGCACTACTGTTTGGTGCATAGATATTTATGATTGTCATCTCTTCCTCTTGGATTCTTCCCTTTATAAGGATGCAGTGTCCTTCTTCATCTCTCTTAATCATCTCTCTTGAAATCTACTTGATCTGCAAAGAGGATAGCTACTCCTGCTTTTTTGGGGGTTCCCGTTGCATGGAGTATTGTTTTCCACCTTTTAACTTTCAGTCTATGAGTTTCCTTTTGAATGAAGTGTGTTTCTTGTATGCAGCATATTGTTGGATTTTGCTTCTTGGCCCGTTCTGCCTGTTTCTTTTGATTGGTGAATTGACACCATTAAAGTTGATGGTTATAACTGAAATGTATTGACTTGTCATTGCCATGACTTTTTCTTTTTGTTGGGTTTACATTTAATTTACATTTAATTTCTTGTCATGCCCGATGGGTTCATTCTGCTTTGCTTCCTGGGGTTGTGATCCTCAATGTCTGTTCCTAGGATATTGTGTAAAATTCTTTGGAGTGCTGGTTTGGTATTCACGAAGTTCCTAAGGTGCTCTTTGTCATCATAGTATCTTATTTCTCCATCAATTTTGAAAGATAATTTTGCAGGGTGCATCAATCTGGGTTGGAGGCTGTTTTCCTTTAGGGCTTGGAATATGTCACTCCAAGCTCTTCTTGCCTTGATGGTTTGTGTTGAGAAGTCTGCTGTGATTCTGATAGGCTTTCCTTTGTATGTGATTTGTTTCTTTTCTCTAACTGCTTGTAGAACTTTGTTCTTCTGTTGAGTTTCTGGAAATCTTAACAATTATATGTCTATGTGTAGATTTTTTTTTGATCAAGGATATTTGGAGTCCTATATGCCTCACTTCTCTGTATGTCAAGTTCTTTTCCCCTGCTTGGGAAGTTTTCTGCCATTACTTCTGTGAACAGTTTTTTTTTATGTCATCTGCACTCTCTCCTGTTTCTTCATTGACTCCAATCAGTCTTGTGTTATTCTTCTTTCCATCGTCTAGCAGCTGCTGGATTGATTTCTCATGTTCCCTTATAATTTTGAAATAATTTTTCTTTTCCTGGTCATTAATTGCAATCTTATCTTCTATATCTGAAATTCCTTCCTCACATTGGCTCATTCTGCTGTGTAGATTTTCAATGGAGTTTTTCATGTCCTGGAAATCTATTTGCATCTCTTTTATGGATTCCATTTGTTTCCTTATGTTGGGATTCCATCATGTTCCTGAGCTCCTCTCTAGATTTATTAATCATGTCTTGCACTAGGAGCATAATTTCTCCTGTTATGTGAGAAATTATTTCTGATTTCATTTTTTCCAGATCCCCTTTTGTTGCCAGTTCAGTGGGTCCAGGTGGTTGAGTATCAGAGTGTTCCATCTCATGTCCCTTTGGGGTTGCTGTAGGTGATCTGGAAGTCTGGTTTTGAGACTTATTTACATGTTTTCTCATTTTGACTGGGGGGGCAAGTGGGGTGCTGTTGGCACTGTGTGGCTCATCTCCTCTGAGCTGGGAGAGGTAGGACAGGGGCCAGGAGTGGCAGGACAGACAGAGGCCCCAAAGCCCTTTCCTCTGTGCTGGGAGTGGCTGGAGGGATGGTGCCCGGGAGTCTCCTTCCTCTGAACCAGGAGTAGTGGGATGGCGGCTCAGAAGCCCCTACCTCTGGCCTGTGAGTGGTGGGACAGATGGTGGCCCAAAAGCCCTTTCCTCTTGCATGCATTCTTTATGCCTTTATGTGAGAATATACTCCAGATAGCAATGGAGTTTAAAAGTTTCTAGCAAATATACTTGACCCTCAATTATTAGCAGAGTAATTCACCATGTATCTGTGCTTTTTATTCTGTTATTCTTTGCTAAGACCTCAGAGTTCTGCTTTATCCGTGTTTCACCTCCTCACTTCTTCCTGAGGATGGATGGGTGTTCATACCAGGTGGGAAACTAAGGCTTACGATGCCTGAGCCACAGGATATCAGACCTCAGCAATCTTTTGTTTAGGTTCCTTTATATCCAAGTGGGAAAACCCAAACCTAGAATATCACAAGATTAGAACTGGGATTATATTTTGAGTTTCCATCTGCAAAATGTGCATCTGTTTCTCAGTCTTCTTTGATAGCCCTGCCACCCAGATGGAATTGCTGTTTCTCCATGTCCAGTGTGAATCATGCACACAGGGCCATCTATTTGTCACTGCTAAGCACCAACTGAGGGTTTTTTCATTGAAACAGAATATTTTAAAGGTATGCCAATTGTTTGTTATTTAAGCCAATAGAGTCTTTATCTGCACTGTAAAAAGCCAAGCCTGGAACTCAGGGGGCCTAGGAACAAAGTTTCTACTTCAGTAAGAGCAAGGAGAGTCTGTGGGGATGATGCCTCTCTGTCCCTCAGAAGTCTGTCTAGATCATAACTCTGTTGCTGTTTCATTTCTTCTCCCATTTGACATGTGAGTGTCTGATCCTGGGACTCCATCTTCATCTGACCCCTTTTAATATCCTACCTCCCAGATGTTGCTGTCACCTTCTGACCCCTCTTGGATCCTTCCATCTACTCCCCCATATTCCAGCACAACAATTTCATGTATGTATGCGGAATGCATTGGGGCTGTCGGTCTGCCTAACTTATACTGACTAATTTTGTCAGACCCAGGTTTATTTGCTATTATGATATTTCTTCAAATGTAACCTTCAAAATAGAAGCTTCATTAGCAAAATGAAAAACCTCCAAGCAAATTAAAACTCAAAAAACTAGTCCTTTCAAAATCTCATTATTGTATTTAATAAACCAACATTATCAATATGAAGTGGCTGGAGCATGACTCAGAAATGAAGAAAGTCATTCATAATGCACCCAGCAGAAACAGAGCCAATCTTCCCATCTGTGTCTAGTCTCACTTAAACCCGGTATTCAGACAACCACACTGGGCATACAGCCTGTCAACACATTCTAAGTGCTCGCAGTCCACACTTCCCCTATTCAGTGGGTCACGCTCAGCTCTATTCACTCACCTGTCCATCCAACCATTCACCAGTCCATCCACCCATCCACCCATCCATCCATCCATCCATTTACCCACCCACCCATCCGTCCATCCATCCACCCATCCACCCATCCACCCATCCACTCATCCATCCATCCATCCATCCATCCACCTGTCTCTCCATCCAGAATGCACTTCTGAGCCATTCTCTGATCAGAGAGCATTTAAAGGTACTGGAAGCCTCAGGGAAGGCTTGAGATCTCAGATCTCAAATGATGTCAACATCTTTCTTTATTCAGTCATTTTGGTGACAAGCAAATGGAGGCAGCATTAAACAAGTTAGTTACAAAACTCTCAAAGGCCAAGCTGGTGCTGACGAGTTAAGATTCCACACAATGCCACTGATGAGTAAGTAAGCGTGTGTCAGAGCTGGACCACAGTCGAGCTTCTATTCACAACTATTGGGATTAGGGGGGAAAGTCAGTCCCCATAGTAAAATATCCCGGAAATTAAAATATCTATTGATAAATTCTTGTTGATAGACGATTTTGTAATTCAGTTCTAATGTCTGGATGCAAAGACATCAGAGAAGAACTGGAATGATTTGAAATAAATTCCCCTCAAAAATTACTTAAAATTCTCCAAGAATAAAGATAAAGACAAAAATACAGGTAAAAGCAAATAAATCAAAAGCAAAGTAAAAGAAAAAGGATACTATTTATAAAAAGATTTATAAAGTAGGACAGAAATCTTACCAGGTTGGTCCAACATTTCTACTATGTATATTTTCCTATTTACTCAAGCCTAAATGTTTCTCGTTAAAAGAAAATAAGCACCTAAACGAGGTACCAAGAAACACACAAAAAAAGAAAATCCAGAAAGTCTATAAATAGATCAGTTTTAAGAAATACATCATTTCTTTTAGAGCATTATTTCATAGTGTGATATTTATAAGATAATTTAAGCCATGAGTAGGAATATTTTATAATGATAAAGTAAAAAGCATAATGAAAACTGACATTTAAACTTTAATATGCCAAAGAACATACCGATGAAGCATTTAAACAAAAATTTAAAATATCACATCATTCTTTAATTACTTCTATCAGTATACCACACACAGTAGAGTGGAAAGAGTAGTGTCACTTGCCAGAGTCCCCTTGTTTCCCTCACCCACTGGGGGGAGAGAGAATCATGCCCCAGACCCAGAACAGGAAGGCTTCCTGCCCACACTCCTAGTGTGGGGCTGCAGATCCCACCCAGCTCCCACAGGAGTATTCCACACCCACCTCTCACCACCCTGGACTCCTGAACACACTGCTAACTGGAACTGGCCTCTTCACTCAATGCCCAGTAGACATTTCACATTTATCAAGTGAAAAACAGAATGCTGGATCTCTCCGGACCTTCCCTTGCCCTCTCTCTGTGACCAAAGGCTTGAGATCACCAAGATTAAGGAGGGAAGGTTTATTTTGGCTCATGGTTTCAGAGATTTCCACGTGTGCTTTGTTGGCCCTGTTGCTTTAGGGCCTGTGGCAAGGCAGCACAACAGGCAGAGAGCACTGGGGCGGGGGCAAGATGATCATTTCCTGGTGGCCAGGAAGGGGAGGGGAGAGGGAGACAGAGACAGAGGAAGTGATAGATTCCCAGCATCCCCTCCCTGGACACGCCCCCCCCCCAGTGACCTCCAGGAGTCTCCAGCTCTTAAAGGGTGTGCTGCCTCCCAGTAGCATCAGGGTGGGGCTGAGCCTTTGACACATGGGCCTTTAGGAGAAACACTGAAATCCCAACCAGGGTACCACAGACTCTTCTTTTCCTCATCTGCTGCATGCACTGGCGTCTGACGGCTCTTCACTACCTCCTCTGGTGTCTCCTCCAGTGTCTCCTCTGGTGTCTTCTCTGGTGTCTCCAATGCTGTCTCCTCCAGTGTCTCCTCTGGTGTCTCCACTGGTGTCTCCTCTGGTGTCACCTCTGGTATCTCCTCTGGTGTCTTCTCTGGGCCTCCACCAGTGTCTCTACTGGTGTCTCCACTGGTGTCTCCTCTGTTGTCTCCTCTGGTGTCTTCTCTGGTGTCTCCAATGCTGTCTCCTCCAGTGTCTCCTCTGGTGTCTCCACTGGTGTCTCCTCTGGTATTTCCTCTGGGTCTCCACCGGTGTCTCCACTGGTGTCTCCTCCGGTGTCTCCAATGGTGTCTCCTCTGGGTCTCCATTGGTGTCTCCTCTGGTGTCTCCTCTAGTATCTCCTCCAGTGTCTCTTCTGGTGTCTCCACCAGTGTCTCCTCTGGTGACTCCTCTGGTATCTCCTCCGATGTCTCCTCCGGTGTCTCCTCCAGTGTCTCCACTGGTGTTTCCTCCGGTGTCTCCACCACTGTCTCCTCTGGTGTCTCCCCCGATGTCTCCTCCAGTGTCTCCTCTAATGTTTCCACTGGTGTCTGCCCTAAGTGAATCTATGAATGAATCAGTGATTGGATCACACTGAGCATTAGTCCCTAAAGATGATGCTTCTCAAGTGCTTATAACCTTTCCTGAATCTTCACCAGGTCAACATGCCTGACTAACTGGTCTCGGTAGAACTTTCAGAATAAAATGAAGAAGTGTTACTCTCCCCCAAAAAGCTATTTTGCTCTCAATATGAGATTGAGTTGAAATAGATATTCTTTGTCATTTAAAAAAGTTATTAGAAAAAATTATAAATATTTATGGAATACAGACTTTTCAGACTGTATTCTGATAAAGCTAATTTAACATCTTTTATCATAAAATAAAATGTTCTCAGTTTTCTTTTCAGAGCAAGAAACTTGAGAAGCTTCCTCCTCTTTTATGTGCTGATATCATATATTGTGTGTCTCAAAAGCTCACAAAGTCTCTATTAGAACTTTTTTGAAACTAAATTATTTAGGAAATACTTCAATTTTTATGTGCTTTTTAGAACATTCCATTTCTGTACTCCTTTTGAGACACTTTGGGTAAACCCAGAAAACAGTCCACTTAATTGAGATTTTAATATTTAATAGGTAAAAAGTTACAGTTGTACAAAACTTCTATAATGTTAAATTTATCTCCCCAACCATTATAGACTCTTTAAAATATAAAATACAATTTTATAAATTGATGCCTTTAGTAGTTTTCCTTATTTAACTTATCAATTGCAATTATTTTATTGGTTTGGTCAAGGAAATTGGTATAAAGGTTTATCAGTTTCCTCTGTCATTTTTCTATTTTTTTATTTATGTTTTTCTTCCATTTGTTTTTACTAGCTACCAAGTTTTCTATTTTTAAAATTTCATTTGTTCTTCTCTCTAGTGGAGTCATATGTTCATTTATTCTTGGCCTTTTTCAGAAGTGAAAATATGTGTAATAAATCAGAGTCGGAGTCAGTTTGTGCTGGAATCTCATGGGGGTCCACAGAGCCCAGCACAGGGCTCCTGCTTGCCTGCTGTCACTTGTCCCTGCTGCCCTCCTGCAAGCCATCCTTGCCTCTCTTCTGCAAGAGAGGCCAGGGGCTTCTCAGCTTGTGGCCTGGCCCTCCTCCATCCCACGCCCTAGAGGACTGCCCAACGCTCTGGCTTCAAAGGCCAGCCCAGTAAGCGCTTCTTCTTCTTGGACCTGGGGTCAGCGTCTTCCTGTGAGGTCTCTGGCTCCTCCCACCAGGGAGCTGGCTCCTGAGGTGGCCTTTCCCACCAGTGTCCCCACCTGCAGGGTAACAGTGCCCCAGAAGACCGCCCCCCACTGCCTTTTCTCTTTGCCCTCTTAGATGGCAGAGGGCAACCAAAGGCCAGGGTGACTTCTATTGCAGAAATTGCAGCATTCCTGTGTGTGTGTGTGAAGTGGGTCCTTTTCCCTGATTTTAACTGATGACTGGTGAGCCATTTCATCTTCTCTTCAATTAGTAACTTGGGATGTCTTTTTTAGGGTGTGTACATGTAGAAATGTGAGATTTCATGCTCAGACGCTGGAAGAAAATGCCTAAGCTAACCTCTTCATGTACTGCTGACAATTCACACTGCAATTGTTAAACACTGGCAAGTATAATTTTAATTTTCTCATAAGCTTCTCTTTTCCTAATCTTCCTGGGTTATTCTGACTCAAATTCCATAGACATTATTCTTTTTAATGTTAATTTTGAGAACATGAATTACGTTTTTTTCCAAAATTCTTCCTACATCTTGATGAACTCATTGAGGGTAGAGCCATTTTCACATGGAAATTATCATTATTATTAATAATAATAATCCACAAGGCAGCTTGCTAAAAAGGGCTCATCATTCTAGTCTGCTCTTCTGTGCCAATGCCGGGGGTGTGTTTCTTCTAGCCACTGCTCTCTGCTATGGCTTAGATCTAGAATGTCCCCAAAACATCTCATGTGGCTGGAAGGTGAATGGGCCATGAGGCACTATATTCAGCAGTGAGTCATCAGGATGGGGCCTGGTCAGAGGTGGCCTGGAGTGTGAAGTGGAAGGGTGTGTTCTGGTGCCTGGCTTCTTCTCTCTTTCTGCTTTTTCTGGCTGTCATGAGTTAAGCACTTTTCCTCCATGGTGCCCCTCTGCTGTGCTGTCCTGCATTGGAGCCAGCCGATTGTGTACTGAAACCACAAGCCAAAATCAACTTCTCCTCCTATATGTTGGGAGGTGCTGGGTATTTTTTGTCCCAGCCATGGGGGAAGGACTAAGACACTCTCAGAAGGTCTCTCTCTGGATGGGGTTTCACCTGCCAGGGATAGTCCCCAAGGCCCCTTCTTGTTTCTTGTCAAGGGCAAAGATGCCTCTAGTCCTTACGGCTCTCTGAGGCTTCCTACTCATTTCCTCTCAATGTTGCTTTGCTTTGTAAGACTCCTTTGCAGCCCTGTTCTGGCTTCTGTGTCTCTGAGGATGCAGACGAGCTGGAATGTCAATCCAGGTGACAAAAGGGCAGGGGACACCACAGTGACAACTAGGGAGGCTGCTGCTGAGAAGCTTCAAGTTGAAGGTACAAGAAAATTCAAACACACAAACAAAAAGAGATGATGTTTATAAATTGCTATAATTTTCTTTTAGGTATAAAAGTAGAGAATCAGATTCCTCTTAGTAAAATTGTTTTGCTGTGTTTCTTGTGTGGCATTAGAGAGGAATTCACACATTCAGTGGAAATTGAGGTGTGAAAGCTGAATGCTTCCCAAGGCTGCAACATAATGCTATTCATTCTGTCTCTTCTGTCCTCTCTCCTCTTTTCACTCTCCCTTTCTCTCTGTTTCTCCTTTCCTTTTATAGTGATAACCTAAAATTATGGGACATGTACAGACAAATACTAGAGGAGAAGACAAAAACATGAAGATATTGGATGGCATATAGATATGAAATACTGGTACAGTTTTCTCTTTTTCTAATTTGCTTCTTATTACCCTAATATATGTGCCAGAGTTATCGGTGGGGGCCAGGCTTAGCAGAGCAAAGAAATAAATATACAGGAATCTTTCCTTTTACTCCTAAGGAGTCATTGTCCAAACTTTGTTCAGTGTCCATGTAGGAAGAGACAGTGTTAATTCCATTACTTTTGTTTTCTGTTAAATTAATTAAAAACAGAGCAAATATTGATCATGTCACCAGCCTGTTCTCCAGATTTACCACACATGTAAATCTGTTCTTAAATATTTATACATAATCGTTTTGTTTTAAATAATTTCTGAAATAAAAAAATTCTGTGTGCCACTGTTAATCAAGCAGATGGCACTTGGATGTTTATCTAAAAGCTCTTTCTCATTTTCTCTCAGGCTTAGAAAATGCTATGAAAATATATTTTCAAGACAAGTCTGAACACAGAAAAATAATGTTTTACTCAATTAATTGGATAGCGAATACACCACACAAAAGAGATTTTTATCTTCATATTTGTTCATCCTTTATAAATATATCTGTAAATTCAACTTCGGAGATACACCTGTTTAATAGTACAAAAATAAATGACACATTATGGCGGTAGGTAAACATTATCACTATATGATAAATGAGTTCAGTGTTTCGAAATGAGAAATTGTCCTTGAAATGTCTATTTCTAGTCATTCTACTAGGAATCTATCCAAACCACATACATACTTTTAAGGAAAAGAAATACATTCTGAATTAACATTGTGGAGGTTTGCTTTAGAGCAGCTGACATCATGGGCAGGAACAACATCATCTCAGAGACACCGTGGCACACTCTTGTGGGCCAGGGGCACAGATGTTGGGGCTCTGCCCTGGCTGACGTCTAGATGTCCCCCCACAGCCTCCTTTACTGCTAGGCAGGGCCTTTGCAAGGTGAGGGATCAGGGGGCTACACTCCACTGATGGATTAGTCTGCTGGTGAATTATAGCCAAATAACCCTTGAGTGGGCTCCCAGGGTGGGAGAGGTGGTCACTGGGGCATGACCTGGCGGGTCCCCCTGGAATCTGCTTCTCCGGGGCCCCTCCACGAGTAGCTCTTCTCCACCTGCTCCTCTGCCTCTGTGAGCAGTCCTGCGTGAGCCTGCTGAGCATGGACTGAACGCTACACACCATAAGCCACAATGAACCTCTCCTCCTTTGAATTTGGGGTGTTGGTGTTGTGTCTCAATGACAGGAAAGTGACTGGGACAGGGTCCTCCTAATTATGTCCTGGGACCCGAACACCAAAGCCAAAGGAGGGCAAAGGACAGTTTGGCACAGGGAACAAGGTGGGGTGTGTCAGGCTGAGTTAGGCCTTGCTGTCTGTTTCTCTTTCTTTTTTCTTTTCCTGAGCTTTCCATTAAGTCACTCTTTTTCCAGACTTCCACAAATGTCCTTTCAGACCATTCTATTGCATTTCTGAAGCTCCACTCGCGCTGGGACGGGAGTGGAGTGGTCAGTGGGCAGAACTCTGAAGATGGAGCTCGGAGTTAAACAAATGGAACCGAAGAATCAGGACCCCCAGGGCCAAGGCACTGGAGCTGTCCCTTCCTCCTCCACTCAGGTGCATTTAGCCTCAGTTCTACAGCCTGAGGATCTGTAGCCAGGAAAGAAACCTCAGCGAGACCCGGTCCCATGGAGGGCAGGTGAAGACTGCATAGATCACTGCCAAGGAAAACAGGAGGAATTCCTTTAGAAAGTCCAAAGTCAGACAAGAGGACCCCTGAGCTGGGGGCACAGCAGCCTGCACTCACTCGGCACATGTGTTCCGAGACTCTCAGTGGATGTCTGAGACACAGTCAGGACCAAAGCCTGTGACAAGCACACCTGTGATAAAGAGTAACTGATAAATGAGGTAGTGTAAGGGATCAACAGCAAGGCCTGGACTGTAACCCCGTACTGTAATGAAACTCTCAGCATCACACTCTTGCACTTTGTGGTCATAAGAGCCAAGCAAGGGTAACTTGAACAGAAGCCCTGTGATATCTCACAGTCTGGCTGGTAGAACAGTTGGTCTGAGAACCCAATGTGACTAGCGATCAACAGGAGCCGGGTGGGCTGCAGGAGGACACACATGCTGGACGTGTGCTGATTCATACCGCAGGCGAGACACAAAGAGATCTCATCATGCTACTCGGAACAGCTCAGGGTTTAAAAGTGAATTGGGTATTGCTGGAATTTTCCATTTATATTTTCAGACCACAGTTGACTGCATGTAACCAAGCCCATGGACAAGAAAACAGGAGGAAGGGACTGACTACCAAACCTCCACGCTCACTGTCTGTTCGTTTCTTCCTTCCTTCCTTCCTTCCTTCCTTCCTTCCTTCCTTCCTTCCTTCCTTTCTATTTTTGTGATGATGGGGCTCAAACCCAGTAATATAATGAAGCCAGGGCAATTTTAACATCAAAGCTTAAAAAGACCGTAATATAAGATAAACCCAAATTATTATATAAATACAGTCATAAAGTTTAAAAGGAAGTGGTGAGGAAAAAGGCCTGCAAGTTCAAGGCCAGTGTGGGCAACTTAGCCAGTGACTTAGGAGACTCTGTCTCAGAATACAAAGCAAAAAAGCAAGCTAAGGATATCACTCCATTGAAGGCTCTTGGTTCAATCCTGACTGTCACAAAAACACAAATAAGTAATGAAGTTAAAAGGAAAATATAAACATACCGAAGTCAGTACTGCATATCAAAAATACAGAATGGCATCTTGAGAAAGCAAAGTGTGGTTTAATATTAGGAAATTTATCCACACATTTTTATATTAATGCATATAAAACAAAAACCATTATACAAAGAGATGACAACGGCATTTGACAAAATTTAACAGATACCCTTAGTAAAATATTGCAAAGGCAGGTGGGTCCTTATCCTCTCCGTCCGTGTCCTCTGCACACAGTGGTTACTCTCATCACAGAGAGGTGGTACCACTACTCAACACATCTCCATTCTTCATACTTCCGCTTGCCCTCCCCTCCCAAAAATCTGCTTAAGAAAACTTAATGAGCTTTGTTATTCTGAATGATGAGACTCTAAAGTCAGTTTACATCAAGAACTAGAGAATTATGCCATCATCTGCACTGCTTCCTTTAAACTTGAAAATGTAGGGCATGAAATGCGAGGTGAAGGACACAGTTCAGTAGGTAACTGGGAACCCGGTGATCGTCAGTCTGAGCTGCTGATGCCGTCTCCATACCAGGAAACCAAACAACTTTCTGAGGTTCGAAAATAAGTACCCAGAAAGGAACTGAAATATCCATTCAACATAGTGACTGCACTTAAGATTCTAAGAATGAAATTCATAGAGATGGCAGAGGGCCTGCAAAAATAATAAATACTGAAAGAAATTTTAAGAACTGACAAGCCAGACATACTGTATACCAGACAAGGAGATTTTATCACAAAACTAATAGTCTGGGCTTTTACAGTCTGATGCCTGTGAATGCCACCAACTTGGGTCAGGACCAGTAAAACAGAAGTGGCCAGGGATGAATGCTCCTGACCAAGTGATTCCAGATGACAGTCTATGAGGCCTGTGTGTCCAGAGAAACCTTCTCTGGGTGTGGTGGGTTAACTAATGGGCAACGTGGAATGCCCAGCTGAACTGAGGCAGCCTGTTCTGAGTGTGGAAGACACATCCGAGGATTGTTGCCAATGACATAAAAAGAGACCTGGAGGGGAGGATTGTGGGCTGTTGATTTCTAGGAGAAGCTTCCTGCCGTTGGCTTTCCTGATGTGAACTTGGCTGTTTTCCTTGGAGGAGGAGCTCAGGTCCTCACTGTCCTGGAAAAGGCTGCTGTTCTCCTCAGGGGAGCCCTGATCTTCACCATGAGCATTGCTTCCTGGCTCCAGTGAAGCTCCCTCAGCTTGGTGGCACAGAGCCTTCACCCCACCGGCTTCCATCACTGGCCTTGGGCCTTCCCTGTATAGATCCTCCATACGGACTTGCACGAGACAGTGCCATGGGCTCCAGGCCTCTGGCTGGACTCGTGGAGGACCCTGCCTTGGACTAAAGGCCTTCAGCTGGACTTGTGCAGGACACTGCTGTGAGATCCAGGCCCTTGACAATTCTTTGGGTCTCTAGTGAGCAGACAGATCTCTTGCACTCCCCTGCACTGACTTTTGGGGTGAATATTACAAAATATTCCTATAAATTATGCGTCCCTTATTTCCCTTGCAAACCCTGACCACAACACTGGGGAAGACAACATCATCTTTAGTCTCACGTTATTCCTACCCGCATTTACCAAAGAACACCCAGCAAATAATGAAGAATTAATAAATACACGAGATCAGACAGTAAGAGTAAGAGAATAAAACAACTGCTCCACATAATGGAAAAACCTAACAGAATTTAAATTATATTTGCTCCATCTATTCAAGAAGGTAAAAGATACAATTAAGAATTTAGACAGAATTGGAAACTAAAGATTCAAGTGGAAATTTCTCAAGTGGAAATATAATAATCAACATGAAGAAGGCAATGGATGCAAATGAGACAAAGGAGACCATCTGAAGGTGGAGTGAATGAGCTGAAAGATACTGAGAAGAAACTGTGCAGTGACGAAAGAAAATATGAAGGGCTCGAGCCAGGCTTGGTGGTGCATGCCTGTGCTTCCAGCACTCTGAGAGGCTGTCCCAGGAGGAGAACAAGTTAGAGCCCAGTCTGGTTCACCTGTATCAAATAAAAAGAGCTGGGAACGTAGTTCAGGGTGAAGGCCCTGGGTTCAATCCCCAGCACTGTGAAAAAAAAAAACAAAAACAAGAAAACAAGACACTGACTCAACAACAAACAGTAGAACAGTTCTTCCACCACACCCAGAAATGCTGCAGGGAGGGAATAGGATGGCGGGACAGCAGCTGCTCCCCAATGGGGGAGAGGAAGCGATGGTGACGCTTGAAGGGCTGCTACCTCTACCAAATAATAATGAAATCCTAACTGGATGCAGCTGGTGCCCCAGCGGTGACAGTCAGGGAGTGATGGGAAGGGTTTAACTCCAGTCCAGGACTCTCCGAATCCCTTCCCATGCAAATCACAGCATTTGCAGCCCAGATTCATCAGTCAGGGCTTCAATCACAATAAAGAAGACAATGGACACCCTGGTGGGTGAGTGACAGAATTTCTAAGGGCTGACTACGTGTCTTCCGATCTCTGATTATTGCAACACCGTGGAGCGGAGCCTGCAGCAACACCCGAGAATGACCACCCTTCCTTCCTGCTCCTTGGGGTGTGCACACCACTTCTGGGCAAGAACCTGACAGTCAAGTAGAAAGCTCTGCACCTGACACTGTCCTGAGGAGGAAACGGGCTTAGAGTGCTTGAACCTTGAAGACCTGCCGAGAGAAACTGGGGAAAGCCACACAGTGCATGTGCACTGAAAGGGTCACAGAGATAAATTTAGACTGTGTTTCAAGTCCTTTCGGCAGGTTGTGTCATCTTCTTGAGACGTGAAGGCTGAGCAATAAGCACATCTACGACTGTAATTAAGAGGATCGTTTTCAAGCTAATTATGCCACATTTATTCATACCAAATAAAACTGTGTTGACAGGTAATGATTGAATACAGATATGGGCTGTCAGGGACAGGGGGAGGAAGGCAGTGTCTAAAATAGGATGAAATGCCAGGCAAAGATGGGGACTGCAGATCTCCAGGAGATCCAGCCTGCACCTCCTCCCTGGGCTGCTTCTCCGACTACTCAGATGGGCTCCAACTGCATACACAGTCAAAGCGCTAAATTTGACATGAATCATGTCAAAAGCATATCCCTGGATGCCACCTGAGAATTCATATGAAAGTTTGTGGCCTTAAGACAGATTTTATGCACAGTTGATTATTTTCAGAACAATAAGGCAAGTGCTATTTTCCCATTTTATAGAAGTGGAAACTGAGGCTTCCTGATATTAATGAACTCACCTCAACTTGTCACCCAGAGAGTAGCAAGTAGAAAAAGCAAAATCAGAGTCTTGTTTTTGTTTTGTTTGTGGTAGAACTGGAGATTGAACCGAACTCAGGCCCTTTGCACTGAGCTCTCTCTCCAGTCCTTTCTTTTTTTATTTGGAGGCAGGGTCTTACTGAGTCACTGAGTTGCCCAGGCTGGGTTTGAACTTATGATCCTCTTGCCTCAGCTTCTGCAAATGCTAGGATCACAAGTGGGAACCCTCCGGCCTGGCTAAAATCAGGTCTTTTAACTGAGCCAACCACAGCTGCTACTCACATAAGAAATTTGCCAATGAGTTCAAATTATCTTGGAGAATATGTTTCCATTTCCTTCCATCTCAACACGACTAATTCAACCTATGACTCCCTCTTTCTTTACCTTTCTTTCCTTCCTTCCTTCTCTCTCCCTCTTTCTTTTTCTCCCTTCCCCTCTCTTCTTCCCTTCCTTCTGTTTTTTTTTTTTTTTTTTGAGACAGATGCTCACCACGTAGTTCAGGCTGGCCTTGAACTCACTATGTAGACCAAGGTGGCCTTGAATTTGTGGCAATCCTCCTGCCTCAGCCTCGAAAGTGCTGGGATTACAGGGATGCACCCTGTCCCCAGCTCAACCTATGATTTTTAAAGTACAGATCCTTATCAAGTTCTAGGTAGCTGAGGAAATCTTCTCTATAAATCCTGAACCACAAATAGGATTTGTCTCTTAGGATAAGTTTCTAGACTATAATCCCCAAACTATGAGCATTTTTTTTTACCTGACACACACTGTCAAATGGGTTTCTATAAGTATCACAGATTTGTATTCACAATACAGAATGTGTGTCAGGAAAATACAACACAGATTTCTTCTGTGTATCATACAGACAGATGCCAGGGACACTGTGGTCAGAAACCAGGCCCAATTCCACTCTACGTGGATCTCAGGATCTAATGTGGAGGGAGATAGATGTTCAGAGGAATAATAACATCAATACTAACACAAATAGCTACTTTGCAGTGTATGCACATCGTTTCAGGAATGAAATACATATCAGACACGGTAATTCTCATACAACCCCATCAAGCACTATTACCATCAGACATCTCTGATCTGAAAATCTGAGATAGAAAAATACTCCAAAATCTCAAAAATTGTTTTATACTGGGGATTGAACCCAGGCCCTTTGTATTGGGCTGCCTTCCTAGTCTTTTAAATTTTTTAATTTTGAGAATGGGCCTTGGTAAGTCACCCAGCCTGGTCTGAAACTTGCAGCACTCCTGCTTCAGCCTCCCAAAGTGCTGGGATTACAGACCTGTGCTACCACACCTGGCTTCAAACTTCTTGAGCTCCAACATAATGCCACAAGCAGAAAATTCCACACCACTAAAGTTTGTTCCATCCGCAAAATTACTAAAATGATTGTACATAATTATCTTTGGGCCATGTGTGCAAATTGTATATGGAATATAATTAAATTTCTTGCTTAGACTTGGGTCCCCAAGATAGTTCATTATGTATTTGCACACACTGAAAAATCTGAAAACATATGAAATCCAACACTTCTGCTCCTGAGTATTTCTGGTAGGGAATATCTGACCTGCAATTGGTCTCACTGCTCAGAGGAAGAATGTGAGGGACACAGAGCTAATCGAGCTAACAAGGGGGAGGGTGGCACTGCACTGTGATCATTAATTACAATATGTCACCTTGACTTGAGTGAGAACTGCTTACTGTAGTAGATCAGAAGATGCTGGGTGTGTCCATAGATGATTGACATGTAGGAAACTGAAGGGAAGACCCACCCAGGATGTGGGAGGCACCAACTAATAGGCTTGCAGCCTGGAAGGAATAAAACGGAAAGAGGCAGGAAGTCTTCATCTTTGGAGGAGCTCCCATCTTCATCATTGTCTCTGGACATTGGTCTCTGGTTTCTTCGCCTTCCGGCACAGACTCTGGCTTTTCTGACACAGATTCACACTAGCGATTACAGGGAGCTTCCGGGCCTTGGGCCTTTGACCTTTGACCTACTGCATGCTGGCTCTGCAGTGCACGGTCGGCCATTTTGGATGTTTCGGCCTGTGATCCTGCAGGTAGCTTCTGACCCTTCTGCTTCTGATCGTGTTTAATGAATCTGTTGTGTAACTCTACATATACTCTCATATTGATTCTGTTCCTCTACAGAACCTAACCCATCACCCTTTGCCTCTTGTCGCTAATGGAATGCTCCACTCTTCTCTGACTCTAGCTCAGCACAGGCGCCCCACAGTGTGGATGGACTCAGGTCCCTGTGCTGTCGCTGTTTTCCCATTATTTATGTTGCAAATTCTTTTTTTCCAGAAAGAACATATCACAAATAGTTTTCAGTCCTGTCTCCAAATTTGCTTTCCCCATTTGAAACCATATTACAATGATAAGAAGACCATTTCAACTACATCTCAGTGCAATTTAAAACTAATCTCCATGGAAGATTACAATTCAAGGAGTCCCATTCCCTCCTACAGAGAGGGACAACAAGATGAGGCAGTTCTGATGTTCTGTGTCCATACCTTATGGAAAGGAGGCAGGATTCTTCTCTGGAAGCAGAAGTGTGGACCAACAAAATGTGAGAATCATTGTTTGTGACACTTCAGTGTTTGTCAGGCTTGTCATGTAGCCTCGCCATTTCTGCAGTGAATGTGTAAGTTCCAGAAAAGAAAAACAGTAACATGGATACCCCAAATCCCATTACATAGACCTAAGAACTGGATTAGGTTCTAATGGTTACGTATATGTGTGTGGCATGCAGTTAGCTCCGCTTTTAGAAACCTTGGATAAGCCCAAGAGTGAATTGCCTCTGCCAATGATTCCTGTCCCAATTTTTCCCTTTTTATCAAAATATGCTATGTACACCACACCCCCATGACACACACGCACACACAAGTACACACACGTACATACAAACTCACATCCAAAAGATATAATGCATTAGTTCTGATTTGTTTGATTTTAACCTTAAAGTGCATCACAATACAGTATCCTACTACTGTCCACTAGTTTGAGTGTCTCAGCCAAAAATTCAGGGTGAAACTTAATCCCCACTGTGAAGTAGTAAGAGGTAGGGCCATTTAAGAGGTAAATGGATGAAGCCATTCATGGTTTAGTGGATGAGGGCTCCATATGTTGTCCTCTGTGTGCTCTGTTATAAAATGAAGCTCACTAAGGCTCATTATTCCATGTCACGACCCAGCAGAAAACCTCTCACCAGGTGTCGAGAAGGAGCTGGGGCCACTCCCTGGGATTTCCAGAACCTGAGCTAAATAAACCTCTCTGCTTTACCCAGCTTGTGGAATTCAGCACAGAAACAGAAAATGGACTAAGACTGCCATGTCTTGCTCTTGCATTTTTACTCGCTTATGTCTTTTGCTATTTCTCCATGTTGATGTAAATACACAGCAGCCCATAGTATGGATGTACCACAATTCATTTCTCCATTCTTCTCTTGATGGCCAACATTTGGGCTGCTTTCTTCTGTTTTTTGGTCATTAAAAACACTGATGGAACATATATATATATATATACATTCAAGTTTCCTTGCACAAAATCCACAAAAGCTTCTCTCTTTCCATATAACCAGAAGCAAAAATTCCCAATCACTGCAATTTGTCTGTCTGCACATTTGCAATTTAAAAACAGACTTTCAAACATTTTTGCAAAGCAGCTCTTCCAGCTCACACTCACAACCAGCTGTGTACATCACTATCCCCCGTGCCTCACGTAGCAGTTGAGCAAGGGGCAGGGGTTCACACCCCTTCCCCATGGTTATGTTGGAACCCCAACCCCCGAGGTGATGGAATTATTAGGCACCGGGGCCTTGGGGGAGGTGACGGAGTCAGAAGCTAGGAGAGCTTAGGAAGGGATTACAGCCCTCAGGTGAGCCCAGGGGAGCTCATTCTCCTATTCACAAGGTGGGCAGAGAGAAGGGCCCGGTCCACTCCAGGCCTTGCATCAGTCGCTGCTTGGTCTTAAACTCCAGTCTCCAGAGCTGTGAGAGATAAATAATTCACCCCATCCATGAGATTTTTTTACAGAAACCCAAACCGACCAACAAGTTGTTACTTGCCCTCCCTGCCTCTTTCCTTCCTTCTTTTTATTTATTTGAAAATAGTAAGTGGGCCTTGGCTTTCTTCTGTATTGTTTTGCAGTTCCCGAAAACGATGAGGGCTGCACACGCATTCATGTAATTCTTGTTATCATGACTTCCAGATCTATTCCTGCTTCTTTTCTCATTGTTGTCTCATTGATTTACAGTTGTATTTACTTGGAGACCAAATTCTGTCTTCCTGGTCTTTAGCACACCTTACATAGGAATGTTACTTGGTATTTTTCCTTTACACTTTGTATTTTCCTTTTGTATCTTAATGAAATATTCACTTCCCATAAACCACAGATTCTCAAAGACTCAATTATTTATATTCCACAGTTAAGAGTTTTAAACCAGCTAGGATTTAATTTTTTGTACTGCAATGCAGAGATCTAACTTAATTTGTTTCTATATGGAAACCCAATTTTCTTGGTGGGGTTTATTCCCTAATACCCATGAGGACTCTGCTTGTGTGCTCACACCAGACTTAGCTTGAGCTTTCTTTTATCCTGCAGAGTCAGGAGGCAGCAGCTCAGGACTGGCACAGCAGTCACATGCTTGGCAGAGCTCAGTTCCTTCTGTCCTGAGTCCTCAAGTCCATGCTCTCAGGTTCACCTCACACCCCAAGTTGGATGCTGAAGTGCCAGCCCTCACATCACATTTCCAGAAGGGAAGCCAATGGCAAGTCTTCCCATTGTAAGACTTGGTATGGGCACTGATTTGGGTTTACTTTTTTTTTTTTTTTTTTTAACTGAAGCATCCTGGACACGTGTGGCAAAGCCCAATATTATCATTACTACCAAAATGCTGTAAGTTTTTGAGAGCACATAAGTAGATTTTATTTCTGATGATTTAAGTTCCTTTGCCTAATGAGTAGGATGTACTTTTAAATTCACTGTGAGAAATGGCTTCTTCAGACTTATTTTCATGATCTTTGTATTGTGCATTTGGCACGTTTGTCTTTTTTCCCCTCTTCCCCTCTTCCCTCCGTGGCTGTCTCACTTCTTGGGTTCTCTCTCCTTTCTGTTACAAGCAGAGGTGTTACTATTGTGTCTAGTGTCCTGATGGTTGCCCTTAAATTTTCAGAGTTAGAAAATTAACTGGAGTCAAGCAGGATTTCCAGTCTCTTCACAAAATCCTCGCATTAAGTTGCTCGCACTTAAACCCTTCCCTACAGGCCTTGCCCCACTCTCAGTTCAGCCCTTACCTTCTTTCAGCTCAGACTGG